>NC_073311.1:9512590-9845090 GCF_027595985.1 Sorex araneus | reverse complement strand
TTCAGTGCTGGCCCTGCAGGGACAGTGAAAACAAACTCACTTTTCCAGGTGCCCAATTCCTAGAACCCTGACACACCAACAATTTAGTCCTTGTGAATCTAGTAATTCATTCTACCAATAAACATGACATTGCCTACCTAAAATGCCCCACGGAACATACATAACACAATCTTAAGGCTTCCTGACATCCCTGAAGAAGACCCAAGAGAGATAAAAATTTGCTCTTAATGTACACTTAGCACTGCTGTCCAAACCCAACCCTGGATTTTGCATATTATCTCAACCTTTCTTATTCTTGTAAACAAGGGGCCAAATGTTCCTTTGGGAGCTTAACGGCTAGAGAAACAAGTGAAATGCACCATGGGTAATGCAGATAATATAGGTAATCCCTCGGTAGTAGGAAGACAAAATATTGTCTTCCTATAGAAAAATTCCTACTTATCCGACAATGCTGTAAGAATTTAAAACATAGGACTGGGGAGGTGAGGGTATGGAGGGGAGGTATACTGTGATTCTTGGTGGTGGAATATGTGCTCTGGTGAAGGGATGGGTGTTCAAGCATTGTATAACTGAGACTTAAACCTGAAAACTTTGTAACTTGCCACATGATGATTCAATGAAAGAATAAATTAAAAAAAAAGAATTTAAAACATAGCCAAGATATTCATAGTGTTGAGAACAGTAAGCCCCTCTATGTAAAGTTCTACTTTTTAAAAC
Source organism: Sorex araneus (assembly GCF_027595985.1). Taxonomy (NCBI): domain Eukaryota; kingdom Metazoa; phylum Chordata; class Mammalia; order Eulipotyphla; family Soricidae; genus Sorex; species Sorex araneus. The sequence continues at coordinate 9,844,373 of NC_073311.1, read as the reverse complement.
ACAATAATTCATTGTTTGTCTTTAAAGGTAACAAAAAGCCTACAAATATATCACTGTATCACTGTCATCCCGTTGTTCATCGATTTACTCGAACAGGCACCAGTAATGTCTCCATTCATCCAAGCCCTGAGATTATAGCAGCCTCACCTTACTCGTTTTTCCCAACAATTGGAGGCTCTTTTCAGGGTCAGGGGAATGAGACCTGTTATTGTTACTGTTTTTGGCATATTGAATATGCTATGGGGAGCTTGCCAGGCTCTGCCATGCAGGCAGGATACTCTCAGTAGCTTGCCAGGCTCTCTGAGAGGTATATATATATATATATATATATATATATATATATACATATATATTTTTTCCTTTATGATGATGTGTTCAGGAATATGTTCACTCATGCATGAGGCTCGGCCCGAGCATGTGGAAAATGGCCTGGAGTGTGGCAGCAGTTGGGTAGTGGAGGTTGGCTGCATGGGCTGGGTCACTTGGGGCAGGGAGGGTTCTCACCCGCCCCCCTCTGGGGCACCCCTTAATAATAATAAAACTTATTAGGTAATTTTATTTGTTTAATATTTTTTTAATTTACCAGATCAGGTAAGTGAACTCAAGGTTCAAGCACTCTGTTATGTGAATAGAAAGGTAAAAATCAGTACCCACCACCCAGCATGGCAGATTTGACCCATGCACGTTTTTGTAGTATGTTTATTCCTTGTCCTGTATTGTTCACCTTGTACCATAGTTGGACATGGGTTGAAGAAAGAGTTCACTTAAAATCAATAGGAAACTATAATATTAATTCAGCAAAATATCATAAGATTTTTTTCACCTAATAAATAGGTTCTATGCACCTGATCTAAATGTTATATGCTACATCAGCACACCTTTGGTAATGAAAAATAAACCTGTGTTAGGAAAGATACAGCAAATTTTACACTCAATTTGGCTTGAGAATAAAGGCCTTGTATATCTGAAATATATAAAATATAGTTGCAGAATATAAATAACAGTTTAAGATAAATAGCTGTTATAAAGAACAATCTAAAATTTGATCATATCAAAGCATTTAAGTGGAAAAAACAAATTCATCCTAATATTCATTGTCACTGTCATCCCGTTGCTCATCGATTTGTTCAAGCGGGCACCAGTAACGTCTCTCAATGTGAGACTTATTGTTACTGTTTTTGGCACATCCAATACACCACGGGTAGCTTGCCAGGCTCTGCCGTGCGGGCTCGATACTCTCCCTATGGAGCTGGGCTCTCCGAGAGAGGCGGAGGAATCAAACATGGGTTGGCAGTGTGAAAGGCGAATGCCCTACCGATGTGCTATCCTTCCAGCCCATTTAAATTTTATAGGCCAACTTTTAAGATTCTAAGCTTAGGGTTTTTTAAGAATCACCTATCTTCATGTCAAAAAGTTTACATTTTAATTCATATTTAAAATCATATTTTCTCCTTTGACCCAGGGGACAACTCTAGCCAAAAGTGTCTGCCAGGGCCAGAAGGTCACTCCACTGTTTGGAAGCTTGCCTCATGTGCTGGGAAAGAAGGCAGTTGGGATAGAGATGGGACCACTAAGTCAGTGATGGTTGGAGGGATTACTCGGGATGGGAGATGTGTGCTGAAGGTAGACTAAGGACCAAACCTGATGGTCTCTCAGTATCTGTATTGTAAACCATGATGCCCAAAGTAGAGAGAGAGTAAGAAGGACGGTGCCTGTCACAGAGGCAGGGGGTGGGGTGGGGTGGAGGTGGTGGGAGGGATATTGGGACATTGCTGGTGGGAAAAGCACACTGGCAGAGGGATGTGTGTTCGATCATTGTATTGTGACTGAAACTCAATCATGAAAGCTTTGTAACTGTATCTCACTGTGATTCAATAATAAATGAATGAATCAATCAATAAATAAATAGATCTTTTTGTTTTGAACCAAATGAAAGCAAACCCATGAAAACAACAGAGCTGTGGTTACCAGAGGAGGAAATGGAGATCAAAGGGGTTGAAGGGCTGGTGAAAGGACATAGGTACTCTAGTAATATGCTGAACATATACCTAAAAGAGGCATGAAATTGTACCCCTTCTTAATAGCTCCAGTGTGAAATATGGCAATCTTCACACACTTTCCTCTAAGGGAATTTTTTTGAATCATTTCTAGCAGAATATTCAGAACAAGCAATACAAAATAAATTATTTAGGTCCTGTTTGGGGGGCAGGCTTTGGGGGTCATAATAGAAACATTTGAAATATGGTGATGGGGAGGTATAATGGTGGTGGGATTGGTGTTGGAATATTAAATGTAATAAATTATTGTGAAAAACTTTATAAAAATAAAATAAAAAATAAATAAATTAAAAAAAAATAAAAAGCATCCGCCTTGAAATTTCTCTGGACTTACTTACTAAAATACTAAAACACAGAAATCCAAGACCTCTCCTATGGGTCAGCATGCGGAATGTGCACTGGTGGAGGGATGGGTGTTGATCATTGTGTGACTATAACCCAAACATGAAAGCTTGTAACTATCTCACGGTGATCAATAAAATTTAAAAAAAAGGCCTACCCCCCCAAGAAAAAGAAAAGAAAAATAACAACAACAAAAAAATCCAAAACCTCATGGCTCTTCATTCTCAGCAATGGAAAACAAATTATCAAATGCTTCCTTTTCAGCAGGTCTGACTTTGGAGGGGGGCGGGGGGAAACTCCAAACAATAATAGTGAGTTTTTTGTTGAAATATTGAATGTAATCAAAGTAAAGAGAAAGTAAAGTGAAAGTTATCAGCTCTACACCGGGGGGGGGGGGGAGGAGGGCGGGGGAGTGTCACTCCTGACTCTCAGCAAGCTCGGCAACTAAAGATATATGAGCAACACAGCCAAGAGCATGATGGCCTGTGAGCATGTGTGTGACACCCTAGCAGTCCCAGTATGCACTGCTATCAAGAGTTTGGATGGCACCACAACTAAATGAGTGCAACGCCCTAAAAGCATATGTATGAGCACCACAACCAAGTTTCAGTGCGATTCCCATTCATCACAACAATAACAATGAAGGGAAGAGGGAAGAGGTTGTTTTATTTATTTAGTAAACAAAATTAAAATAAAGAGCCAGGGAGACAGCTTAGTGGTTAGTGCACAGGCTTTGCATATACAAGACCAGAGTTCAATCTATACTATTGCATGGTTCTCGGGCACCATTAAGCAGCCCCGGTGGTCCCCAGCTCTACTGGGATGAAGTGGCATCTTGTACTGAACCAAGCATTAAACTACCCAGTCCAATTGACTGAGTATTGATGGGCTTCTGAGCAATGCTTGGCAGAGCACCCAAAAAATAAAACTAATAAAATATAATACTCAGCCTAACATTATGAAGCTGACCGTTTTGGTAGTCAGCCTGAAGATGCAAATCTGCTTGGGTCTCATGGTGTTCAGGGGCCACTGCCGCCATCCCAGTGGTACATAAGGGATGAGGAGTGGCATTTAGACACAGAATCTCTTGCACTAGAGCAAGGGATATGCTCTACCCCTTCAACTTGCTTTGTCCCCTGCATATTACTTACTGGATGAGAACGACGAAATTATCTTTATTTAGTTGAACATTATAACATTTTTTTTCTTTTTTGGATCACACCTGGTGATGCTCAGGAGTTATTCCTGGCTCTGCACTCAGGGATTACTCTTGGTGGTGCTCGGGAGACCATATGGCATGCTATGAATCGAACCCGGGTCAGCCGCATGCAAGGCAAACACCCTACCCGCTGTGCTATCGCTCCAGCCCCAGGAACATTATAACATTTTTTAATTAACTTTCAAAACATATTTAAAATAAACTTTTCCAGAAAAGTGGCTTTCTGTCGACTCCTATAGAGAAAGTAGCATTTCAAAAAGAAGTTCTTGGATCTGGAGAGTATTCTATTGAGTAATGTTAGAGAGAGATGGACAGACACAGAATGATCTCTCACATATGTGGGAGAGAAATTTTGTAAGGGAATAACAAGACCCAAAAGGCAATGGAGATGAAGAGCAGAACTGTTACTCAGTAGCTTGCACTGGATTGGAAGTGGAGGGATAAATTGGTGAAGGGAGCGCGAGGGCAGTGATGGAGGGGAAAAGTGCCCACTCTAGCGCCAGGCTGAGACAGGATGGAAACTGGGGACGCTGATGGAGAGAAGTGGACAGTGATGAAGGAATTGGTATTGGAACACTGCATGCCTAAAGCAATAATGAATAACTTTGTAACTCTGCAATTCACAGTGATTAAAATTTTTCTAATTTAAATAAAAATAAAAGGAACTTCTAAAGAGTATGAGTTCATTTGAAAGTTTTTGAACTTGAACTTAAAAGCATTTTGTTGTTTTGCTCTCATGTAAATTCATGTAACGTGGAGCATATGCTCTTGAACTTGCTACACTGGAGTCAGATGGCAAAAAAATAAATGATTCCCAAATGATAGAAGAGCTCATGTATAATAGGGAAATATTTAGGGCTGGTGAAACTCTTTTATGAAGTTGTTTTAAACTACCTGCCTGGTAGCTATTTACTTGTTAATTAATGCATGGTATTTTTTTAACATAAAAGCTTCAAGTAAAGTAACCAATTACAGCATTGGAGATGTGAAGTGGGGAGCAGTGAAGGTAGCCTCGAGAGAACTGTGCTCCCACCTTTCTGCTTGATCCATCTTGGCCACTACCTGGCATGGGTTAGGACGGGTCAAGTCAGCTACAAGCACCCACACAGCACAGATGCTCATATTCCACCAGTGCACTAGGCTACGGTCCACGGCAGGAATAGCTCCTGGGGTAGCGGGCACTCAGACTGGAGCGAGGCATTGCTCTCTGAGAGAAGGAAAGAGTCCTAACCTCTCACCAGCTTCTCCAGTAACGACACCTTTCCTCACAAGACAGAACTCCAGGAGACAAGTAATGAAATTAAATGCTGTCTTTAAAGAAATTTGCCTGGGAAAATGTGAGCAGAGATGTGCTCAAGAGGAAACACAGGCTTCTCCAGGGGGCAAAAGCTGAGAGTACGCATCCAGGTTGAGACACAGGCCAATCTCCGGGGTCCCGCCTGCCACTAACAGTAGGTTCTATGGTCGGGATTCTCTCAAGCTGCCCCCGCTGGGTCATAGTCTGTTGCTAGGCTAGAGGAATTGAGAAGTCTTGATGGTCTTTTTCATATTTTTCATATTTTCCTCATTTAGATTCTACTGAAGCTTCTCCTTTTCTGAGATCGCTCTCCCTCCTCTGGGTGGCCCCTCAATTTCTGCATCTGGGTGATGGCTCATTTTCTCCATCTCCAAAGAGCTCAGCACTTGCATCACAAAGGGGTTACTCTGGATTACTTCAGAGATAGGCAATTTCTTAGTTTGATTATTTCTTTAAAAAAAAAATTACCAGGGCCCCATTATCTATCTACCTATAACAAAAGAAGTTTTGGATATTATTATATATGTATATTTATACGTATGTATATATGCACATATATAATATGGACATATAATATATAGTATACAGTATACAGAATTTATAAATATAATATTAAAATTCAGTCCACACTCTGGGATGAAGCCCACATGCAAACACCATCTACTTAACCTCCCACACGGCCGTGATCCAGAGACACACAAACAAATCTCAGACCTGAGCAACTTGCTGCAGCAATAGCTCCAGAGCCTAATTATTAAAATTTTAGAATTCCTAGAGCATGCGGCCTCTCTCGCAGTCATCCGACATTACACTGTATCCATAATAAGCAATAGAAAACACATTGTCTAGCATTGCCTTTTAGGCAGTATGAGTGGTTGCTGGGCTGGGCTCAAAATATCGAAGGTAACCAAAGTAGAGAAAAAGAGTTGTGCAATTGTGCAAATTGTCTGCCACACAGGCAGGGGGAGGTGTGAAATGGAGGGGGGGTGCGGGATAGTGGAGATTTTGGTGGTCAAAAATGTGCACTGGTGAAGGGGTGGGTGTTTGATGATTGGATGATTGAAACTCAAACGTGAAATCTCTATTACTGTATCTCATGGTAAATCAATAAATAAGGAGGGGGGAAACAGTTCAACAAAATAAAATTAGCTATATAGGATAACATAAAAAAAAATTCAGTCCACAATGTTTAGATGCTCAGCCAAATTAAATGTTTGTAAGGTGAAGGATCATGAAAATAATTTTCTGTAAGAGAAATTGTACAGCAAGGAAGGCACTTCCTTTGCATTTGGCCACTTTGGCTGCTACCATACTTTAATCTCCAGCACCATTTATGGTCCCCTGAGCACCAGCAGGAGGCATCCCTGATCACAGAATGGGGAGAATTAGCTGGACACAACAGGTGTGGTCCCAAAACAAAATAAGAACTGTTATACTCTGAGTCCCATGCCTTCTTTGTTCTTAAAGTAAAACCAGGTTAAAGATCAATATTAGACAATGACAGTCGTCCTTGCTCGGAAGCCTAAAAATAAGGACAATTTATTCTCATTTACCCTTCCCCTAAAACTATTTATTTATTTATTGTAGATATGATTATGGAATGTACCTCTGGATCCAGCCCATAGGAGAATTTTCTTGTTTATTCTGAGGCTTACTGACCTCACCCCACCCTTTCTTCCCTGTTCTTTCTTTATAAAAAATTCCTCCTTGGGGCTGGAGCGATAGCACAGCGGGTAGGGCATTTGCCTTGCACGAGGTTGACCTGGGTTCGATTCCCAGCATCCCATATGGTCCCCTGAGCACCGCCAGGAGTGATTCCTGAGTGCAGAGCCAGGAGTCATTCCTGTGCATCGCCGGGTGTGACCCAAAAAAGAAAAAAAATTTCCTCCTTGTGTCATGGATTCACACTTTAAGGACATGAATCCACCATCTTCCAACCCTGCTTGAACTATCAACAAGGCTCATGCTCCACCTATCACTGTATCTCTCCTATCTCCCATTGGCCCTCCAGTAACGGTGATTACAAAACCTCTGCCTGACAGAAATCTAGTCAGAACTACTTTATAGTGGGAGCCAAAGAATGTGGGTAAGAGGTTTTCCTTAGGCAGATTTGGGCAACAGCAGAAAGTCAATGGATGTCAACCACTGGGCTTTTGGGGTCTCAGAGAACCCCACCAATAGGAAGTTGTGGGGGCAGGGAAGTTGGAGGTCTGCTATTCCAGAAGAAGTTTAATGACACTATGCAAACTCCAGATAAGCCAGTCAGCAAACTTATTCTAGAAAGAGCCCAATAGTCAATATTTATGGTTTTGAAGGCTGGGTGGGCTGCAGTGCAATGACTCAAGTCTCTGGTAAAGCACAAAAACAAACACAGAGATACATGAATAAGTATGGTTATGATCCACTGAAACTTTGTTAGACGATAACAGGCCACATGCTAGAAGTAGCCCCAAGCAGTAATTTCCAACCGTGCTCCAAACTCATTAGCCTGGGACAGAGGAGGTAGAAAAGAGCAGAACAGAGTCCAGCTATGAAATAGCCTGTGAGGTCGAGTCTGATTGATGACCCTGCAAGGCCTGCAGAATACAAGGCCAGCACTACTTCTTTTTACAGTCTTCCTCATTTCCCACATTTCCTCCTTCCCACCTCCATTCCCACCTGCTTGGAGTGTAAAACTGGTCAGCAAGCTAGAGAGGCAAAGGGGGGAAACAGGAAAACACCAGCAGAAACTACTTTTTCCTGCCAGCCAGCTTCCAGCCTAAGGATGGCAGAGCTGGGAGGATGGAGAGTATTTGACATTAAATCAATTCAGAGATCTCAGCCTGAAAACAATTTCTGAACTGAGAAGTTTCCAACTTAGATTTTCCCCTTTTTGTAACCTAAGAATCACTAAACTAATTATGGGGTTGAGGAAGACAAAAATAAAGTTAGGTATTGATTAACCCACATCCTTGTCAAAACACTGGAGACATACATACATACATATATATATATATATACATATATATATATATACATAGACAAGTATTTTCTTTACTGAGCTGAGGACTTCAGAGAAATGGCAATGCCCTCCCTCCCCAGTACTTCTCCAAAATTCTTGCCATGAACCTCATCTCCTGGAAGACAGCCCAGCAGTGTTACCATTATTAACTCACTGTCCTATTCTGTTCGTCCAACTGCCTATGAGAGATACATAATTATGGAAGATAATTGGAGATTCTTGAGTCTTTCGATAAATATTATGGCTGATTTATGTTGTCCTTCAAGTAATGTGCATAATATGCACCCCATTCCTTATATTCAGATGCTTTTAATTCTCCAATTGAGGCTAGTTTTAGGGGTTTTTCTTCTTCCTAAGTTCTCTGACGTGTGTGTGTGTGTGTGTGTGTGTGTGTGTGTAAGTGTGTGTTGGGGGCGGGGGAGGCAGAAACAGTGAGGTATAACACCATTGGAAAGTGTATTCATGGCAGAGGATTCAGGGAAAAGGCCTAATTATGGTGTATGATTATCAGTTCATTAGTGGCTCTTGAATACCATTAGAACCAACAATTCCTTAGTCTAAGCTGAATGGAGCCCGTGGAGCATTTACAGGGCAGAATCAGCTGGGAGCACTTGAGTGGAAAGTTTTATTCATTAACTTCATTCTCCTTTGGAGACCAGCAAAGACTCAGAGTCTGTCATCTGGCTTTTGTTAAAAATGTACAAGAAGGTTGTGTTCGCTTTGTTTTCTGTTTTCTCCTGTTGATCTCAGTGATGCACGCTGTGAGTGTTACCACCCGATTATCTTCCACACTTTCTAAAATATATAACTCCCCTGACTTCCTTGTTTCCAGTTGCTATTGTGCAAATACACTTTTATTTAATAATGGTGGAGTTCTAACACAATATGGAATTTGCCTCTTGATTCTTTATGTTTTAACACAAAGAAGTTTACTTCTTAGTCTATTAGTTCCCCCAGGAAAGATGGATATCTCACATCTACCATGTTATTTATACAGTTTTTAGTGTGGTGTGATGCATATGTGCTTACTGCAATAACTTTTCTTCTTTTAAAATTTCATGACATCAGACCCTGCACCAGGCTCTTTCATTTTGCACACCCGGGAGTGGGGTGGGCGAGACCCCTCCCTGCCCAAAGGGACCCAGCCCTGGCAGCCAAAAACCTCCAGAACTCAACAGCCACCATGTTTTCCACAAGCTCGGGCTGAGCCTCATCCATGAGTAAACCTATCCCTGGACAGTGTGGTCGCATTTGCATTGCAGCTGCACAATATCTCATACCTCACACCACTCATGCTCCAAGAGTAGCACACTGCATTTGATTGGGTTTAAAGTAAAAGGCAACCAACCTTAGAGGGATATATATATATATATATATATATATATATATATACGTGTGTGTATTTATTCATTTATTTATACTTATTTATTTATTTATTTATGTGGGGGCTGGAGTGATAGCACAGTGAGTAGGGCGTTTGCCTTGCACGCAGCCGACCCAGGTTCAATTCCTCCGCCCCTCTCAGAGAGCACAGCAAGCTACCAAGAGTATCTCACCTACACGGCAGAGCCTGGCAAGCTATCCATGGCATATTTGATATTCCAAAAACAGTAACAGGTCTCACAATCGAGACGTTATTGGTGCCTGCTCAAGCAAATCGATGAGCAACAGGATGACAGTGATACAGTGATATATATATGTATATATATGTGTATATATATATATATCTGAGAGGGACAGAGGAATCGAAGTCGGGTCAACCGCGTGCAAGGCAAATGCCCTACCTGCCCTACCCACTATGCTATTGCTCCAGCCCATATATGTATACATATGGGCTGGAGCAATAGCCATATACATATATATGGTCTGGAGCAATAGCACATATATATGTATATATATACATGGTCTGGAGCAATAGCACATATATATGTATACACACACACACACACATATATATGGGCTGGAGCAATAGCACAGTGGGTAGGGCAGGTAGGGCATTTGCCTTGCATGCGGCTGACCCGACTTTGATTCCTCTGTCCCTCTCAGAGAGCCCGGCAAACTACCTAGAGTATCCTGCCCGCTCGGCAGAGCCTGGCAAGCTACCTGTGGCATATTCAATATGCCAAAAACAGTCACAACAAGTCTCACAATGGAGACGCTACTGGTGCCCACTCAAACAAATCGATGAACAATGGCACAATGGTGTTACAGTGCTAGATATATATATATTATATGTATATATATACATATATGTATATATATATGAGCACAAGGCTCAACCCTTAACAAGATATTAATAGTCTCTTATAGAAGGGCTTGATGGCCCCTGGGTGAAATAAAACAATCTTCATACACTTTCCTCTAAAGAAAGGTTTTCAGAGCAGTTTCAGTGGTTTATTCATATCAAACAATATAAAATGAATATTTTTGGTTCTGCTTTGGGGCAAGGGTTGAGGTTCAGATGGAAACATCCAAAATATGGTGGTGGGAAGGTGTAATGGTAGAAGGATTGGTATTCGAATATTAAATGTAATCCAATATTGTGAACCACTTTATAAAAGTAAAATAAGATAAAACAAAATATATATAAAACTTTAAATCTTTCTATTTCTGTAATTTTTACCCATACCATAAATATGTTTTCATTTTATTACTTAAAATTATTCATATAGGTGTATATTTATACATTTTATTGAATGACTATATAGTACTTAACTTTTAAATATAATTTTAAAGATTATTCATAAGAATATTTTAGAATTCTGTCACACGTGGAAATATGCAATGAAATACAAAAAATTAAATAAAATTTTATCACATCTACCCTAAAATAGTGATTGGATTAAAGAAAGAAAGGCTATGCTTTATTAGCATTATTATAGTTTAGGTAAGGTGGTTGCAATAGTGTTAGAGTATACAGTATAGATATACAAGTTTACTTCACTCCACAACCACCAAATTACCTATAATCTTCCACCATTATCTCTGTTATCTCTAGGTAAGTTTTGATTCTCCCCTGCCCCTTTGTCAACAAGTTGGCAGTCATTTTTATACTCTAAGGCCAAGGGTTTGTCATTGTTCAATATTGAATATTGTCATTGTTCACTTGTATCACTTATAGTCCCATTGATCTTCGATTTGCTTGAGCGGGAGCCAGTAACGTCTCCATTTGTCCCTGTCTCAAGCTAGTGTAGCCCAATGATACTACCTGCTTGCTCCAGGAACAGAAAGAGCCTCAAATCGTTCATTCAGAGATTTGACGAAGAAATCTGACCATCTAGTTGGTGGGCGGCCACGAGGTTTTCTGACGTCCCGTGGAATCCAGTCGGTAACAGCTCTAGTCCAACGGTCATCTCTGAATCACATTACATGACCGGCCCATCTGACCTTCAATGCCTTGGCAAACGAGACAGCATCCCTGATTTTTGACCGTCAACAAAGGTCAGAACTCTGGATTTCTTCTCTCACTTGAGTGAGACATGATATTCCCAGCATAGCTCTTTTGATTCCTCTTTGGGATTCCCTAATAGCATTCTCATCCTGCTTGCGTAAGGCCCAGGTCTCTGAGGCATATGTCAGTGTAGGAAGAACAGTGGAATCGAAAAGATGTGCCCGAAGTTGGAGGTTCTTCGTTCTCTTAACCACCTCTTCGACGCTCTTGAAGGCATTCCACGCTGCTCTCTTCCTCCTGCGCAGTTCTGGCACCAAGTCGTTCCTCATGTTGATTTCTCAACCCAGGTACACATAGCTGCTGCATTCGGAGATGTTCATTCCATTGAGAATAAATGGAGCTTCAGGGACCAGTTCGTTTTTCATGAACACCGTCTTGTTGAGATTCAGCTGCAATCCGACCTTTCCACACTCAAGGTCAAAGTCAGTCAGCATTTTGCCACTTGGCTAATGTTTGGTGTTATGAGAACAATGTCATCAGCGAAGCAGAGGTGGTGTAATTGCTGACCATCTATCTTCACTCCCATTCCTTCCCATTTCAGTTGTCGCGTGATGTTCTCAAGGGCAGCACTGAAGAGTTTCAGTGAAATGGTATCACCTTGCTGCACCCCTCTCTTTACATCAGTGATCACTTCCTTGTAGAATGGTGAGATCCTGGTGGTGAATCCACAATACAGCACATGGAGGATTTTGATATACTGAGTTTGAACGCCCTGTTTGGCCAGGGCTTCAATGACTGCCTCAGTCTCAACAGAATCGAAGGCCTTCTTTAAGTCGATGAACGTTAGACAGAGTGGCATCTTGAACTCACGCGAAACTTCAGTGAGTTTGGTCACTGTGTGGATATGGTCTATCATGCTGAATCCTCTTCAGAACCCGGCTTGCTTGCATGGTTGTCCTTCATCTAGTGTTCTGCCTATTCTATTCAGGATGACACGAGTGAACAACTTGTAGATGACAGACAGCAGGCAGATTGGGTTATCACCCAATCTGATGCTGTGGATATCTCCCTTCTTGTACAACAGAACGGTCCTACTGGTTTTCCACTGACCAGAACCTTGCATTCAGACAGGTAGCGTGTGAAGAGTCGGGCCAGTGTATTGATGAGTACTGGCAGCAGATTCTTCAGGTGTTCAGGTCTGACCTTGTCCAGACCAGGTGGTGTTCGAGTATTCATTTAAAGAGATCCGAGTGGAAGTCCTGAATAATTTTCTCCATTGCCTTTCTGGAGGATGTGATAGATCCATCGGGATGTCGGAGGGCAGTCATCTTGGTTTTGTAGTTGGCGAAGGACAGGCAAGCATTGCGAATACTTTTCCCGGCTTCTGCTGCACTGGCCAACACTGCTGCTCTTCTCTCTTTGAGGTCTTCCTTTATCGTATCTCTGCACAGCTTTGTGAGCTCGGACGTTAGCTTGTGGTTGCCTGAGGCTCGTGCCAAACCACGTTGACGAATAAGCTCGAGGGTTTCCAAAGACCTGCGTCTGTTTGTGGCTTTCTCTCGGCATTCTTCGCACAGACATGGAGGTGCTGACCCAGTCGATAGTATTCCTCGTCGATGTTGTCAAGGATCGCATCTGCCCACGTTGCTGCAATAGTGCCAAAGTTGGTGGTCATTCTGGGAGTTGTCTTCTTAGACTTAAATTTTGCAGATTTTTCTCCCCATTTTGTGAAGTAGAATTTTGCACAAAGGAGACAGTGTTCTGATCCCGTTTGGAATTTTGGGACAACAGCGACATCAGTCAGGCAAAACCTCTGATTGAATATGATGTGGTCAATTTCATTGTGGAACTGTCCACCGGGAGACTCCAATGTCCAGCATTTAGATTCGGCCTTCTGGAACTGTGAGTTACCATGGATGGTGTTGGTCGGCATGATGAATTCAGACAGTCTCTCACCCTGATTGTTCCATTCTAGGCCATGTGTCCCAATGTGGAGTTCTTTGGGCGACCTTCTCGGACCTATCTTGGCATTAAAATCACCAACAATGATCTTGTAGAAGGTGTAGTCTTCTTTATAGAACTTCTCCAGTTCCATGTAGAACCTCTCAACTTCTTCTTCATCGTAGTTGGAAGTTGGTGCGTAGATGATGAAGATTAAAAACTACAGGCAGTGAGCCACATTTATTCAAGTGTAATTTCCAATTTGGGTTGTTAGTCATTTGAATGAATCGATGGTGTTGATAGGGTTCAAATTTGGTATGAACCATGGTAACACCTCTAAGGGCGATATTGGAGGCCTCCCTAAAAGCCTCTGTCCTTCTCGGAGAGCCCGGCAAGCTACCGAGAGTATCTTGCCTGCACGGCAGAGCCTAGCAAGCTAACAGTCTTGTATTCAATATGCCAACAACAGTAATAACAATTGGCCTCATTCACCTGTCACCGAAAGAGTCCTTAATATGGCAGCGTTAAGAAAGATGAGCAAAGAGAGGCTGAAAAAATCTTGGGGACGAACTAGACTTACAAAACTGAAGAAAGACTAAAATGATTGTCTGTACTTTCAACGCACGGACACTGGCATCAGAAGCATCCATCGAGGACCTGATGGTGCAAGCACAGAAGATCAAGCACGACATCATTGGTCTGACTGAAACAAGGAGATATCAATCACATCACACCATTTTCGACACTGGAGAAGAATTGTTCCTTGGAACATGCGACAACAGAGGCGTTGGTGGCGTTGGTGTCCTTGTCAACACGAACTTGGCCATGAGCATCGATTTTCATTGTTCAATATTGAATATTGTCATTGTTCAATAACTGTGTTTTGTCTCTCTATATTCCACAAAGGGTTCTAATTACATTTGACTTGACTGTCAACGCCAACCATTATTTAATTTTTGAGAATTTTTTTATATCTGCAATACCAATTATTTCTTGAAAGTTAGAGTGTAGTTAATGACATCTGCATCTCCTCTTTTTCCTTGCTTTAATTCAGTGGATCATTGTCATTACCATTAATAGTCACTTAATCAAGGTTAGAATTTTGTCTTCAGAAAGGGTGAATGCCTAGTTTGTCAACATACTACTTTCAGATTGGAGCTGTAAATATCATTTTTAGTGAAAGAGAAACCAGTTGCATATTCGGCATCACAGTATTCATTCAATTATTTCTTTTCCCATTTTCATTCAGCAGATATTTAGGGAGGATCCACTATGTTTGAGAAAATGTCCTGGCACTAGGTGGAGAACATTATCACTCTCTAATCAAAGTCACAGAGACATCTAGAGTGAGAAGGTGGAAGAAAAGAATTATGGGGCCTGGAGACAGCAAGTATAGGCCCCCGATTTGCTTCACAGCTCCTCATGGTGCCACCTGTCCCAGTGGATGACCTGCAGGTGTCCCCAGCACTTCAGGGCCTAAGTAGTGCCACAACCTTCAACCCTAGCATTGAACTGTCCTGCCCAGTTGGGCAAAAATGGCTGGAGGTGGTTTCCAGGCCACCTAGGCACTATTTGGAAATAACAAAGTAGACTTTAAAAAATCCAATGAAAATCAAAGTGAGCAGGTACGAAGTTTAGATACTATGAATTTAATAATAAAAAGAAAAAATTAGGGGCTGGAGTGATAGCACAGCGGGTAGGGCATTTGCCTTGCACACCGCCGACCCAGGCTCGATTCCCAGCATCCCATATGGTCCCCTGAGCACCGCCAGGAGTAATTCCTGAGTGTAGAGCCAGGAGTAACCCCTGTGCATTGCCGGGTATGACCCAAAAAGAAAAAAAAATTAATCTCTTTTTTGTAAAAGTGAAATAAAGTTGAGCAGCGAGGGGAAAAAGTCATGCAAAGATTCAGTGCATTTTAGAAGAACAAGTACATGAGACAGAAAAGTATTACGGTATCACTGTCATCCCATTGTTCATTGATTTGCTTGAGCAGGCACCAGTAATGTCTCCATTGTGATATTTGTTGTTACTGTTTTTGTCATATCGAATACACCATGGGTAGCTTGCCAGGCTCTGCTGTGTGGGTGACTTGCTGGGCTCTCTGAGAGGGGTGGTGGAATCAAACCCAGGTCTGACCACGTGCAAGGCCCTACCCACTGTGCCTTCACAAATGCAAAAACATTTGGGAACAAATTTCAAGAAACAAAATATAGTTATGTGGCTGAAGCCTTCTGGTTGATATGTGGCCACAGAGAAGAAAAGTGATGAGAACTTTATCGCAAAGGGATAAAGACTTTTACTTTTTTAATTCTAATTTTTATAGAAATTTGAGCAGAGAGAGAGAGAGGGAAGTTTAAAATCAAAGCATAACATCTCCCCAATCGGATCTACTTTTTTAATCTACATTTTTCATATTACGTCCTGGCTGCTATAGGAATGAGGCAGGAGATATATTCTTGCTCTCTTTGTTTCCCTCCCCCTCCCCATCTCCTTCCTGGCCAGGGAACAACTTAATGATGCTGGTGGGACTCCCCAGGTGACTTAAGTAGCGAGAGAATGTAGTCTGCCATTTTCTCTCTATCCGCCACTGCCATTGGGGAACAGCTGGGGAAATCAGGACTGAGAAGAATCTGCTGTGAGGTGTGCTATGGCCATTCAATACTTGCTTTGCAGGCCACAACACCCTAAAGGAGAGAGAGAGAGAGTAAAAGCTAATGCACCTGCCACAGAGGCGGGGGTTGGGGGGGCTTAGGGGGAGGAATGGAGGGATACTGGGAACATTGGTGGTGGAGAACGAGCACTGGTGGAGGGATGGGTACTCGCTCATTTATGACTGAAACGTAAGCATGAAAATTTTTAAGTCTGTAACTGTACCTTCCGGTGATTCATTAAAAAATAAAAATTAAAAAAAAAGAAAAAAGAAAAGAAAAGAGTCTGCTGTGAGTGTTGCGCCTTGTAGGAAAGGAAAGTCAGTATGTCTTAGACCATACCCAGGCCTTTCAGGCTCTCACCCTTCCCTCACAGAAAAGGATTTCAGGAGGAAATGTGGAGAGAGAGAGAGAGAGAGAGAGAATGAGAATGTGCCCGAGAGAACACAGGCTTCTCCAGAGTGGAGAGAGAGCCCCATAATTAAAGTATGAAGATATGAAAGTACACATCTCAAGACTCAAGAGGGGAGATACAGGCCACACATGCTTTGGCACCATATGCCACATGTGCTTGGAGCAACACATGGGTACAGGCAACACATGGACATGGGCGCCCAGGCAGCATGTGCATGCTCTCCCTTTGTGCAAATCGGCTTTTTTAGGGTTTCTCCCAACCTTCCCCAAGGGGGACTTTCTACCTAGGTAAACGTCGTTGCTAGGATGGTTGCCGAGGGATAGAGTTGTGAATAGTTGGTGGTCAGTTTTGATATTCATGTCCCAGCCTTTGTTCCTGCCGAAGCTTCTCTAGGAAGGAGGGTCCAGCTTTCTCTGGGTCTGTGCTGGCACAGGTAAAGGTCATATCAGGCCTTACTTTGTCAGTCTACAGGCGGGTCCTGACAGCCTTAGGGTTAGTTGGTATTATTATTTTCAAAAACTCATTGCCATGGGGGTGGGGGGGGCTGCTTTAGGAAGAATGAACTATAAAGAGACAAAAATGGAAAATCAGTATGAGAACTGTGATCATCCTCCAGGAAAGAGATAGTGGAGGACTCCAATGATGATGGAGAGAAGTGGAATATTCAAGAAACACAGCAATTTCGTTTCCAGGCCTTAGCTGAAGGTTTGATACTGGAATAAGCAATATAGAGATAAAGAAAAGAAAAGAAAAAGAATGCCTATGTTTTTGTTTTTAGAAACTACTGGTGTGGTGGGGCAATTGATACTGAAACAGGGCTTATGGAGTAGAGCCAGAGAGGGGAAGCCAGAGAGGAATAAGAGTTGTTTCAAAGATCGTTGTTAATGAGGAGCTGGGGGCATTGATACGGGAAATGTACACTGGTGAAGGAACAGGTATTGGAACATGGTATGACTGAAACCCCACAGTGAACAACTTTGAAACTGTGTATCTCACAGTGATTTAATTTAAAAAAAAAAAAAGTTGTTTCAGACTTGTGAGGTTTGAGATGCCCTTTGGACACTCAAGAGGAGATGCACACTTAAATTGAAAGGAGAGGCCTTTCAATTTGAGGATCCCACAAGAAGTACATATCTGGGATTTATTAACACAGAAATTGAATTTTATGCCATAAGAATAGACGAAGTCACAGGGGAGGGTAAGAAAGAAAGAAAAGTTATGAAGAAAGAGGTCAAAGACCCCGAGAAAGTCTAAAACCGGGGCTGGAGCGGTAGCACAGCGGGTAGGGCATTTGCCTTACATGTGGCCAACCCGAGTTCGATTCCCAGCATCCCATATGAGCACTGCCAGGAGTAATTCCTGAGTGCAGAGCCAGGAGTAACCCCTGTGCATCGCCGTGTGTGACCCAAAAAGCAAAAAAAAAAAAAAGTGATAGTCTAAAACCTTGGGAGAAGGCCTAAGATCAGAGGCCCAGGGAAAGTCCATGGCTTAGAATAAAAAAGAAGAGCCATCAAAGGGGTCTGCAGAGAGCAGTCAAAGAAGCAGGAAAAAGCCTCGCCAGTGTAGTGCCACAGAAGTTAGAAAAACAGTGTTGCGGCTCAGAGGACAGTGCCCTCAGACCTGTCTGTGCTCTTCTGACTGCACATACAAGCAATGAACATCAGTGGGAGCTGAAACAAATATAAGCACATACATGAAATCACAGTGCAATTAAATCTACAGCAAAGAAAGAAGGCAGAGTGCGCAAGGTCCAGGATCCTACCTCAGGCAAAGGGGAGTAGGGGGCCTCAAGCAACTAGAACCTTCTCAGAGAAGGAGTAATGACCTTTTGTTTATCTGTTTATCTAGAAACAGTAGGTTTCTCTCGGCGTGATAATACCACAATAAGGCACTTGCTTTGCATGCAACTGACCCTGGTTTGAACCTGAGCACCACATATGACCCGGTGTCCCGGTAACATCCGGGATCAATTCCAAGGACAGAGCCAGGAATAACTCTTGACCACTTTAGAGTGTGACCACAAAACAAAACAAAACAAAAAGTTGGATCTCTCAAATAAAAGGTGGTTTTCTGAGATGTCACTCTTAATACTCTGCCTGCTCGAAGTAATGCTAGGTTTCCCTTGAGGCCCCCAGAGCCTTGACTGACCTTAATTCCACATGTCAAGGTGGAACATACTGGAAAAACCTGATCTGGATGGAGGTCTAGGGGTGTTGGGAGGTGGGTAGTGAACTCCCTGACTCTTCCTGGGGAACAATTGCCACGAAAGGGCTTTGCAAAGAAAACTAAATTATATCTAAATATGTTCAAGTATGAAAATGTCAAGGAACAGGAGTGGAGAAGTGTGACAAAGTAATAAGCCACTCAGATAAGCAGCTCCAGGATGATCACCTAGGGAAGGTGAGCTCACATACTCAATGAAATGGAAATGAAATCCATACCTAAAGGAAAGTGACTCAATATATCCGAGAAGCAGAGTAATAGGGAAATAGGAGAGAGCAGTTTTCTCCCCAACAAATATTTATTAAGTCTTTTAAAAATGCAAGGTATTATTCGGAATCAAAAAATTCTATATAAAATGCATGTCTTTAAAGAGCTCATAAGACATGGTAGAATAGAAAAAAGTAATACTAGTCACCTGTATGTTGTTGATTGCCATGATAATGCTACATATTATAGCATCTCAAAGTTCAAAAATAATCCTGTTTTTTGTACTCATCAGTCAACAGGCAGATACTGCTGACTGGTGCTGGCTCAGCTGGTATGAACGGGGTTTGTGTCATTGCTTAGGGCCGTGAAATACAGGAATATATGACTCCGAAGCTGACTCTATTCAGTAACTCAGCCAAAAAGAGAGGCTGAGCCAGATAATTAAACAGAAGAGATAATTATTTAAAGGTTTTAGCAATATATTGATTCTAAATCTAAATATCCCTAAAGTCTTCCAGTCTGGGCTTTTTGGTGATATGAACCGAAAATATTTTTTTTTAATTTTGAATGCAGTCTGAGTTGATTTGTTACTTATACCCAAAAAATCTGCTGGATAAATATTTTAGAATTTTAGACCTTTAAAAATCATATATACCCATTAGTGATTTAATTAGATTATTAAGGGGGATTTGGGAAAGATTAGTTTTACAGACTGGTTGGAAAAGATAAGAACATGCTAAAAGGAAGTATAGCTGTTAAGAATGTTTTAATTCATTTCCTGAGGATACAAAGGAGAATTCTATTTCACATTTCCCCAGCTGATGCTCAGAGGGTGCACACACAGCCATGCCCATTGATTAATGCTAGCATCCATTCTGATAAGTAGTAGCCACAGCTTCTGATTGTTGAGTATCTTTATTATCTTCTTTGCCCATGCCTATGCTGCAATTTATTTTCAATATAACTTATAATTAGTTTAGGATTCTGTTTTCAGCCGGTGAGTCCTCAATTACTTTTAGTATGGACATCAAGATGCAATAAACTATTTTGTGACCTGGATGAACTCGATCCTCATGATAGAGACTAACTCTACTTGCTCTTCTCCACTGAAGCTACACATGCTGAAGTAATAATAGCAAAGCCAAAAACAGTAAAAGTAGGAAAATCATTTCCAGCCTCTCAAAGACAAGGAAGCTGACCTCAGGATCTGTATGTCAAAAATAAACAGGCAAGGAAGGAGCCAGGGCAATGCCATAGAGCCACTAAATATATGATAAGCTAACACTTGTTGTACAAATGTGCCAGGTATCAGTGAATCCATTGTACTACCAACAAATTTCAGAAGGTCAGACCTGTGGAATACACAGGACAAAATGTGATTACTCCCTACCTTCCCCAAAGCAACTTTCCTACCTGCTGCTGATTGCTTGAACTTCTACTAGACAAAAACACTTTTCTACTGTTGATCTAAGAAAATAATGAAGCAACTGGACAGTGATTGAAGTGCTATATATAATAGCAATAATTTTGAAATGCCCTCCATATCCAAGCCTGGCTGGGTCCTCTTAACAGGCTAAATTACGATGTGCTTATATAGTGGGATACTGTAATACCAGGTTGTTTCATATACCTTCCCTACCTACAAAAAAAGATTTAGCTGAGAATATGACTCTGTTGAACACAATCAGCATTCTTTTATCAGAAGTAGGTGAGGATGTATATTCATAAATAATATTGCAGTATCTACATCCCAACTGAAACAAACAATAATATAAAATTGTGTACAGGTTGAATAGGACAGTTATAGAACAAAATGTCCTGCTGTTCTTTAAAATTATAAACAAAGGAGAGATTAGAAATTTTAAGATAAATGTCCTAGAGGGCTTAAATGGAAAAAAAAAATAGAAAAGCTGAATGCATAATCTCTGAGCGGCGAAGGGAGGCCCTGGTGACTCTCTGCTCACAGTCCAGGTCTGTGGTCTCGGGCCACTGGCCCAGCCAGGGCGGCCCATGCCATGGGGCAGACAGAGGAGGAAATGAGGGCCAAGCCGGTTAATTGATCAGATTGATCAGTTGCCGTTTATTCCATTCCCCCCACGCGCCTGTTCCAGTCTCTCTGAGGCCCCCATTCTAGTCTCACACTGCCCCTCATTCCTGTCTCCTCCTGTCTCTCCCGCTCATAGCTCTGTGCTCCATCTTGCTCCCTGGGCTCTCTCTCTCTCTCTCCACATGCCTGCTCCTGTATTGTTCTTCTACATTTTTCTCCCTCTGTCACCCTAACTAGTCTGTCAGCACTCCATCTAGTTGCCCTGCTCTCTCTCTCTCTCATCTTTCCAACCCTCTTGCACTGGGGATCAGGATCGAGGCTACAACCAGTCCTGTAGCAAATCAACATAAGAAAGCCCTTCCTGACTGCCCACCAGGCTTAAGGGTAGAAACATCAATTAGAGGTATTCCTCTCCTCTTTAGTTCAATAACTTAATTAACATCTTAGTATTCGTTATTTTTGTTTGGACATAGTAAGAGATACATTGAAACTTGTAGGGCAGCTTTCCTGGGAACATCTTGCCACAGACTCAGACTACAGTGCTCAGGCCAAATTAATCATTCCTAACCCTAGCAGGGTCCGAATCTAGTTATTGCTTTTTGGATCATGACAGCATCTGTCCATGACCAAGCTCTTAAGTTATAGTTAAGCACTAAGGGAGAGAAAAAAAGAAGGAAAAAAAAAGAGAAGACAAAAAATTTAAAAAATTAAAAAACAAAGCATTTTGGCACTTTGACCAGGCCCATTTCAATACCAGGGTAGCACAGAGCTCACCACTTGCCCTGGGTCCATTCAGCCCCTCATCGGACCCTGCTTTTGGGTGCTAGGAAGTAAGGGTAACTGAGGCTTAAGTCGAGAGAACAGATGCCCAGGAGGTAAATATCAATGAGAGTCAATTAATTCCCATGTTACAAAAGCATAGCATTAATTGTCTTCGTGTGTCCATACAAAAAGTATATTTCTCTAAATTAACTATACAAAGGACTTAAGGAGAAGAGAAAAACAATATTTACAAGTCAACAGAGCACAAAAAAAAAGAAATTACAAATAAACACAGAGGAATAGGAACACTGTGATAAGAGTAACCCAATAAGCTCTCCGCAGCTGTACAAGCGTGAATCCAGACCCAGCAAAACCTCTTTCGGTGTGAGCAACTCCTCGCAGAATGTCTCCAGCCTGAGAACTAAGCCTTGGCCTCGTGCCCGCCCGGGAGGGGAAAGATATTTCTCTCTCTCGCCTCTTTCTCTCCGGGGATGAAGGGCGCGGTGGCCGCCATATTAAGACGAACACAGATGGGATCTACGACAAAAACTGCAGCAAAAGGACACGAGGGTGCTCTTGGGAAGGTGGGAGGCACCGGCCCCTCCCACCGCCGAGATGTGATCCCGGGGGCCACACGCATGTGTGGCCTCTCCGCAGCTGTACAAGCGTGAATCCAGACCCAGCAAAACCTCTTTTAGTGTGAGCAACTCCTCGCAGAATGTCTCCAGCCTGAGAACTAAGCCTCGGCTCTGTGCCCGCCCGGGAGGGGAAAGGTATTTCTCTCTCTGCCTCTTTCTCTCCGGGGATGAAGGGCGCGGTGGCCGCCATATTAAGATGACCACAGATTGGGTTTTCAAGCCTGCAATTATCTAATATCTGGAAGAAATCTCCCTGGACTTCTTGTTAAAGTACAGAAATTCAAAACCACGTGACCTTATTTGTCTTCACAGTAGGTCTGATTTTAGTGGAGTACTCCTAACAACAATAGTGAGGTTTGTGTTGAAATATTGAATGTAACCAAAGTAAACAGAATGTAAAATGAAACTTATCAGTTACAAGGTAGGGGGTGGGGGGGCGGGATGGGAGGTGTACTGTGTGGGTTTTTTTTTTTTTTTTTTGGTGGTGGTATATGGGCACTGGTGAAGGGATGGTTGTTTCAGCATTGTATAACTGAGACCTAAGCCCGAAAGCATTGTAATCTTCCACACGGTGATTTAATAAAATAAAATAAAATTTAAAAAAAAAAAGAGTAACCCAATAAACCTAAGCTTCCTGTGGTAAGGCGGAAAGGACAAAACCATTTATCCTACAGCTGAAGAAATAGAAAGAGTATAATCGTGGGTGTCTGTGTGCATGGATGCCTGTGTATGCCTTGTATATGCATACAATTTCTAAGGCCATATAAGAAAATATTATCAACAGTTATTTCTAGAAAATTAAACTGAGAAAGAGCAAGACATTTGCTTTTCACTTAAATCCATACTATTTTGTTGTTGTTAACAAAGGGCTCAGTCTGGCAGTGCTCAGGGGCCACTGGATACTCTGACATGCTTGCAGAGACTACACAATCTCAAGGATGGAACTCAGGGCCTCAGACATGCAAAGCACACACTCTACCACTGAATCTATCTCCCTGACCCTTGGTTCTTTGGTTCTAGAGAGATCTAAAAGAACAATTTACTGGGGGAAAGAGGAAGACTTGCCTCCAGAGTATCCTGTGCTATCTCTATATTAGTGTTATATATGTATAAATATGAGGCCAATTGTTGTTACTGTATTGTGGATTCACCACCAGGATCTCACCATTCTACAATGAAGTGATCACTGATGTAAAGAGAGGGGTGCAGCAAGGTAATACCATTTCACCGAAACTCTTCAGTGCTGCCCTTGAGAACATCATGCGACAACTGGAATGGGAAGGAATGGGAGTGAAGATAGACGGTCGGCAATTACACCACCTCCGCTTTGCTGATGACATTGTTCTCATAATGCCAAACATTAGCCAAGTGGCAAAATGCTGACTGACTTCGACCTTGAGTGTGGAAAGGTCGGATTGCAGCTGAATCTCAACAAGACGATGTTCATGAAAAACAAACTGGTCCCTGAAGCTCCATTTATTCTCAATGGAATGAACATCTCCAAATGCAGCAGCTATGTGTACCTGGGTCGAGAAATCAACATGAGGAACGACTTGGTGCCAGAACTGCGCAGGAGGAAGAGAGCAGCGTGGAATGCCTTCAAGAGCGTCGAAGAGATGGTTAAGAGAACGAAGAACCTCCAACTCCGGGCACATCTTTTCGATTCCACCATTCTTCCTGCACTAACATATGCCTCAGAGATCTGGGCCCTAGGCAAGCAGGATGAGAATGCTATTAGGGAATCCCAAAGAGGAATCAAAAGAGCTATGCTGGGAATATCATGTCTCACTCAAGTGAGAGAAGGAATCCAGAGTTCTGACCTCCGTTGATGGTCAAAAATCAGGGATGCTGGCTCGTTTGCCAAGGCATTGAAGGTCAGATGGGCCAGTCATGTAATGTGATTCAGAGATGACCATTGGACTAGAGCTGTTACCGACTGGATTCCACGGGACGTCAGAAGACCTTGTGGCCGCCCACCAACTAGATGGTCAGATTTCTTCGTCAAATCTCTGAATGAACGATTTGAGGCTCTTTCTGTTCCTGGAGCGAGCAGCTATCATTGGGCTACACTAGCTCGCGAAGGGACAAATGGAGATGTTATTGGCGCCCACTCAAGCAAATTGAAGATCAACGGGACTACAAATGATGTATAAATATATGTGTATAACTGTGTCTATTGCCCACAATTCCACTTCTCAAACTGTGTGTCTATTAACCACAAATTCCACTTCTTCTCTGAAGAAGTAAGTATATGCCCACTGAGGACGCTATCTCAGACAGAAGCCTGCCCACAGGCCGTGTCAGTGCTTTCCATGTTACTTTAGTCTTGACAGTGACAGGTCTACGCCTCTGTTCCTCTGTGTAATCACCAGGCGGCTAGGAACTCCCCACGGCTCTCTCTCTCACTGCCTGCTAGGTGGTCTCGGGCCACTCCCCACCCAGGACAGCTGATGCCATGGGTGGACAAATGAGGAAATGAGGGCCAGGCTGGTTGGTGATCAGTTGCCATTTATTCCATTCTCTCCACGCGCCTGTTCCAGTCTCACTAAGCCCCTCATCCCTGTCTCCTCCTGATCTCCCTCACTCATCTCTCTGTGCTCCCACTTGCCGCCTTGGTCCCTCTCTCTAGTCTCTTTCACCAACTCCCAGCATTGGGGGTAGCAACCACACACCTAGGTCCAGTAACACAATCAACATACCAAAGCCCTTCCTGATCACCAATCAGGCTCAAGCGCAAAATACCACCTAAGGATTTTTCTCCTCTCCTTAGTCCAATAATTTAACTAACATCTTAATTAACATCTTAATTCTACTTTTTTTTTTGCTTTTTGGGTCACACCCCTCGGTTCACAGGGGTTACTCCTGGCTCGTGCGCTCAAGAATTACTCCAGGCGGTGCTCAGGGGACCATATGGGATGCTGGGTCGGCAGTTTGCAAAGCAAACACCCTCCCCGCTGTGCTATAGCTCTAGCATCGTAATTCTACTTCTTAATATCAGTTATTTTGTATGGGCACATTAAGAGATACATTAAGCTTGTAGGGTGGCTCTCCTATGGACATCTCACTATAGATCTCAGACAGTGCTCAGGCCAGATTAATCTTTCCTAACCCTAGCAGGGTCTTAATCCAGCTGTTACTTTTTCGATCATGACAGAATTTGTCCATGACCAAGCTCTTAACTTATATTTAAGTATTATGGCTCTTTGGTCTGGCCCATTTCAGTGCCAGGGTAGCTCACAGCTTGCTTTGTGTATATCCAGTCCCTCGTCGGGACCCTGCTTTTGGGGTGCTAGGAAGTATGGGCAACTGAGGCTTAAATCAAGAGGACAGATGCCCAGGAGTGAATATCATTCGAAGCTAATTAGCTCCCAAATTACAAACGCATAGCATTAACTGTCTTCTTGTGTCCGTACAAAAAGTACATTACTCTGAATTAACTATGCAAAGGACTTGAGAAGAGAAAAGCAATATTTACAAGTTAACAGAGTTTGATTAGGAGATCAAGGTGATTGGCCATTTGGGGAAGCAGAGCACAAAGGAAGAGGTTACAAATTAACACAGAGGAATGGAGCACTGTGATGGGAGTAACCCAATAAACCTAAGCTCCCTGTGGCAAGGCACAAAGAACAAACCAATGTTATCCTACATTCCTCTAAATTCTAAATTCATTTTGATAAACCAATTTTAACCACCTTCAATGAAAGCCCTTCTTTGTTTAGAAACCATCTATGCAACCTAGAACTGTAGTCTTACTGGACAGGTAGGCAGGTGGAACTAGAATGCCTTCATACCTTTAGTATTCACTAAAAAAAAAACTGGAATACCACAAAGACTTAAAATTTCTCAGTCTTAAAAAAAATTTCTCAGTCTTTTGTTTCATATTAACCATGTATGAGCATTTGTACTTTATTAATGGCATATCTATAACTGATAGATGTAAAAATGATCTTCTCCCCGGTAACAATGTTTGAATAAATGAAGTCATCTTTGGGAAGACGGCTCATGTCTCTGCAGAGGCCATCTTCAATACTAAATTCTTTATTCTTGTTTGTTTTTTTTCTTTTATAAACTTGTTTATTTGTTTACTATCATAGTTTTTTTTTAAAAAAAATT
The DNA here is from genome assembly GCF_027595985.1 of Sorex araneus. Classification (NCBI taxonomy): domain Eukaryota; kingdom Metazoa; phylum Chordata; class Mammalia; order Eulipotyphla; family Soricidae; genus Sorex; species Sorex araneus. Next base: position 9,818,069 of record NC_073311.1, on the reverse strand, counting down.
TTAATCACTTTGAAGTAGGCCCTTACAAAACTGCTCATAATTACATTTTAGCCACACAATATTCTAACGTCATCCCTCCACCAATGTACATTTCCCAGCACCAGTGTCCCCAAGTTCCTTTCCATCACCCCCACTCCACCATCCCCCACCCTGCCTCTATGGCAGGGCTTTTCTTCTCCCTGTGTCTCTAGTGCTCTCTCTCGCTCTCTCTCGCTCTCTGTCTTTCTTTCTCTCTCTTTTTTGGGGCATTGTGGTTTGCAATACTGACACTGAAAGGTTATCTAGAATATCCCTTTTACCTACTTTTAACACTCAGATCTTGTCCAGTGTCATCATTCCCAGTTATTATTATCACATTATCACACTGGTCTCTTCTTTATCTTACCTACCCTCCACCCCACACACACCTGTGGTTGATTCTATCCACTGACCAGTGCTCCTAGCCCCTGTTTCCCTGACCATGGACATTAGTCTTCTACTACATATTCTTATATTCTACAAATAAATGCAGTCATTCTGTACTTGTCCCTCTCCTTCTAACTCATTTCACTCAGCATAATACTCTTCATATCCATTCATTTATAGGCAAATTTCATGACTTCATTTTTCCTAACAGCTGCATAGTATTCCATTGTGTAGCTGTGCCATTGTTTCTTTATCCATTCATCTCTTCTTGGGCACTCAGGGTGTTTCATAATTCTGCCTATTGTGAATAGTTCAACACTAAATTCTAACAAATTATGCTCATGTATGCTTCTCCACTTTTCAGTCAACCATTTCTAATTCTCATAGCACCCTTAGGTACTGGGCTCAACATTTTTAATCATTTAATATTTTCTCATCATCTTCTACTAGTCTATCCCAATTTACCACAGGCTGAAAGCATGCTGCTCAAAACTTCACTGGCAAACTCCAGAGAACTATTCTCATTTATTCTCCCCCTGTCACTTATGGTTATTGTCATTGTTGTTGCGATGACTGGGAGTTGCGTATACACACACCTGGCTATGTTGCTCACACATTTAATTAGAATACTCTCTGGGGTTATGCCCTTCTGCTGCAGGGCTTACACTCCTGGTCAAGGTGTAGCCAGAAATCACTGCAACCATGAGAACCATGGAGAGCAGAGTTGCAGGCTCAAATGGCAGAGCTGTCAGGATAACAAGGGACACATGTGGTGACTTCAAGGATTGAACTTACAACCTTATGTTTGCAAGACAGGCGTTCTCAGCCACTGAGCTGAATTCCTCTGAGGTGAGAATTCCCTGCAGTGAGATATTATTTTAGGAATCCATAATTATAGCTTCACTTATCTTCACTCATATAAATAAACTTCTCATATAAATAAGCAAATCTTGCATAATATATATTTATATAATAAATAAACATTATTTATATGAGAATCTTTTTGTCCACTCTACTTTATGGAAAACAAAGCATTTAATAAGTAAGGCAATATTACTCTCCCTTTACCCTAAAGATTCATGTGCATCATTTTAGAGTGCACAGCCACAGCTGTGTGCTCTCTGGTTTGTGCAAAGCATGCGGTCAGCTCCCTTTCTGGGAGTCTGGAATTTTAGCACATGTAAGAGAAAGTGATGCTGTGACAAGCTCTCAGTTTAAAAAAAAATTAAAGCCCTGGGTACTGAGCCTTTAATAAGCTTCCCTTGAACAACTCATTGAAGGAGAAATTAAACATAATCTAATGCCAGCCACTAATGAGGACTCTTGGAAACTGATGCAAGATTTCCCTAGACTTTATTCTATGTGTTTTTCTCTTTGCCAGTTTTGTGTTGTCCTTTTGCTGTGACAAAATATAGTCATGAGACTTTTAATAATGTCTTCTAAGAGTCCCCATTGCAAATCACTGGAATTGGTATAGTCTGAAGACTTGTTCTGCAGGATGATCTTACATGCCTGATTTTTTGTTGTTTTTGTTGTCTCCTTTCTGTTCCCCAGACCATTCAAGACCTTTCCTACCTCAGGGCATTTGCTCATTCTATCCTCACTGTCTAGAATACTCTCCTCCATCTCCTCATGGCATATTCTCCAAATCTCAACGAATACTGTAGCCTCCTCAGAGACTTTTCCTGAAAACCATCAAGTTATCTATCTATATATATATATATATATATATATATATCACATTAGTTTTCTAACATTCTTCAACTAATAATTGTCATTCTTTCTTAAATACATTTTCAGGAGATATCCGGTCTATCTGTCTTGTTCACATTATATCCTTGAAGTGTAGGAAACAGAGAATTCAATCTGCACCTGTTGATTAAATGAATGCATTTCTACATTCAAAACACAAGGAGGAAAGGATTATGAAAAATTAGTTCCCTCATTTTCCATCCTTTGGATATTCCATTTTCTATCTAACAGAATTATTTTGCGGAAAACATTTTGTATTGTTTCGTGCTGCTCGGAACTGATCTGATGCAGATCCTGCATGGAAACCATGTAGTTTACAACTGAACCATCCCCTTCAACAGAATTTTTTCTTAAAAAAAATCTATATCTATATCTATATTATTTTGTATGTATCACTTTAGTATTAAGTTTAGTAGTTCTCATGAGATATGTCATATATCTTGGTTCCTATTCTAACAGCTGAACCCAATTGACCTGAACTCAAACTTCACTAAGAAAACAAGAGTTAGGGAGGCTTCAGTGTGCTAGTAGCTCTGTCGTCCCATTATTCATGGATTTGCTCAAGCGGGCACCAGTAAATCTCCACTGTGAGACTTGTTGTTACTGTTTTTGGCATATTGAATACACCACGGGTAGCTTGCCAGGCTCTGCGGTGCGGGTGGGATACTCTCAGTAGCTTGCTGGGCTCTCCAAGAGGGAGGGAGGAATCAAACCTCCCTGTGCAAGGCAAATGCCCTACCCACTGTGCTATCACTCCAGTCCAGATTCTACCCTGGCTGGGTCCTGGCAGCGTCAATGGATTCAGAATGCTTACCCCCTGGCGATCTCGCACCTTTGCATTTGTATATATTTGTAAAACAAAAGCCTAGTGCTTTATAGATTTTAGAAAATCAATTGCTCAGATCCTGCCCTGTGGCTCCTGCACCATCTGCAACCTCTTCCTGGGTGCCCCAGACCAAGGAAGACTCTCCCAAATCCCTCTCAAACTCAGTACCCCATGACATTACCATTCTTTCATCTCCACCAATTCCATGGGTCCTTGAGTCTTATATATTTTCTCAAATATGTCTATTTTAACCCTTTTATACAAACAGAAAATCAATTCTTTAACAAAGGCGCAAAATAATGTAGCCAATATATGAAGCCCTGAGAAGTATGAATAGCTTCCTCCACGACTGCCTTTCTTCCCGTAGCTCTAGAGTCATCCCAAAGACCTGACCCTGTAATCTGAAAATTGTCAACCTGTATTTCTATTGAATTAAATGTGTTTTTTTTCTTTAGCTTTTTGGGACATACCCGGCCATATCAGGGGTTACTCCTGGATCTACACTCAGGAATTAGTTCTGGCAGTGTTCAGGGGACTATATGGGATGCTTGGGATCAATCGCCGGTTGACAGCATGCAAGGCAAACACCCTACCTGCTCTACCATCTCTCTATGGCCCCTAAATGTTTTAAAACATAGAAAAAGTCAAATGCAAAAGCTTTTTTTTTTTTCAAAGTGTACTGTTATGAGTGTGAGGATCTGGCCCAGGACAGACCACAGGAATCTGTCTAGCTTTCTTAAGACTCTTTTTACAGGAGCCCACATTCTAGAATAACTTGATTTTCTGCCCCTGAGCAAGGAATTCAGATACAGGCACCCCGGTTCGCAAGAAGGGTGGTGGTCAGACCAGATAACCAGACCCATATCACATGACCCATATCACAAGACCCAGAACTGCCCCCAGAACCGGGACATTCCTGAATATTGGCACGAATACTGATCTCTAAAACCATAGGCTAAGAGTGATATCCTTTTAAATGGATTGGTTAAGAAAGTTTGCAATATTACAAATCTATTGGCTATGAAATGCGCGGGCTCTGCTGTAACGGCCGGGGGAGGCCTATATAAGCTCTCCTTTGGAGAAGCTCGGGGTCTTTTGCCAAACCTGCTGGACCTGCGTGTCTGTGTAGGCGGCTGGACCCTGGCTAGCCAGTCTTACAATAAACCCTGCTTGCTGTTTGCAGTCTCTGGAGTCTCTTTGTCGTTATAGGGAGATCTCGATCCGCGCCCTAACAATGAGGAATCCTACCTGGTCAAAATTCAAAACCAAAGCTTCTACTGAAGCACTAAGCTCACCTGGCCATCTAAAACAAACTGTTTTGTAAATATTAGTATGTATCATAAGAAGTGGGGCCAGAGCAATAGTACAGCAGGTAGCGTATTTGCCTTGCATATAGCCAACCCAGATTCAGTCCCCAGCACCCAATATGGTTCACCAAGCACCTCCAGGAGTGGTCCCTGAGCACAGAGCCAAGAGTTAGTCTTGAGCACCACTGTGCATGGTGCAAAAACTAACAAAAAAGGAATAAAAGGGACATGAGCTTGCTTACATGTGGTTATCAGAGTCAAGAAGAAACATGCTGGATAACCTTGCTGTTGGTAAGCATCCTTTCTCCACTGACTTGCGACAGGCTAATCTTTCCGGCGCCGAATTCCCTATCACTCCCCAACATACACTGTAAGCACCCACAATACTGAACTCTTCAGAGAAACTTAAATATCCTGTGCTTGTTTATACTCCTGGGTCTTTGCTCAGAGCCTATCCTCTGTGTATTAGGCCCATTCCTTTTTCATTAGAGAAAAATGATTCATTCTTCAAAAGCAATCAGGCACTATTTCTGTGATGCAGCCTCCCCCAATTCCCCAGGGTTAGTGGCTCTCTCCTGTGTTTATATTGCCCTTTGAGGAAACACTGGTTTAAACATAGAAAATGGCCATGGAACTAGATCAGGGTGTTGGAGTGCATGCTTTGTGCACTGAAGACCCAGGTTTTCCTGAGAACCAGAGGGAGTGGGGGCGGGGGAAATCCCTACTAACTATATTATGTTTAACCATTTGTTGTGTCTTTTCACGTACAAGCAGATTATGAGTTCTTTGAGACAGCCAACTGCATTTATCTTTGTATGCTTGCAGCGTGGTAGCCTCAGAAATAAAAAAAAAGAATATTATGTAAAGGCATTTACATAAAGGAATTTTGTATACTAGAGGAGCCATCAACTATGTTCTATTGTCCTTTTGCAGACAAGTTGTAAATCTAAACTTTCTTCTGTGTAGCACTGTCACGCTGTCGCACTGTCATTCCATTGTTCATCAATTTGCTCAAGCAGGCACCAGTAATGTCTCCATTGTGAGACTTGTTACTGTTTTGGGCATATCCAATACACCACAGGTATAAGGGTAGTAAAATCTATACTCTATAAATTTTGTTCATAGTTTAAAGAATATAAAATCCTTTTTTGGGGAGGTTGAGGAATAGTGATACTTGGGGGGTGGGTGGCTCATATGGTCAAACTGAATATTTTTTTTATTGACTCATCATGAGAGACCATTAAAAAGTTGTTCATGGTTGTGTTTCAGTCATGCACTGTTCCAACACCCATCCTTCCACCAGTGTAATTTCCCAACACCAGTGTCCCCAGTTTTCCTCCTGTCCCTTCAAGCCACTCCCTACCCCTAACTAATATAAAATCCTTTTGAATCCAATATATTCTATTTCATTTAAACTGTGTTTCCTAGAAAATCTACAAGAAAAATTCTGTAAACAAAATTTTATGGAAGATCATTTATAGAAGAACTAGTAGCGTTTAGGTCATAGGAATAAATGGGAATAAATGATGATAATTGTGGCTGCTTAACTCCATGAACATTTACTCTCTTACCTGGGAAAACATACTACTGTGTGACAGAAATTTATTTACAGCTCAAGTGTGACCTTTTTTCCGTGCTAAGGGAGATTGCATTATGGGGTGGCTTGGGGATTTCTTGTTCTTGTTTAGCAGCAATGACATTTCTTAAGTATTGTCTGCAGAGGCTCTTCCAATATCAAGTAAAGCAATTTCTAACCCTAACACCCCTCCTCTACCAAACATAAGAGTTGGCATTAATAGGTTTAAAGGACAAGGTTTATTAAAAGAAGTGAGAGCACAGGGAAGAGTATGATGGCAAAACCCACAGGCCATTTTTGCCAATTTCTATAGAAATCAAGACAGGTAAGTTCAAGTAAACTAACAGTGTGTGAGTCCTGAGGTGTGAAAGGCAGGTGACAGAGGTGAGACTGTGAAACTAGAGGAAAAGGAAATGGGGCTCACCTCTACCTCTTCTTCAGTGGCCCAGGGTGCTCTGTATCTCGGTCATAGCACCACAGTTTCCCAGCCCAGCGGTGATTCACAAACTGGCTTCTACAAACCCTCTCCAGTTGCAGTTGATCTTCATAAACAAACACTGAATGAGCTGCCAACTAGTTCTGCTTCTCCTCCACAGATTTCAATTCTCCATTTTCTAAATGTTTTTTCTCTACATTCATTGTTTCCATAAACTTTGTTATTTTTCATTGCTCAAAAAAATTAAGTTAAAAAACTCTCACAAAACTTTCAAAACTAAGAAAGCATCACATATAGATAATTGTAATTAACGAAACCCAACGTTGCTAATTAAATTGGATAGTAAAATTGTTCAAGATAGAACATTTTAAGCTGAGAAAATGGATTTTATGCAGCAGAGACACTTCAAGTGTAGCCTGTTTGGCTTCATTAAATTCACAGAGACAAATATCATATGCAGCAATTAGTCAAGAGAATGTCAATTTAATGACCAAATTGCCTTCCCCCATCTGCCATATGCACCATTAATCATGGTCATATATAAAACCCAAGACATAAATAGACAAGAATTACTATGTTCTTCTAAAGGCATGTATTTTTCAAATTATGTAGGTGTGTTATTCATGTTTTCAGTAGTTTCTATTGCTTCAAAATATAGAATTAAAAGACTGGAAGGAGTCTTAGTTATCACCTTGGAAATTTTTCCAACCTATATAGAAAATGTTTTTCCGTAAAAGAAGCCCAAAAGTAAAACAAATAAGAGCAGAGTTTTTCACTAGAAATTCTTAGGGACCCATTTTATCTTCCCACCCCACCTCCCCTGTTTGCTCTCACCCTGCCCTCAGCCCTAGAACAGCTTCAGCATCAATATAGTATATGGGAAGTACTAACTCTCTTCTCATAACAGCCTGAAAGCCACTACGCGGGAAAGAGACTCCTATTTTATTGTTGAGAAACTGAATCAAATCAGAAAGATATTGAAATACTCTCTTAAATTGACACAATTAACAAATTGCTAACTAGAACTCAGTTACCTGTAATACCAAAGAAATTCCGAGCAGTTCCTGGTTCTCTTCTGTTTTATTTTGTGTGGTTGGGGAGGGCCATAAGTAGTAATACCCATGTGGTACTGGGGATTGAAAGAGTGGGCACCTTAACCTCTGTACTATCTCTCCAACATCTTTTCTAAAGCAGAATGCTGGGAAACAATCCTATATCTGGGTTAGAAAAAAAAGCAATAGATTTCTTCCTTATTGCCCAAGATATGTTATTTTTATTACAGAATTTGATGTAGCAGTTAATGAATACCTGTTTCCTATGAAAATAGCAGGGAACATTTTTTCACGGTGCACAAATATTTAAATCCTAAGAATGTACATGTTAAATGTTTACCATTTAAAAATTTTTTTTAATTAATTAATTTTATTTTTATAAAGCTGTTCGGACTGGAGCGATAACACAGCAGGTAGGGTGTTTGCCTTGAACGTGGGCGACCCGGGTTCAATTTCTCTGTCCCTCTCAGAGAGGGACAACACCCATATCTTACTCCAACACCCATCTCTCCACCAGTGTACATTTCCCAGACAGTGTCCCCAGGTTCACTCCCATCACCCCCCACCCCACCCTTACCCCCTGCCTGCCTCTATGCTCTCTCTCTCTCTCTCTCTTATTCTCTCTCACTCTTGCTTTCTCTCTCTCTCTCTCTCTCTCTCTCTCACTCTCTCTTTCTCCTTTTGGGCACTGTAGTTTGCAATATTGATACTGAAAGGTTATCCAGAATATCCCTTACATATTTTTAACCCTCCGTTTTTGTCCAGCGTGACCATTCCCAGCTTAAATGTTTACCATTCTACAATGCCAGGAATGCTTCAAGACAGCTGAAGTACAGCCAGAGAGATAGTACAGTAGTACAGGCACTGAGTCACTTGCCTTCCATGCAACCAACCTCAGTTCTATCTCTGGCATAGGAGAGTCCTCAGAAACACTTCCAGGAGTGAACCTGGAGCACAGGGACTGGAGTTAGCCCTGAGCACTACCAGATATGGCCCCCCAAAATAAAACAAAAAGTTGCTGAAATTTAAACAAAGGTAATTTTGCATAATCCATATCCATGTATCTCCATCAATATTTTAGTGGTTAAATGGTAAACTAACAACTAAAAATGATTCAAAGATATTTAAATATATAATTTGCACATAAGAATATTAAGTAATTTTCCATAAATAAAACACGAGCATGTAAATCTTGGTGTCTAAACATTTCTCTCTTTACTGTGTAACAATTGCTTCTCACAGGACACCACTGATACAATACCACAGATGAAACAGGGCTTGTGATAGAAATTTCTATCACAAGAATACCATGATCCAAAATGAAAATAGCCAGTTTATACTTTCAAAAACATTAATTCCTTATTTGCTTTCTGTCATAGGGCTGTTTTTTCTCCGCATATTCACCAATCCTGAATCAAGTTACCTCTTTCCTATTGCTGTTTATTTTACTTTGTCCTAGGAAAAGAGAAAGGGAGATAAAGTATTTCCCGTACAACATAAAGTGATCCAGTCTAATTAAATGCTGCAAGAGTGAAGTGACAGATTAGCCGTTCATCCTATTAGCCCACATACATAAACCAAAGTCATAAACATTTAGTAAGTTCTTTGTCATTTATTTTAATGCCTTTTAAATGTGCTAGGCAGAAAAATTTATGATGTGTTTCTACAGCATTCTGGTTATGAAGGTTCTATTCATCAATAACTAATTTATTCCTATAATAGAATACCAGTTTACAAAGAATATTTCACATAATAAATGTGATGAAAAATGTAGGAGTCACTAATTATTGGATAATATAGGCAAAAAAGTAAGTAGTTACTGAAAAAAGTGTAAGGAGTAAATGGGCAGAAAACAAAGTAAGGAGGGAAAATTTTAAATAGCATATGGGAAAAGAATATCTTTTTTTAAAAAACCAAACAGATTCAAAATGTTACCAAAAAGAAAAAAAAAGAATTTATCATTTACTTATTAAAAACCTAAATTCCAGTTTAAATAATTTAGCATCTCTTCCAGAAAAACTACTGTAAAATAATTTAAGAATTATCAAGACATAGCTTCATGTAAGATTAACTGACTCTATTGAAGATTTACCTGAGTAAATTTATAAAACAGAACATTTATTTAAGTCTAACATTTATACTCTCAATAAATTTGAATTTTCAATACCAAAATCAATTTTTCAAAATTGGTAAATTAGCCTGGTATTCAATTACTAAAAATTTAACCATGAAGGTTCAATTCTACAATCACTCAAGGAACAATGAAGCAAATGACAAGGTGGTGGATAGAGAAAAATCTTTATTGGCAACCAGCCAACATTTTTTTTTTTAATTTTTATTTTATCACCATGTGGAAAGTTACAAAGTTTTCAGGTTTATGTCTCAGTTATACAATATTCAAACACCATCACTTCACCAGTGCCCATATTCCACCACCAAAATCCCCAGTATACCCCCCACCCCCGCCCCCACCCCCAACTGTATAACTGATGAATTTCACTTCATTTTCTCTTTACCTTGATTACGTTCCATATTGCAAAACAAAACTCACTATTGTTGTTGGAGTTTCCCCCCAAGAAAGACAGCCCTACTAAGGAAGCATTTGATAATTGGTTTTCCATTAAAAGATTGTATGTTTTCAGTTTTTAGAAAAAACTGGTTTGGATGTGTCCCCAGTCCCGAAAGCCGGAGCCGTGTTAGTTGCTGCTCAGTGTCGCCAGGGCTCTATCTGGAGAAGGTGTGCTGGCTGTACCTCCTCCGTCTGGATCCCCGGTGTTGCTGGCCTGGTTTTGGGTCCGGAGCATTTCTCCGGCCGTGTTGCTCACCAGAATGCCTGGCCTCTTCTCTGTTGAATGTGGCAAGATGGCGCCGAGGGTGGGTCGAGGGCGTGACTTCCGGCGGCCGGAATTTTTTGGAGGTTGGAGGTTGGGCTGGCGCGGCCCCACTCTAGTGCCCCCCCCGCGGCTCGGATGTGTCCCAGTCCCAGCCAACATTTTAGAAGGTGGTGGTCTCATGTCCTCAATGCAACCAACTTATCTGCAGGTCACAGAAAGTGTTTTTATAGGGAATGGTCAGGGAAAGAGGGGCTACACACCAGTAGGAGCTAGAATGAACAATAAAACACCCCTCATGGACTGGTTCCCAGAGTTATACTCCATCTATCTGCAAACCTAAACAAAGTATGGTTTAGACATTTGGGGAAAAGGCAAACTGAGAAAAACCTGTCCTTATCTTTAGATCTTGGGCCAGAGATAATCAGCTTTACCTATTATTAATTTTTAGTCCAGTTTTAATTATACTTTAATAGAAATTATAAATAAATTAGAATAGTTAATTTTCCATATTTACAATGATTTAACCTTATCCCAGATAAAATGTCACTGGAGGTTTTTTTTTTAACTTGGTTTGTATTAATAAATTAGATTAAATCAATGAACTTTTCTTCTCAATCACAAATGGTCTTGTAATGAGACCCAAAACCTTTTTTTCTGTGGTTGAAATTGGTACAGAGATCAATATTAGATAAGGACAAGTTTTTCGCCCCAAAATCTAAAGAAAAGAACAGTTTATCCTCAGTTCACCTTTTTTCCCAAAACTTAACCCTTGCTTTGTTCAGTTAATACATAAGAAGTGTACCCCGGAAAACCAGTTCACAAGGGGAATTTACTTTTTTTTTTTTTTTACCAATTTTTATTTGGTAGTGGGGTTTACAATACTGCTAATTACACTTTTCCTATATACATCATTTGAACAGTATCCCTCCCTTACCCCCATGTAAGTTCAGTTCTACAAAAATCTCCAGTTCTAATGACTTTGATGTTGTTCCTTATTATGGTTTTTATATCCCATACAGAGAGAGATTTTTTGTTTTGTTTTATTTTTTTTCTTATGGTTGTTCACGACAATTTATTGCATTCAATATTCTAACACCAATCCCACCACCATTAGACCTTCCTGCCACCATTATTTCAAAATTTCCCACCACCACCCAAGCCTGCCCCAAAGGCAGACCCTAAATAATTTATTTTCAATTGCTTGTTATGAATAATTTTGTAGAAATGATCCAAAAAGGTTTACTTAGAGAAAATGTATGAAGATTGTTGTATCTCACCTTGGAGCCAGTAAGCCCTTGTATAAAAGGTTATTAACATGCTACAGGTTGAGCCTTATGTGCTAATTTTTTTATTTGTTTCTTGACAGAGATCAGTTGCCTTCTACTTTACAACCCTTCAAAAGTGGTGTGCTACTGTTGGTACATCACTAGCATAGAATATGAGATGTCACTTTAGAAATTCTAAAATTTTTAATAGGGTGACAGAGCTGGAGTTAAAATTTTTAACTGGATGGGGATTCAGAGACATCTCTGCAGCTTGTTGTGCTATCTGCCGAGATTTATTTGTGAATCTCTGGATCATGGCCACTAATGAGTTTATAGGTGACCAGAGGCAGTTCGTGGGCATGACTTCCAGGCTCCCAGAAGAATGGGGAATTGGGGAAAGATCACCCATTTCCGACTCCATGCAAGTCTGGAGATTTCAGTCACAAAACCCATGTACCTGAGTTTTTCAGTAGATTCATTCTCACGCGTGGAGCCTGCGGAGATAGGCCATGAATATGGCAGCAATTGGGTTCTGGAGGTTTTCGGCTGCTAGGGCTCTGTTGGGGTGGGTGGTGGGCTCACCCATCCCCCCCAAGGTGCCCAGCTGGACTCAACCTGGCGCAGGATGTGGGAACATCTCTGCAACTTATGGCTCTCTTTCGAGATTTTTATTTGTGAGAGAGATTTTTAAAAATTTGTTGTGGAGGTGGTGAAACCTACACACATGTAGATTAATAAAGCTAGACTATTCATTCTGGTGCCCACTGGTCAATAGCTGAGCCTTCCTTTCCTATTCTTTCTCTTCTAAAGAAACCTTTTTCATTACCACGCAGATAAGACTGCTGTTCTGAGGACATGAGTCCATCATATGCCAAGCCTCTGACTGCCTGCCAATAAGGCTCTTTCTGTACTCAGCACTATGTCTCCTATTTGATTGGCCCTTGAATAGCAGTGGAACTGGATATTCAATTATAGGGCCACCTAGCTCATTTTTATTTCCGTGTTTATGGTGTCACAACATCTTGACCAAAAGAAGTACATATTAAAGCAAAAAATATTTGGAAGTATTGAGAAATGCTAAATATATGTGATGAGTGCAATGGTCAACATTTTTTTATTTTGCAAGGACAGCCTACTCCCGGGCAATAACGAACATCCTAGGGAAATCCACTAAGGAAGCACTCTTTTCTCAATTTTTTCTAAAATGAATATACTGAGAACTGCTTACAGAAAAGTGATTATACATCTTAAGCCACAGACATAATAATCAAAGACTCTTTCAGTCTATTTTCCTTTAAAACAATTCTGTTAAGCAAGCAATGAAGTGGTTCAATAGAATACAAAGTACCCAGGTCATGGGGAAGCTGGTCAATGCTAGATTATCTCATGGAGATTGAATAATCTATCAATGCCTCCTAGGAAAAAGAGAACTCAGCTGGCCTTTTTAATGAAGGGAGTAATATAAAAAAAAAAAAGTTGAAAAAGATAGAAAAGGTATTACAAGCCATGAGTCATAATAGCAAATCTATTAACAGTGGTGATCATGTCTCATTCAGGAGGTTTAGGGGGAAATTTTCCTGAAAGTAGAGTATCTTTTAAAGTGTTGATATGTTGGAAGGGCAGACAGATAATAAAGGACCTTGATCACCGCAATGACAAGTCTGGATTTTTAGTTGACAGTTTTTAAAATTAAAATATTGGAACTTTCAGAGAAAGTGTAAAATAAATACTGTAAAGCTAAGCTCCTCACCAAATTACAACTAAAATCAAGTACATATTATATAAAATAAAAACTTCATCAGTTGATAGCTTTGGTTACCAGAGATACACATATGTATCCAGATACTGGAGGGAAGTGACCAAGGCATGTATTTGGGAAGGAAATCAGTTAGTCAAGAGATGAGATTGACAGAACTGTGCCTGCTAGCTGCCAGTATTATTGACAGACTTCATCCTGCTTGGGGAGAACCAATACAGTGGAAATAATAGTGTACCACCCAATCAATGAATGTTCTAGACAGAGCGAAAAACTGTACTAATGGCAGAAACTGAGCTCTGGGACCAAAATAAAGAAGAAGAAAAGAAAAATCCTGAGTACTGCTGTAGGCAAGCAACATCTGGATCCATTGCATCTTCTCCCTTCAGCTCCCCTTCCCTACTTCGGGGAATCGCACAGAGAACACGCTGTCCATCGGAGGTGGAGAACTTGAAACACACACTTGGAGCACAAATAGGGGTCAGAGGTGAATACAGAACCAGAGAGACAGCATGGACCTCTGGGCTGTTCCCCTCCCACCCACCCCACAACCAGCATCATTGTGATCTATTGTAGCTTTCGATTTTACTCATCTCCCTCCCCTGCCCAGTGATCATGAATCCCAACACTAAAGCCACAGCACCACCTGCAGGAAAGCAAAAGAAACTAGCTAAGATGGGTAATAATAAAATTCTGCTGGCAATCCTTATAACAATAAAAAGGAATTCTTCAACAACAACATTTTTAAAGAGTCAAGGGGAAACATTAAACATATAGAATTGGAGGAGGTAACGAAGAATTGAGAAAATCCATAATAACGATACTTAGCAAAATTAATGTAGCTAGACATAGAAAAGCAAGTCTAAGTTATCAAAAAAGGAAGGAAGGAAGGGAGGAAGGGAGGCTGGGAGGCAGGGAAGCAGGGAGGATGGAAGGAAGGAAGGGAGGGAGGAGGGAGGGAGGGAGGAAGGGAGGGAGGAAGTGAGGGAGGTAGAAAGCTGTGGGGAGAGAGGGAGGGAGGGAGGGAGGAAGGAAAAGAAAAGGAAAAAGAGCTATAAAAGAGCAAGGAGTGCTTCACCACAGATTGAAGATATTTAAAATTTCTAAAAAGTGGTTGCAATTCATTGGTGAAGTGCTTGCCTTGCAGGCCTGAAGCCAAAAATTCAATCCCAGAATCCAATTCAAAAATTCAATTTCATGTACTCCTTATGATCTTGTAGCACTGCAGTCTTTCATCCTTAGTGCCACAGCTAAGTGTGACATCTCCAGTGCATCACAACAAAGTGTGTGAGAGCACCATAACTAAAGTGTCTGATCCTCAGTGAGTACCACAACAAAGTGTGCACATGCCACATCCAAGTGTGTGACGCCTTTTCATCACAATGGCAACAACAATAAAAGTAAGTGGAGGACACAAGATTCCAGAGATGAATTGATGAAAAATTGATGAAGAGCACATTGAATGGAATTCACTCTAACATTAAAAGCTTAACATATAGATTCAAATTCATAAAACAAAATATAGCAGAAATTGAAATCAAAGTCACACTGATTACTCAAATAAAAGAGAAAAGTGATTAAGATAGGACATGTATCTTGATGATAAAATAATGTTAAATCTGAATGATGCAGAGTCTCCTGCCCCCACACCTGGCTGTCTTCACCAGGGCCCCTGGGTGGGGGGGGGTGTTGAGTTTCCCTTCCCGATCCCAGAAGAGCCCCAGCAGCCGAAGACCTCCAGAACCCAGGCACAGCCATGCTCAAGGCCCCTCTCCACACGTTCAGACGAGCCTCACGCATAAAGGAGCTGGCAGAGAAACCCAGGGCTGAGATCTCCAAGCCTGTTTGGATTGGGACTGGGCCTCTTCCACCCAGGTCCCCCATTTTCCAGTAGCTAGGCGGTCACACCCAGAAACTGCCCCCGGAGCTGTGTAATCCCACCAACGGCCAATATCCAGAGACTATAAAACCACACAGACACAGACACACACACACACACACACACACACACACACACACACACATACACACAAAGATGAAATACTTTTCCCCATTTGCCGTTCTCCACCTCTAGATCAGGCACACAAACAAAACCCACAAAATGTAAATATTTTAGGCAGGGGAAAAAATCACGTAGCAGTTTTTGCTGATTAGAATCTCATTCGATTGCTCTTAATGTTCTAAAAGGAAGATTTACTGAAATGTAAGTGCAAATTCAAGCAAAAAGGCAGTAGGTATAATAGCAACCTCAAAGGATTCAGAATGTCAAGTACAATATTCCATCTTCATTCTTAGCACAGACTGGTCTCAAAGCTTGGCTTATGGTAAACTGGAAAAGCACTTGGGCTTTGAAATATTGGTGATAATTGGCATGTATTAAGTATATTCTGGTAGGTATTATTTTTCCCCTTTTATAAAACCAATGCACAGAAAGGTTATGTAACTTGCCCCAAATTTCATAAGAGAAGTGATGAACTTAAGTTGTTTTATTCCTGAGCCTGGATTCTTAGATCTCAGGCCATGAAGCAGCCCCTTCAGGATCATGAGTCTAATCATGTGTTTTAACATCTCTGAGCTTTAAATTTCTCATCTGACACATTAAATGAGCAAGTAGCATAAAGAACCTAGCATACTTCCTGGAACATGGCAAATGTCCAACAAACAGTAGCCACTATTATCATTACAGAATAATAATGACAATGTAAAGACTTCCTTTCTTGACACGTTTCTGGTAGCCAGAAACAGCTGATAGCCTTGAGCTTGCCTCCTGCTTGCTTTCCACATGCCATGGATTTTGTGCCACAGGGACAAACATAAAGCATATTATTTTGGAAAATTAAAGTGTTAAGACAGACAGAGGTACACTGAGGACAAGTAATGACCTGTAGAAAATTTTTCTACCTGATCCAATCCAAATGTTCTGCCATCTTACAAGCAAAGGGAAAAGTTGCCAATCTCCAGGAGATCTGCTTTCATACACATCTGAAGTGTTCTCTGATGTGACTACAGATCCCAAAAGTAAACACGTATCAAACAAAGATTTACTGCTAATAACCCTTTTCAGTTGATCACTGGTTAGGGTGGTTGTTTGAAAATGAACCACTGTCTTTAATTATTAACATTTTCTACAGCTGAAACTTAAAATAAACATCTAACAAAGCAGGAGTACATGTCTTACATATATGAGGCCCAGTTTTGAGCCTTCACCCCACATGATCCTTTGAGCACTACTAGGAGTGATCTCCAAACACTAGGCCAGGAGTGACCCTTGAGCAATCAGTTGTGACACCAAAACCAATAACTTGAAGTTGGTGATGTAAAATTTCTAGTACCTAAAAGTAAAATGGAAAAGTTTGAAAAGTGTTATTGCTATTTAGAATTAAATAGAGTAAGCATCCATATAGTCTTCTATATGAAGATAATTTAAAAGAAAACATACACTAACACACTTTAAATGCTGTTGATCTGTCAATTGAACTCCCAGACAAAATGTGTGGGAGGATATCTGTATAGAACTTTTAGTCTGTCCTCTTCAACCTCATTTATTTTTCAACACAATTTCCTCTGTTAATTGGCAAGCTTTAAAAGGAATTTTTAAAAAATATCTGTGGTGACAAGTTGCAAAGAAACCTAAAAATAATTATGTTTTTCTTTCCCCTCCAGGTATTTTTCTCTCATGCCTTTCTGAGAAAATGTCAGAAACATTTCATCAAATGCGGAAGAGAAGAATTAATATGAACAATTTTGTTATAAATATCTTTTAGGTGCAAAGCACATAGTTGGCATGTATGAGACCCACGTTGTTCCCCTGGACCAAACGGTCCCCGAGCACTGCTAGGAGTGACCCTTAACTCCAAGCTGGGACTTACCCTTGAGTAATATCAGGTGTGGCCCAAAAACCAACAACAAAAGCCCATCATTTCAATGTAATTGCTATTGAATTCTTTTTTAAAGAGTGCCTACTTTTTCTCAAGTGCTTAGTAACTGGTTTTCAGAAACCCTCTCTCCATAGAAAGAATGTCATAGATATTCTTTCTATGTCTCCCCACAGAAAAAAATAATTTGACAAGTCAGGAAATGAGCACAAAAAGATAAATAATAAAATAACAGAGTGGCTTCTGGAGAGATAGTACAGCAGGTAGGCACTTGCCTTGCACACAGCCGACCTGGGTTTGATTCCCAGCATCCCAAATGGTCTCCTGAGCACTGCCAGGAGTGACTCATGAGTGCAGAGCCAGGAATTGCCCCTGAGCATCACTGGGTGTGGCCCAAAACCCAAAAATAAGTAGCTAAGTAGCAGAATAATGAAAGTTTATTCCACAAAGGTGGGTGAAATGCACAATATCATAGATAAATCTCAGCCTCTTAGAACAAGACCGTGGGTTGGTATATGCAGCAGGCTTAACAGAAGTTCTTTTTCAGAACAAAGAAAAACGTTAAAGATTTTTTTTAGCTCATTTTTTTTCTGGCAGGGCTTTTGTTCACATGGTAAGTTACTCCAGCAGGAACAAGTTGCTGAAATACAAAGTCATTTGAAGAATCAAATACCATATTACTTGCACTTGGAGCCTGATTATTTATTTTCAGTCTTTTGTTCTTTTTTTCCTTCCCAGATAATTTTATATTAATTTAACCCATAACCCTCCATTTCTGAGGGATCCTTCCTCTTTATTTTTATAATTGTATGAACTGAAGAAGTGATCTATCTCTGATCTATTTCCTGTTGACCTCAGATTCATAGAGATATCCCTGAATTAGAAGCAGGGAGCAGGGACCCAGGATGAAATCTCATCTGCATCGTCTGCTGTTGAGTTAAGTGAGGTATTTGTAAGTAGTCTGTTGGATGCAAAACAGAAAAACAAGATATCTTAGTAGATAAGGATTGAGCATTAGAAGCAGAAGGACAGCAGCTGAGAATCCAAAGGGAGGTATCAGTCATTTGTTTAATTTATCAGGAGCAATTGTCTGGGGACGTAAAATGACCGGGCTGTAGACCCATCAGTAAGACTGGCCTGTAAAGGAACAAGATGGCTGTCTGCAGTCAAAGGTCTCTCCAGAGATATCTGGTTACTGGGCAGTCCGTGTAATTGGTATGTGGTGAGTTTAGGACTTAACTGTCATTTTAACATTGGGAACAGTGCAAAGTGAATTCTGAGCTTGGCATGTACAGTGAAGTAGGAATATTAAAATAAAGACATAAGGATATTTCAAGCTGTTAGAAATCTGGAAGAGTTTCCTGGAAAACTTCACTACTATTCCATTTATGAATCCACTTGCTTTGGTGAAATTTACTCCAATAAAGAGTAACAAATTCAGGAGCAGAATCGTTGAAGTTTCAAAGAATAAGATGGTAAAGATAGAGGCCTTTAGTAAGAAAACAGAATGTGAGATTGAGTTTGGGAAAATGAGGAGAGAAACTAGAGGTGGAAGAGAGAGCATTTTAATTAAACAAGGTGAGGGCACAAGAACCTTCCCAGCTCTGGTTCATTTTCACAGTAGTATGTCCACAGGAGTAAAAAGACAAAAAGAGCAAAGGATGCTCCTGCCATGATAGGGATGGCCCACGCTGGGAATTCAATGTCACCCTGTTAAGAGTAGTCTGAGGCCAGTGTGAGCCTCAGAGGTGTGTGACAACCTCACGTCTGTTTGTTTCCAGAAGGTGCAGGGGCACCTACTGCACAGGGGCTGGTGAGGTACAGCTAGGAGTCAATCCTAGAAGTCTGGCAGAAGTTAGGTTAGTGAGAATAACAAGAAAATTTTGGGAGGTTTAGTAAGTCCCGGAGTGGTTTTTAGTAAGACCCAATCCCATGCTGCAGGACAATGTTGGGAGAGGTTAAAGGAAGACTCTGCCTTGACAGGTATAAGTGAGCACCTGTCTAGGAGAATTTTTCTATTTCATTGCACTTGTCTAGGAGAATTTTTCACTTGCTTAGCCAAAAGACCTAGAAGCGATAGGAGAAGTTTTCAAAAGAGGTCAGGATTGGTTGAGTAGAAGCCAACAGGTAGCTCAATCATTGTTTGTGGAAAGAAAGAGTGGTCTTTCCATGCATGTGTCCAAAGGAATCGAGGGTCCGAGATGGAATACAAAGGCAGAATAGAGGAGTTAAAAGGAACAAGAAGACCAGTCAAGAGAAACAGTAATGAGAGGGTAGAGTTCCAGCTGGTTATGATTGGAATTAGGATACCAGGGTTTAAGATTATTGGCCTAGGAGACCCTGAGCGACCCCACACGAATGGCTCCTCTGCTCCTGAACGACCATGATCCCAGAGGCCCAGTAACTAATTTCGGAACCCAGCGGCTTCTTGCAGAGATGCCTCTAGACTGTGAACTAAGCTATGGCCCTGTGCCGCCCAGGAGGGAAAAGGATTTTGTCCCTCAGCCTTTCCTTTTGGCGGCGGCGTAGTGACCACCATCTTTTAGAGCCCATGAGACAGAGGTACAAGCTTGAAGTGACAAGACTTTTGGCAGAAATTTCTCTGGACTTAAATTGCTAAAATACCAGGAATCCAAAACCTCATATGCTTTTCATTCTCAGCAATGGAAAACAAATTATCAAATGATGCCTTTTCGGCAGGTCTGATTGTTGGGGGGAAATTCCAGTAGTGAGTTTTCTGTCGAAATATTGAATGTAATCAAAGTAAAGAGAGAGTAAAGTGAAAATCATCAGCCACACACAGGTGGGGGGGATGGGAGGCATACTGGGGTTCTTGGTGGTTGAACATGTGCACTGGTAAAGGGATGGGTGTTTGATCATTGTATCAAACACAATGATCATTGATCATTGATCATTGAGACTTTGTAACTTTTCTCATGATGATTCAATAAAAAAAATACAGACAAATAAGATTATTGGCCTATGGTACATGACTTCAGATGGTAAAAACTTAGGAGTAAAAAATATCTTGTAAGGACCCAAAGACCAATAAGGACAAAATCAAGGAGAGAGCAACAGGGACTAAAGAAATGTCCTTTCGGTTCTCATGAGGCTGGCTGAGAGTGTGAGAGGGTATAAGGAGAGCAGAACTTGACATGAAGGGAGTAGGATGTGATGGAATTGTCGGCAAGGAATTAATGAAAGAGTGTTGGGGACGGGGCAAAGGTGCCTAGTGAGGCAGGTTTGTCAGGGAGTTGTGATAATGCCCTCAACACCATCAACAGAGTGAAGGACAGAGCAGTCCAGAAAAGTCAGGCAGGGCTCAAAGAGTGGCCCCTACATCAATTAAAAATAAACAGGCTTACCTGGTTCCTGAAGAGTCACCCTAGTTTTGAGCTCTGAAATGTCACTCAATGGAGCCTGGACAATCCTTGGGGCATGTAAGTCAGTCAGTTGACTCCCTGGTCAGATCTGAAATCCTTGATGATGCTGGGTAACAGCTATTTTCTGGGGCTCCTCTGTTATTTCTGGCCTGAGGAAAGTGGCTGTCCCCTTCTCACCACGGGGACAAGAATGGTCCTTCCAGTGCCCATTCTCCTTTCAAAGAAGGCACAGCCCAGAGGTAAATCCCTTTTACTGTTTTTGTTTTGCTTTGTTTTGTTTCCGGGTCACACAGCAGTGCTCAGAACTGACTCCTGACTCTGATCAGGGATTACTCCTGGCAAGCTCCAGGGACCATATGGAATGGAGCCCGGGTTGGCTGTGTGCAAGGCAAGCGTCTTCCCCACTATACTCTGGCCTTGTAGATTCCCTTAATGCTGAGAATTTTCTTTACTCCATTGCCCGCTCTGGTGGTATCTGCAACAGGCAGTGGGCCCATATTCTAAGCTCCATAACAATTTGAGATAAAATTAAGATAAAACAGGAAGGGTAGAGAGCTAACAAGGCAGCAGTCAAACAGTGAAGCTGCAGTTGTTTCCTTCGCTTCTCACATTTTTTTGTTGTTGAGTCCTGTTCTGCTTATATCAAGGGTTAAACACCTTGAAGGCTTCTTCAGGAAGAGAGACAGACAGGTCTGGGGCAGTTTGGCTAACAAAATACACAAACGAGATGTCAGTTACCTCCTGGCTAAGGAGCTCTAAATTAGTGAATTTGTGCACAGAATCTACCAGTCAAGACACAGCAGGTAGAGGGCAGGGCAGGTGGTGAGAGAAGGGGGCTGGACAGGGAAGAGGAGTCTCAATGCCCAAGGGAGACGACAATAAATGTAGAGGAGATGAAAGACTTATAGAAAGGGTTTTCAAAAGTAAGAGAGATGGAAAAACATAGCTTTAGATCAAAAGAGGCATGAACATAAAGGAGTCTGAATGTACTTTTTAAGTCAAAACTTGTGCTGTTATTCACCACCATCAAAATGTTCTGTGCTAGATCATGTGCTAGATACTTCAAGATCTGATCCCAGCTCACGTGATGACAGGGTTCTGGAGATACTGTTGCTAAAAGCCTGTTGATATGTGATGGTCATTCACACAGGCCCTGAGGGACCGAGCAGGACCAAGTTTTCTACTTGGCAGTGATATTAACTGGATCTCTGAATCTAGGCTAGGCCAATGTCTCCACTTTTCAGCATTTTCATTGAGGTGCCATGATTTGCAACACCCTCACCACCCGCCTCACCCACAACCCAAGCTTCATAACAATGAGCACAGAAAAGAGAAGGGAACGGGAAAATAAAAACCAAGAATAAAAATAAAATTAGGAGAAAGGGAGTCATGATCTAAGGAATATGGATGGCTATTAAGAGCTGGGAAGAAGCCCCTATCCAAGGAGGAGGAAACAATCTAAAGGAGCTGCAGTTAAAAGGTAGGAAAATGGCCTGTGTATGTGTGATGTATGAATGACCTGAGTTATAAAGTTATATGAAAATATTCAAATATTTTATCTTTTATCAGATAGTAGTTATATTAGATCACCTTTTGATAAAAGGTAATGTCTTCTTACACTGAGATCACTTCTTTGAAACTACACATGTTCTTTGTATAGAGTACATGCTGTTTTGTCAAAAGAGTCAATGTGTTAGCAATGTTTAACTCCCTAGAGGTGAGAACAATGAAGACCAAGACTCCGAAAAATTTACTGGAGCCAAAAAAAATCCAGGGGGCCGAAGCGATAGCACAGCAGGTAGGGCGTTTGCCTTGCACGCGGCCGACCCGGGTTCAATCCCCGGCATCCCATATGGTCCCCCAAGAACCGCCAGGAGTAATTCCTGAGTGCAAAGCCAGGAGTAACCCCTGTGCATCGCTGGGTGTGACCCAAAAAGCAAAAAAAAAAAAAATCCAGGATGAAGGATCATATCAATGATAAGACAACTTCCAGCTTATTACAATACATTTGCATAATAAAAATTCACCAACTTGTGTCGTGACACATTACAGTTGCTATGACAATTCTTGCTAGGGATTAAGTATGGTCAGAATCTGAGTGGTACCTTGATTCTAGAAAATTTCCACCTGAGAGTCCTCCTTCCATGAAAAATTATGAATATTTCACTCTAATTAATTTGCCCTATTTCTTTACCTATATAAACTAGGAATTTGTGAGACATGGTACTCTCTGGAGTAAGCCCTTAAACTGATTTTAGCAGTGTACTATGACTTTTAATATTCTTTAATAAATCATTTCTATTCTTTTATTTCCCTGACTCATGCTTTTCTGCATGAGTCAAATGAAGTTGGCACTGGATGAGGATATAATGACCTTGGTGCTGATTGGGCACTTCCTGCATCAGATGTGGAGAGGCTGGGGTTTCTCCCCTAAGTCTCTCATAAGGAATCTAGACTTATAGTCTCTTCAGTTTCAACCTAGGTGACCCTAAACTGAGCCACCAACCTTCTAACAAGGAAAATGAGAGACCAGGCATAAGTGGATGTTATTTTAAGCTATTGTGAAAACAGTTTGCTAAAGCAACAAAGGAAGTGTGTGCAATAATTTCCAACAAGGAATTCATGCTTTCCAAATCCTGTCCATTCTGTTGTTGTTATCTTTTGCTGTTGTTGTTATTGTCTTTAGCAAGAGTTAAGGGACACAGCAGTATGTGCTCAGGGGTCACTTCTGGTGATGCTCGAAGGACCATGAGGAGCCAGGGATCATACCTGAGCCTCCAACATGCGAATCTTGTACTGAAGCCATTGAGCTATCTCTCTGGCACCTTATTTGTTTTCTTGCCAAAATTTGTTTCAATTCTATTTCTTGCTTTGCACTCATACAGTCCATATTTACATTACAGTTGAAATTACAATTTATTGTAAAAGAGGAATCCTATTAAGCTTCTAATCATATAATCATCTGGTGGGTTTTTTTTTTCTGTGATTTACACACTATTTCAATACTGGAAAGTCATTGTGTCATAGAAATGTGGACTCATTTATTTTAACCAATCAGACTGGAGACAAATCAAAAAGGGAATAAAATGTATTTGATTACAAATATAACTAACTTTTAAAAGAAATTTAAGATTTCTTTTAAAATTTAGGAAAGAAACCCAACTTTAGATGTGACCCTTAGGTACAGAAGTTGAACATTGGGAAGTCTCAGATGCCTTATAAATGACCCAGGAAATAACATATGTCATTCTTCTACAACCTTGCAGTAGAAGTTGAGTGAATTCAGACCAAAATGCCAGTGAACGGTTGCAGTAGACATTAAAGAGATCATGCTTTATTTTCTTCAATCATTTTGATCAATCTATGGAAACCCCATTTTTAGCAAATGATATTTTTCAAAATGCTATGGCTCAACCATCATCCCTATATGCCTTTTGAAAGAACAGTACTAGCAGTGGCACAATAGAATAAGTCTGGTTTATTGGGTCTGAGGTAACAACACAGGACACCTTAGTGGAGGGTGCAGCAGTGCGCAAGCCTTGAGCTGTGAGTGTGGCCACCTGACTTACCTGGTGAGGAAAAGATTAGTAGGTGTGCTCTGGAACTAACACTGCTAACACTGCCCTTCCACCTCAGCTTTCCTCTCCAATGGCATCAGTAACCTAGGATAGGCAGACTTCTCGAGCTGCCAGAGCAGCCCTCACTATTGACGAGGTGTTGTTAGCAGGGCAGGGTGCGCCTGCAGTGAGCATAGTTCTAGGTTCAGGCCACTGGCAATCTCCTCTCCCCAGCGCAGTACGTAGTCTGAGGGCACAGTTTGCATCTTGTGTGCATTTTTTTAAAGATGTCTATTGTCTATTGCTATAGGTTTTTATTTACCTTTTATTTTCTGAAACAATGAGTGAGGACACATATTCCAAGGAAGCAAAATCAACCAATCTTGAATGGACAAATAATCTCAAAATTGGATTCCATTTTTAATTCAGCCAATAACCTAGAGTGTGAACATAAACAACACATAGGCATTGGGGTGTTGGCTCACACTTTCCTTCTGCCCTAACATGGCAAATAGCAGGGTGCCTGAGGTCACAGTCATCCATGTGGGATGTGATCTCCAGTTCCAGCTCTGCCACTCGGTGACTGTGTGGCACCACACTTCCTGGACTCTCCAAATTTTAGTTTCCATTTCTTTAAATGAGTATCATAGAGATGGGTCATAGTAAAATCATACCATAAGTCCAGCACAGACCTTTGCCTCTGGAAAGCACTCACACACTTTAGTTATAGTCTAAAAAGATCACAAGCAGATGCTTTCACCTAACATGAGTAATGTATCTTTGTCAATCCTCATCTCAATGACCTACAGAATTACATCCCCAGCACCGAGGGAATGCCAAATAAACTGCCTCACACAATTCAAATTAAAGCATATCTTTAATATCATTAAGGATCTCATCCGCCACACACACACACCACTTCCATAACTTTGTCATCCTGACACGTCCTGCTTCTCACAGTAAAACTGCCTCCCACTGTATGGATTCAAGCAATACAGCACTAAGGTGAAAAAAAGAGCAGGTGAGAGAGAGGCAGTGACATGTAAGAAGGAAGCTGTTAGTACAGGGCACTGCCAACATACAGGGGGCAAAGGAAGCACGTTTGTCTCTGTCATCCTCACCGGTTCCAGTGCATGGAGATTGTTTGAAATGTTTTGTTTATTAATTAGAATCTGTCACCCACAAAGTCCACCAGTGTCAATTTGGAACCAGGGTTGAGTCCCCCAGCCTTGATGCTTACCCCAGGAGGAAGATCCTCAAGAACCCAGAGCAGCCACAGCCAGGAAGACCGTGAGGTTTTGCTTAAACACAACAGCCCCTACCAATGCAGGGGGAAGGGAAGAAAGGTTTCAATCACTCAAGACACATTTCAGACAACTAAACTGGCTAAGCAAATGGAAAGATCGAGAAGGCAAGCTCATTGTGTCTGTGGGTGTAGCTGGTGAATACAATCTCATACAATAGCCAAGAGCCATGTGCTAAAGGAGCAGGATTAGCCTCTCTGTTCTGATTTTGTGCCTATAAGAAGCGAGATCAAAGTATGGGCCGTGGTCAGCTGAAACTTTGAGTTAGAATATGTGAATTTTGATTTTTTTTTCTGTGTGAGGTTGAGCTAATCAAGTAAACTGTTTTGAGTCTCAGATTCTTACCTCTGAAATAATGGAGATATACATATAAGCCCATGTATGCTTATATTATTATATGTTTGCATACCTATACAAAGAAAGAGAGAGAAAAAAATTAAAGGCACTATTCCATAGCAAGTTCCCTGGCTTTAATATGTCCTGAGCAAAGTTTCATGTATTACTTCACCTTCCAGCCCAAGTGCTACCAACTCTTGTTTCTTCATCATTCGGTTATACTGGCCAAGAAGTACACAGATCTTTTCTCTCTCTCTTCCTTCTTTCATGCATTTCTTTTGTTTAGTTTCTTGTTTGCCTATTTGTTATTTTTTTCTACTTACATGGATTTTGTAGTTACTCAAATAATATTTAACTTGAAGGAAAGAATTAAATGGCTTCTGCCCAAAGGAGATATTATTCTAGTTAATTATTAGCATTAAAATTCCAATTTGGAGTTCAACACACTAATAGACAGATGCTGCCACTGCTAGGGGTCAGTGCTTTTGTAAAAGGCAATCTCATATTAGTCAGGTATGAAATTATGTTGAAGGGTTGAATAAGCTAATGGCATTTTACGCTCAGGGTTTATGCTCAGAACCTAGCACAAAATAAAGCCCACAAGGGTTTGTTGGGGTGAATCTAGGACCTTTAAAAGTAAAATTCATTTTAATTCTACAAATTGTGTCTATTAATAGCACTCTTTGAATGAAATATAGTAAAGGGCATTTTAGGAGCTTTGTAAAGGAACAGAGGACATCTGGCTGCAAGAAGCAAATGAGGGTATCTACTCAGGGGCCAAGTAGAAAACAGCTTTCAGAATAGTATATTACCATGTCTAGATTAAAACAGTTCCCACTAAAGAACTCAGCATTAAAATAAAAGACAATACTGGGAATGTGACACAAGCAGAAGACTGTTCCAGTCCCCAGTATCACAGGACCTCAGTAATGCCAGGTGTGGCCCTGGTGACCCTGGAGCACTACAGGATCTGAGAACCGCTAGCAACGACTTATGTCACCACACTGAGGACCACCTAGGTATGCAACAACCATCCCTCAAAATAAAAAGGCATTTTACTGAATGGGAAAAATATTTATACATCACACATTGACAAGGGTTAATACCAAAGATATATAAAGAACTCATACCATTCAGCAATAGCCAGTTTGGGGGGGGCAAAAGTTTTATTTACAAAAAAGGGGGGAGAAATTCTGAATAGATATTTCTCCCTCCGAGGAAGATACACAGAATGTCAATAGACACATGAAAAAGAGATAGTCAATCCACAGAATGGGAAAGGATATTTACACAATACCCATCAGATAAGGGGTTGATATCAATGGTATATAAAGCACTGGTTGAACTCTACAAGAAGAAAACATCCAACCCCATCAAAAAATGGGGCGAAGAAATGAACAGAAACTTTACCAAGGAAGAAATACGAATGGCCAAAAGGCACATGAAAAAGTGCTCTGCATCACTAATCATCAGAGAGATGCAGATCAAAACAACCATGAGATACCACCTCACACCACAGAGACTAGCACACATCCAAAAGAACAAAAGCAACCGCTGTTGGAGAGGATGTGGGGAGAAAGGGACCCTTCTTCACTGCTGGTGGGAATGCCGACTGGTTCAGCCCTTCTGGAAAACAATTTGGACGACTCTCAAAAAATTAGATATTGAATTCCCATTTGACCCAGCAATACCACTGCTGGGAATATATCCCAGAGAGGCAAAAAAGTACAATCGAAACAACATCTGCACATGTATGTTTATCGCAGCACTGTTTACAATAGCCAGAATCTGGAAAAAACCCGAATGCCCCAGAACGGATGACTGGTTGAGGAAACTTTGGTACATCTATACAATGGAATACTATGCAGCTGTTAGAAAAAAGGAGGTCAAGAATTTTGTAGTTAAGTGGATGGGCATGAAAAGTTTCATGCTGAGTGAAATGAGTCAGGAAGAGAGAGACAGACATAGAAAGATTGCACTCATCTATGGTATATAGAATAACAGAGTGGGAGACTATCACCCAAGAACTGTAGAAATAAGTACCAGGAGGTTGACTCCATGGCTTCGAGGCTGGCCTCACGTTCCGGGGAAAGGTCAACTCAGAGAAGCGATCACCAACTACATTGTAGTCGAAGGCCATGTGGGGGAAGGGAATTGTGGGCTGAATGAGGGCTAGAGACTGAGCACAGCGGCCACTGAACACCTTTATTGCAAACCACAACAGCTAATTAGAGAGAGAGAACAGAAGGGAATGCCCTGCCACAGTGGCAGGGTGGGGTGGGGGGGAGATGGGATTGGGGAGGGTGGGAGGGACGCTGGGTTTACGGGTGGTGGAGAATGGGCACTGGTGAAGGGATGGGTTCCCGAACTTTGTATGAGGGAAGTATAAGCACAAAAGTGTATAAATCTGTAACTGTACCCTCACGGTGATAAAAAAAAAAAATTAAAAAATTAAAAAAAAAAAAGATTTAAAGTAAAGAAATAGCAATTTATATACAAAAAAAAAAAGAAAAAGAGATAGTCATTATCTTTTACTAGAAGAGGTTTTAAAAAATCCACGGTAACTTCACACATATGAGAATGACTTACCTCACAACTGTGAGAACAGAAGCCAGTACCAGAAAGTGTGTGGAGCAAAAACAATCCTCATTCACATTCTCTGGGAATGGGAGCAGGTATAACCTCTATGGGAAACAGAACGATGACTCCTCAGGAAACGTAAAATAGATCTAACATATGTTCCATCAATTCCATTTCTAGATATCTACCTAGTTACCTAGGTAGAAGATAATAATCTTTGGATAAATGTTTTTTTAAAAAATGAATTAGAAAAGATACATGCTGGATCGATAGCACAGTGGATAGGGCGTTTGCCTTGCATGCAGTCAACCTGGGTTTGATTCCTCCATCCCTCTTGGAGAGCCTGGCAAGCTACCGAAAGTTTCCCGCCCGCATGGCAGAGCCTGGCAAGCTACCTGTGGCGTATTCAATATGCCAAAAACAGTAACAACAAGTCTCACAGTGGAGACGATACTGGTGCCGGCTCGAGCAAATCAATGATCAACGGGATGACAGTGCTAGAGTGCTACAGTGCTACATGCAGGGGCTGGAAAGATAGTACAGTAGTAGGGCATTTGCCTTATAAGCATCCGACCTGGGTTCAATCCCCAGCATCCTGTATGGTCCCCTGAGCACCGCTAGGAAAAATTCCTGAGTACAGAGCCAGGAGTAACCCCTGGGCATCACCAGGTATGACCCCAAAAAAGCAAAATAAGTAAATAAATAAATAAAATTAAGCAAATGCATTTAAAAAAGAAAGAAAAGATACATGCACACCTACAATAATGGCCAATCTATGGAAACAACCCACGTGCTCATCAAGGAATAGCTGGATAAAGGCAAAACAATATAGATACACAATGAAAGACAAGTAGCTGTTTTTTTTAAGTCTTGTCATTTGTGACATTGTGGATGAATGTACTGATATTATGCTAAGCAAAATAAGTGAGAAGAAAGACAAATGCCCACTGATTCCACTCATATATATAGAACAAAAAGAGGGGAGAAAAAAGGAGAAACCAAAGCAAACTTTTGGATTTTGACTGCAGAACTGAGGTTGGGGGCGGGAGGGGGCAGGTGGAGGACAATGATAGCAAAGGGTGGAGGGAATTCAATAGACCGTTATAGATCGTTGCTGGAACTTTGGAGATGGACACGGAGTGATGAAAAACCCTCAAAGAGGGTGAATACTTATTTCTAAACTATCGACAGTGGTATAAATTAATGCTGCTTTAATATTAATAAATAAATAAATAATCTATCTAATAAGAATTTTAAGGGATCCAGTTAAAAGGAGAGAATCCAAATCAAAGAGCTCAATCAGAGAAGTCTTTGAGGGTTGAGTAAAACTTTGAGGGAGCATTTCAGAAGAATGGCAATTCTATATGCTTGATTCAGGAATCATCAATCTCTTGGGAGAAAATTAATTAACCAATTGCTATGGAAGGTGTGTATGTGAGTAGCTATCAAAGATAGAAATAGTTTAGGAATAATTCAATATCTTTGTGAGGATAGTTACCCAGACATATACATTTGCCAATGTTCATTAAAATCACTGTCACTGTCATCCTATTGCTCATCGATTTGCCAGAGTGGGCACCAGTAATGTCTCCATTGTGAGACTTGTTACTTTTTTTGGCATATCGAATACACCACGGGTAGCTTGCCAGGCTCTTCCATGTGGGCGAGATACTCTCAGTAGCTTGCTGGGCTCTCCAAGAGGGGTGGAGGAATCGAACCCTGGCCGGCTGCTTGCAAGGCAAACGACCTACCTGCTGGGCTATTGTTCCAGCCCTTTCATTAAAATCATGAATCACAAAATCACAAAATCCTGTTAACCACTGATTTCTCGGGCAGGTTCAGTAACATCTCATTTTGTCCTTTCCCTGAGATCTTAGAAGTCTATCTTGACTCGGCCCTCCTTACGATGTTGAACTGGGGTGTCTTCAGGGTCAGGGGAATGAGATCCAGCATGTTACTGGATTTTGCATATGAATACACCATGGGAAGCTTGCAAGGCTGTCCCATGTGGGCAGGAAACTCTCAGAAGAATGCCAGTTTCTCCCAGAGGGAGAAGTAGGCTAAAGAAGTTGTCTTTGTGGCTGCGCACTTCTGAGAGCTTGCTTTTAAGTCTCTCTCTGGATGTTGGTCATTGATGGGATTACACACACCTGGGTTCCTCTGCCGGTACCTTCATGCATGAGGCCTGTCCGAACGTGTGGAGAGGGGCCTCCAGCATGGCTGTAGCTAGGTTCTGGTGGTCTTCGGCTGCCGGGAGCTCTGCTCGGGGTGGGGAGGGAAGCTGGAGCCCATCCCCTCCGAGGGGCCCCGGGGAAGACAGCCAGACGTGCAGGCAAGAGACTCTGCATCCCTTTCATTAAAATACTAGACAAAATTGGTGTAATTTTATAAATGTAAATTATACCATGATAAAGAGCAGTTTTAGAAGATAATTTATATTGATGGGAGATGTTTGGGCTACACCCAAGGGTGCCCTTAGACCCTTAGGTTACTCCTATGTCTGTGCTCAGAGATTACTCCTGGTGGTGCCAGGGATTAAGCCAGGGTTGATCACGTACAAGGCAAGCTTAACCCTTGCACTATCTCTCTGTCCTTAGATAAATGATGTCATTTTTAAGTAGTGAAGTCAACAGGCAATAAATTCTTCTTCATTTCTTTAACATTTTATCTTTTTCGTTTTATCTTTCTTTTTCACTGAATTTTAAATCCCTAGAAAATTCCTAGAGATAATTTTTAAAGTACTACTTCTTAGACATTCATAGAAATTGTACTTTGAATAAAGGACCAAACATGATAGCCTCTCAGTATCTGTATTGTAAAACATAATGTCCAAAAGTAGAGAGAGGGTATGGGGGAAATTGTTTGCCATAGAGGCAGGGGGAAGGTTGTGATTTCCATAGAGCAGAGGAGTTGGGGGATTTGGGGGACATTGGTGGTGAGAAATGTGCACTGGTGGAGAGATGGGTCTTCAATCGTATGACTGAAACTCAAACATGAAAGCTTTGTAACTGTATCTCACAGTGATTCAATAAAAATTAAAATTAAAAAATAAATTTTACTTTGAGAATTGGATACAATGTGATTTAACTGGATGCACTGAAAAAATATATGTGTGTGCATTAATTTTTGTTGTTCAGGACTTACTCCTGGGTCTGTGCCCAGGGATCAATCCTGGTGGTGCTCAGGGGACCATATGTGGTATGAGGGATTGAACCAGGGATAGCCAAGTCCAAGGTAAAGACCTTAATTCCTGTACCATTTCTCTGTCCCCTCTATATGCAATTTTTATCCAGCTATATACAACTTGGTTTAAATGCATATATTCAACAGTTTATATACAAATGTGTGTGCATTTTTTTTATCAACTACTTAATTTAGAAAGGAGAAGTCTTATTCTCAACAGCTAAGATGGTAGCTTCTTTACATTCCCTGGAAATACTTAAATCCTCAATCCTCAGCTATAGAATATTAAATTTATATAGTTAAGTAATGGCTTTATCTTTTATAATACAAACAAAACTATTGTAGACTTCTGTCAATAGCATTAAGTTCAGCTGAATGCAAGGTAGTTTTTAGCTGTTTATAAAGGTTAATAGAGCAGGAACCTTAAAGAAAATCCATTACTAGCTCGACTGATAGCTCATTAGTTGAGTGCATTCTTTGCATTCTGGCGTTCCAGTTTCGATCCCCAGTACTGCATGGTCCCCTTGAGTACCAATGGAAGAAACTGAGCACAGTGTCAAGAGTAGCCCTAGAGCATTGGGTATGGCTGAGTATGGCTCAAAAATTAATCAAAAATTAATTTAATTTAGTTAAATCTGATTAATTACCCCATCCCACATCTATTGAATTGAAATCTATGTTGGTAGGCCCCCAAATCTGAAATTTCTCCCATGTGTTCACTACACTCATTATTGTTAGCCAATATAGTAGAACTTAGATGAATACCTTTTATAAGTTACTTATAGTTTCAGTTATTAAGTGCCATGTATTACAAGTACAAGTGTATTCAGAGTCCACTGGAAAAAATTGTAAGTATAAGTCATATCTAGTAACAAATACAAAGGAAGATGATAAATGTCCAATGTGCAGTATAGTATTCCCAAGGGCACCTTCTACAGTGAACAAAGTGAGGCCAATGAGTGAAGAAACTTTCTCATTGTCACAGCCTTCTTAGAATCAAACCATCAATTCTTCCCAGTCACCAACTCACTTAAAAAGTGAAAAAAATAAAATAAAACGTTGACTACTGAATAAACACAAGTGCAAACAAGCAAAAAAAAAAAGTGAGGCATTGTGGGGCCAGAGAGATAGCACAGGGAGTAGGGCACTTGCCTTGCTTGGGAACAAGACCCATGTTCGATCCCTGGCATCCCATTTGGTCACCCAAGTGCAGAGTCAGGAATGATCCCTGAGTACAGCATGGTGTGGCCCACAAACCAAATACAAACAAATAGTGCTGACAAGCTGGAATAGTATCATAACATTAAAATAGAAGGGGCTGGAGCAATAGCACAGCCGGTAGGGCATTTGCCTTGCATGCAGCCAACCCAAGTTTGATTCCCAGCATCCCATATGGTCCCCTGAGCACCACCAGGAGTAATTCCTGAGTGTACAGCCAGGAGTAACCCCGGTGCATCGCCAGGTGTGATCCAAAAGGCAAAAAAAAAAAAAAAGAAGAAGAAAGGTGAAGCACTGCAATATCAAGAACAGGGATGAGGAGGCTGGAGCAATAGCACAGCGGGTAGGGCGTTTGCCTTGCATGTGGCCAACCCAGGTTCAATTCCCAGCATCCTATATGGTCCCCCGAGCACCACCAGGAGTAATTCTTGAGTGCATGAGCCAAAAGTAACCCCTGTGCATCACCGGGTATGACTCAAAAAAGGGAAAAAAAAAAGAAAAGGGATGAGATCTTCAGACACTTTCTCAGTTTGCATTCTGAAAATAGCTCTGGGCTTTATGATTCAGAAGGGTGAAGTATTGGTATTCAGCAAAAGTCATAGTAATTATTACTCACACTGTGGCTGCTGCTGCTACCCCTACATCTGCTGCACATAATATATAATATTTGTTTATAAGATTGCCAATAGATGTTATTTTATTATAAGGGTCCTAGGATAAAGATATAATAACATTTTATCATCATTATCATATCCATATTTATAGATGAAACTAAGATAATGAAAACTAGAACTCTAAAAACTTGGACATTTTGGACAATATATGTTAGATAGCTAAGATTACCTAATACAGAAACCAAAATAATCTACTTCCATTTCTATTATAAGATTATCAGGAAAACAATTGGCACTATTCATTCTGTATCTGATTGCTCTCCATCTTATGCAATATCACAGCTGTAAATACAAATTAGATCCTTACAAAGAAAAAAAACAAATTAAAATGTAAGCAATAATTAATGTAATTAATGAAAGAAATCAAAGAGGTTGCATGTAATGAGTACCTCTGTGATTTATTCAATAAAGCTAAAACAACTTAAAGTGCACATGGTTTTAGTATACAATAAGAATTGACATTTTACAATATGGACATACCTCAAAAAACTAGAAATTGAGCTCCATACAACCCAGCAATAACATTTTGGGAATATACCCCAGAGACCCAAAAACACACAGCAGAAATGCTATCCGCACTTTTATGTTCATTGTACCACTATTCACAATAACTGGTCTAGAGTACCTGAGAACAGATGGCTGGTCAAAGAAACTATGGTACATCTACATAACAGAGTACTATGCAGCTGTTAGGAAAAATAAAGTCATGAAATTTGCTTATAAATGGATGGACATAGAGAGTATCATGCTGAGTGAAATGAGTCGGGAGAGGGATAGACATAGAATAATTGGACTCATTTGTGGGATATAAAGAAACATAGATTAATATCCAAGGACAGTAGGAACAAGGGCCAGGAGGATTGGTCTGTGGTTGGAAGCCTACTTCAAGTGCTGGGGGAGAAGGCAGTTGGGATAGAGTAAGGACCACTATGACAAAGATAGGTGGAAATGATCACTCTGGATAAGAACTGTGTGCTGAAAAGGTAAAGGAGCAAACATGATAATCCATGATAACCTCTCATTATCTGTGTTGCAAACCATAATGCCTGAAATGAGATAGAAAGAGATAGGGAGAGAGAGTCACAGAGAAAGAGCCAGAGAGAGAGAGAGAGAGAGAGAGAGAGAGAGAGAGAGCAGTGCCTGCCATAGAAACAGGCTGGTGGGAGAATGGGAGGAGGGAAACTGGGGACATTGCTGGTGGGAAATGTACACTGGTGAAGGGATAGATGTCGAAATGCTGCATGACTGAAACCCAACAATGTAACTGTGTCTCATGATGATTCAAGTTAAAAAATTAATTTAAAAAATAAGTTTTTAAAAATTAAAAAAATGGCATTTTATTTCAGAAACATGCTACCCAGAAAATTTAGCTTTAAGTGGTGAACATAGTTAGAAAATAATATGCAATAATACCTTTTACGGGTATTAATTTGATATCTTTTAAAGTCCTAATTCATGCCCCTATGTATTTAACTTCTACTTTTATCCCCAACATATACCACAATCACTATCACTGTCATCCCTGTTCATCAACTTACTCCAGTGAGTGCCAGTAATGTCTCCATTCGTCCCTGTCTCGACTAGTGTATCCCGATGGTGTATTGGGGGCTCTTTCAGGGTCAGGGGAATGAGGACCGTCGTTAATACTGTTTCTGGCATGTCGAGTATGCCACGGATAGCTTGCTAGGCTCTGCTGTGTGGACAGGATATTCTCGGTAGCTTTCTGGGCTCTCTGAGAGGGATGGAAGCTTTTGGGGCGGCCTCTAATCACCTTTACAGGTGTTCCCAGTCTACCGAATATAAGCTTTAGGTCTACTGGCATGTTGTAACCATCTGCACACTGACAAACACGCACCTGCCTGCGTCTCTGGGCAGCACCTGGGACATCTGCGACCTTAGATTGATCTCCTTACGGAGGTTGTTGAGCAGCTGGCAGATAGACGATAAATACCAGATTATTGAAAAAAAATATATTCTTCATGAGTAAATTGGTGAACCTTGCAATGTTGCTTTAGTACTGTCTAAATGGTAGTACTGATAGGTACTGTCTTAGGGCCATTTCTCCTGTATATGTCTTACCAGTTTCTTTGAAGACAAGGGTCATGCTTGCTACTTTCTCTGTGTGTTCAAAAGCAAAAAAACACACAAAAATGAATAATAGAATGCTTTGAGAGACTCTCTTTTTGCTGTTCTCAGCTTCTGTTTCATTTGTTATCCAGAGAAAAGTGAACATCATTGCCAGAATTTTTGTTGAAAGAGCATATACAATAATGATCATTATGGTATTATACTAGGTATAAATGTGTTATTTCTCATCCTAAACCTTTTTTTCAAAAAGACACAACCCATACTAAGAATAAATATTAGTGAAATACATATCTGATGAAGATTTTGTGTCTATGCTATGAAAAGAGCAAGTGTAAAGGCAAGTGCTCTACTACTTGGAATGGTCAAAAATATTTTCAAATGGTCAAACTAAATGCCAACAAGGAAATGGAGCAATTATAACTCGCATACCCTGCCAGTGGGAATATAAATTGGTACAATCAATTTGGAAAAAGTTCAACAATATTTAAATTAACTACATGTGTCAGAACCTGGTGATTCTATTTCTAAGTACTTACCCAAGAGAAAGGAAAGTATATATCCTTAAAAATATTTACCCACTATTACCTAAAACCTAGAAACAAGTCAAAAATCAATTTAAGGGACAGTAGATTGTAGAGTATCTATACAATATGATATATTCAGCGCAATATGAAATATCACTGTCACTGTCATCCCGTTGCTCATCAGTTTGCTCGAGTGGGCACCAATAATGTCTCCATTGTAAGACTTGTTACTATTTTTGGCATATCAAATACACCACGGGTAGCTTGCCAGGCTCTGCCGTGCAACAATATGGAATATCTCAAAATAATAATACTGACAAGAAGCCAAACAAAAGAGTGCATACTGTGTGATTCCATTTACAGAACATTTGTGGAGAGTATTTGGGCCATACCTGGCTGTGCTCAGAATTTATTTCAGACTCTGATCTCCTGGCAATGCTTTGGGGACCATAGGCAGTTCCAGGGATTGAACTAGGATCGGCAACATGCAAGGAAAGAACCTTACCCACTGTACTATCTCTCTATCCTGATATAGAACATTTTTAAATGCAAAGTTACCTAAAGTGCGGAAAGTTAATTGTTGATTGCACAGGGATGGGTACAGGAAAGAAGAAAAGTTCATGAAGCAAAAGTAGTAAAAATTACAAAAGGAAATAAAAATGACTTTGGGGAGGATAATGTAGAAACAAAACAAAACTTTTATTGTTTATTGTCAAAAATTTCACAGTCCTTGTGTATTACTGGCACTCAAGCAATATTTGTTGCATGAAAAAATAATTAAGTGCACTGTTTTAAAAGAAACTTGGTTGCCTGCTTGGTTAAGACATACTAGACAGTAAAAGTAAATACAATATGAGTAAGAGAGAGAGAGAGGAAAAGAGACAGAGAGTTTAAGATAGTAAATATTTCGTTAGATTTCCAAACAACGAAACAAAAAAGCAGTCAGTTGAAAGTCAGGAGAAAGTAAGGCTAGTAGAATAACAGCTTCATGGAATTCTGATTTGGATATGCTTTCTATAAAATATTTTAGATGAACGGGGTAATTTAAATACAAACTATTAAATAATACCCATGAACCACTAATTTTATTAGGTACAATAATGACATTGTGACTATATAAGAACACATCCATCTTTTGAAAATGGCAGAACAGGAATTTGTAAGCTCAGAAGACGTGAATGCCTGTTGTTCACTTAAAGATGGGCCAGCTCTAGTAACTGTGGCATCTAAAATAAATAAATAAATAAGGGGATGTGAAGGAGGAGAAAGAAGATGAAGGATAGAGAAATAGAAAGAAGGAGGGGCTGGAGCGATAGCACAGTGGGGAGGGCATTTGCCTTGTAAGCGGCCAACCTGGGTTCGATTCCTAGCATCCCATATGGTCCCTTGAGCAATGCCAGGAGTAATTCCTGAGTGCAGAGCCAGGAGTAACCTCTGTGCATTGCTGGGTGTGACCCAAAAAGCAAAAAAAAAAAAAAAAAAATAGAAAGAAGGAATACAGGAAGAGAGGGGGAATGGAGAGGAAAAGAAGGTGGAGCAGAAAAAAAACCCAAAACACTTTAAAAGTTACTCAGAACATTCTTCAGCCAGAAAATACAAAAGAAAAATGTTAGAAAAGCCATTGCCACCAGCACCTTTGTGGAGAACAAAAAACGAGACTCTCTCAGAGTGGATAAATTACACAGACCTCTCTGCACACGTGTACACGCACGCACACACGCACGCACACACGTAAACACACACGGTGTGAGGAAAGAGAAGCTTAGCTAAGTGAGAGAAGCGAGTGGAGGGAAACGAGTGGAGAAGAGTGAAAGGGTGGGAGGCTTTAGCAGGAGGTGCCTTTCCGCCCGGGAGCTGAGGGTAGCGGGGCGCCTTGAAACCGCCGGTGAGCACCTGCAGACGGGGCGCGTGAAACCGCTTGGAGATTGTTTTCATCCCATTGCCATTCCTGGACCTTGCACAGAAGCTCCTCTCCGGGAGCTTGCAGAGACGCTCCTACTTCCTCATTCCGTTCCACCCTGATGGCAAATTGCCCTATAAGACCCCGGCACAGCCCCACGTTGGGCACGACAGCACTGGCCTCTGTGGAGACCTGCGAACCTCGCCCGGGAGTGCCCCCAATAAACCTGCTCTGGTTTTCTCTTCCTTGCAGCCTCGGTCTCTCTATTTCTCCGCGAACTTTTCAGGGAAATTCACTAGAAAATTTCTTTGAGAGCCATGGATACTTGCAAAATCAGAGAGAGAGAGAGGGAGCACTAAGAAGTGGGAGCACAGAGAGGGAAAGGAGCATCGCCTCCCACATTCCTCCATCCCTGGTCTTCCCTGGCACTGCCCAGGCTCTCCCCCCCCCCCCCCCCGGCCACCCGCTGCTACAGAGCTGCCTTATTCTCAGAAGGTGAATCAACTGTGTGGGCTAACACACCTGAACCAGAAGCAACCTCGGGTCAGGTTCTGCTCCCATTCTAAATTAACTTGCTCCGAATTATTAAACTGGAGGCCATTATCTCAACATCATAAAGCTTATTTCTAATTAAGATGATCTATGCCTCTTTCAGAATTACACTTTCTAATTAGCATGGAATAAACTTATTCCTATTGTACGCTGGCACGCAAAATTATCATGGAAAAAGTAAAAAATTACTTCAATTATATGAACATATTAGTCTTCTGTCAGGCTTGTCCTGAAATATGGGTTCTTCATATTCCACTTAATGGAATTACAGCTTCATTAAATATATTTGCTTGTGAAAAATATCATCTTCAATATTTTACCAAAGTGCCCTTCGATGTTTTTAAATAGCAGCACATCTGCCTGTCAGCTAGGAGTTCTGCAATCTCTCTCATCCCCTGTTCATGTTATTTGCATCTGAACAATCCTCCTGACCTTATTACTGAAGATAATTTTACCCTAGGGAGGCATATGAGACCTGGCATAAGATTTCCTTTCTATCTCCCCATCATGTAATTATTCAATGTTTTTTTAAAGCGCTATGCATTATATAGAAAGATGATCCCATTACACTACCAGGTTTTCGCTCTTCTAGTTTCAGTGAACAAATAAGAGCTTGGAAACCAGGTTTCTGACAGTGCACAGCTTCCAGAGGGCATGGAGGATTCGATTTAAATTCCAGTCCTTCCTGCTGGTTTATTTTCTTAGTATTTGGGTTCCATCACCAGCAAGATTATTTGATGATATTTTACTTGAATATATCAAATAAAATGGGCTGAAGCAAAAGCACAGTGGGTAGGGTGTTCACCTTGCACGTGGCTAACCCAGG
Organism: Sorex araneus; assembly: GCF_027595985.1. Classification (NCBI taxonomy): domain Eukaryota; kingdom Metazoa; phylum Chordata; class Mammalia; order Eulipotyphla; family Soricidae; genus Sorex; species Sorex araneus. The sequence goes on along the minus strand of NC_073311.1, from coordinate 9,778,860 downwards.
TTTGATTCCTCCGCCCCTCTCAGAAAGCCTGGCAAGCTACCGAGAGTATCCCACCCGCACGGCAGAGCCTGGCAAGTTACCCATGGCGTATTTGAAATGCCAAAAACAGTAACAACAAGTCTCACAATGGAGACATTACTGGTGCCCGCTCAAACAAATCAATGAGCAACGGGATGACAGTGACAGTGACAATATCAAATAAAATATAATAATATATATAAGTAAAATAATGTACGGCAAACTCACATACTCCTTTGTGCCAACACCACCTTAATCAACATCCAGCCTGTATAGTGGAGGTTTTTTTTGCTTTGTTTTCACACCCTGTGATGCTCAGGTATTACCGCTGGCTCTGCACTCAGGAATTACTTCTGCCAGTGCTTGGGGGATGGTATGGGATGCCCGAGATGGAACTCAGATAGGCCACATGCAAGGGAAGTGCCCTACCCCCTATGCTATCTCTTTGGTGCTCCCTCCCCACTGCCCCCTACACAGTGGTTTAATCAACATGTAATAAAGTTATTCAGTTCACTGAAAATGGCTAAAGATTTGTCTATTTTTCACTCTTTTCAAAGATTCAGCTCTTGGTATATGTATGTATTTTTAGAGCTTGATCAGACAGCACCTGACCTTAACAGCACCTCAGGGTAGGAAGTCACTTCTGGAAGCTGCTTGTGGGATCATACAGTGTCGGGTGTGACCCAGGACTCTCCCACATGTAAAGCACACATCACAGTCTTTTGAGCCATCTCTCCAGCTCTTTTCATAATTTTTATCAAAATAGCATTACATAAATCCTAGTCATGTATAATTATAAATCAGTATATATACTACATTAAATTCACCACAAAATGTCTGATCCTATCCTTCATAAAATTGACCCTCTTTACCCAAATTACCCACCTATGGGCTGGAGCGATAGCACAGCAGGTATGGCATTTGCCTTGCATGTGACCGACCTGGGTTCGATTCCTCCATCCCTTTTGGAGAGCCTGGCAAGCTACCTAGAGTATCCCTCCCGCATGGCAGAGCCTGGCAAGCTACCTGTGGTGTATTCAATATGCTAAAAACAGTAACAACAAGTATCACAATGGAGACATTACTGGTGCCCACTCAAGCAAATCGATGAACAATGGGACAGGATGACAGTGCCACAGTGCTACCCACCTATTTTGCCCCTTCCCTCCACTTGTCACACATTGAATTTCGCAGGCATTTAGAAGTATGGCTGGCTTTATATAGCTTATTGTTAGTTGGGTTTCTCTCTTCATGGAAGAGTGAATCAGCAGTGTTCCTCTCTCCATCTGACTCATTGCACAATACAATACCCTCTAGGTCACACATGTTGTGCAAGTGGCAGGATTTTGTGGCCCCCTGAGCACTAGACACAACTCAGCACAAGCCAGAATTAGCCTCTGAGACCACCAGGTGTGGACCGAAGAAACAATAACAAATAAATGACACATGCATACATCCTGTTTCTATCTGCCAGCTGCCAACTTCATGAGAACAGGACAGTCCTAGCTGTTGATTATGACTCCTGTGGCTGATAGCCAGCCCACTTGCTCCACGGTGCCTATTCCAAACGCTTGTGGTGTTGGTTCTGTCGGTGTCTTGCCATCACAAGGGCTTAAATATTTTTCCTGACACCTCTGTATGTGACTATTGACTGGCACAATTAAAACTCAAATGACATTTTCTTTAGAGTCAAAAATTACCAGGCAATTTTGATAAGCAGATGATTTCCTAAATCTGTCCCATAACCCAATTGTCGAGGTTTCATCCTCAGCTCTGGACGGAGAAGATAAAGTGAGTCAGTATCACGTTGACAAAGAACAAATAAAAAAAATCACCCCTTATTTTGTGTTGATTTTATTTCCAGTTTCTGATTGGCAGCCAGAGTGGCAAAACCCAGGGCACCATCATGTATGTGGGCCTTCCTGAGTCTATTCCCCACCCCAGCCTTATTCAGCTAAGCAGCGTCGACCTCCGAGGCATGATGGCAAAATTCCAGGACCAAGTTCTGCCCTAAAATATCTCTTCTTCTTTCCCCCCTTTTTAGAGAGCTCTGCCCTACTAGTTTTCTGTGATGGTTTCAATTGCCACTCTTACACTCCCAAAATGTCATACGTTGTGTTCTAACCCCTAGCACTTCACAAGGTGCTTTATTTGGAAACACAGCCATTGTGGAGGTAACTAGTTCATGGCAGGCCACACTGGAGGTGGATGGACTCCTGACCCCACACCTGGAGTATTTATAAGAGGGGAACCATGGACATAGATACACACGCTGGGAGAAGCGCCTGTGAGGTGAAGGCAGAGATCAGTGAGCCTGATGCTTCTACAGAAATCAGTGCCAGGAGCAGTGAGGGAGGCCTTGAGAGAGAAACCAAGTCTGCAGACAGCTTGATCTGGGACCTCTGGCTTCCAGAATCAAACAGTACATTCCTTTGTTCAAGCCACCCATCAGTGGTACTTTGTTACTATCACAAATCACGAAATCCCGTTAATCCCCGATTTCTCAGGAGGGCTCAGTAACCTCTTATTTCGTCCTTTCCCTGAGATCTTAGAAATCTATTTCGACTTGGCCCTCCCAACGATGTCCTACTGGGGGCTCTTTCAGGGTCAGGGGAATGAGATCCAGCTTGTTACTGGATTTAGCATATGAATACACCATCGGAAGCTTGCAAGGCTGTCCCATGTGGGCAGGAAACTCTCAGAAGATTGCCAGTTTCTCCCAGAGAGAGAAGTAGGCTACAAGATATCACTTCTGGGAGCTTGCTTTAAGTCTCTGGATGTTGACCGTTGATGGGATTACACACACCTGGGTTCCTCTGCAGGTACCTTCATGCATGAAGCCTGTCCGAACGTGTGGAGAGGGGCCTCCAGCATTTCTGTAGCTAGGTTCCGGTGGTCTTCAGCTGCCGGGAGCTCTGTTCGGGGTAGGGAGGAAAGCTGGAGCCCATGCCCTCCAAGGGGCCCAGGGAAGACAGCCAGGCATGCGGGCAAGAGACTTTGTTACTATAAACCCAGAAAATGAATACATTCCTTCAATCTTCTGATGGACTCAGCTCCCCGTTCTTTTTTCTGATACCATTTTTTCCATGTCCCCTCATGTGGCACTCACTAAATTTGTAGAAATTTCTTTCTTGTGCATGCGTGACTGTGTGCGATGCCAATGACCTAATATTCTCCAAGCTCAGAGAGAGGCATGTATGTCTTTTTAGTCCAGCATTCCACACACATCATGTAAAAACAAAGCCACCACATTGATTTTTGTTATTGGGGCACACCTGGTGGTGCTCAGGCTTACTCCTGACTCTGCACTTAGATGTCACTATTGGAGGTACTCAGGTGACCGTATGGGATGCTGGGGATCAAACCTAGTTGGCTGTGTGTGTAAGGTGTAAGGTAAACACCCTATTCGCTGTACCCCAGACACTTTTAAATGAATACATTGGCTGTGCTACCTCTGGAACTAGAACTGCAAGTATTAAAGGACCCCCCAGCACACCACACCCCAGAATGAAGTCAGAAGGCCCAAGGACACACACAGATCATCTTAGCATCACTCCCTATTCCAGGTAAAATGAGACATTCACCCATGATCTCTCCAGTCTCAATTACTATTATCTAGCAGCTGGATGGCACTGGGCAGAGTTGGGAGCCTCAAGGCATCAGGGAGAAGAAGTATAACCATAGCATGCATTTCTGAAGAGGCAGGAGAGATGTTCCTCTAGGAGTCCACATAAGTCAGCCTGGCACCCTTGGCTTGGTGGAAAGAAAGATGATGAAAAGCATAAGTGGTTGTAGCTGCCTATGTAAGAAGTCAAAAGCTTCACTTATTCATTAAATCCCTACAACGATCTCATCAATAAATATTATTCCCTTTCACTATCACTGTATCACTGTCATCCCATTGTTCATCAATTTGCTTGAGCGGGCACCAGTAACATTTCCATTCATCCCAGCCCTGAGTTTTAGCAGTTTCTCCTCATTCATATTTCCCAACGATTGGAGAATCTTTCAGGGTCAAGGAAATGAGACCTGTTATTGTTACTGTGTTTGGCATATCGAATATGCCTCGGGAAGCTTGCCAGGCTCTTCCCATTATTACATGAAAAATAGAAATTTCTGCAATTTTTCCAAATGTACACACTGAATGTAAGGCAGAATTTATAACGGGGATTATTAGCAGCTGGGATACTTCCCCAACTTTCTGAACTAGATTATAGCTGGCCTGCATGACTCACACTGTGATTAAAACAAGTTGACAACTCCACATATTTAGAAATCTTTCTTTACCAGCATTTCTCACTTGTCTATCTCCATTGACAAAAATCTTGAGATTCCAGAACTATGCCTTCTTTATATTTCCACTCCCAAACTAAACTAGGCATTGCATACCCACTAGTTGGCCCAGGACCCAAAAAATAGCAGCTAAAAAATATTTGCATGAATGAAGAAATAAGCAAGCAGCTATTATTCCCCATACCTACTTTAAAAGGGCCAGGAATGCAGCTTAGAGGTAGAGTACATGCCTTGTATGTATAAGGCCTAGGTTCAATCCCTGACACCATAAAAAAGTAAATAACTTTTTTTAGTTAATCTCTCAGGGCTGGGATGAATGGAGATGTTACTGACATCCGCTCAAGTAAATCGGGAGGACAGTGATACAGTGAATCAGTTTTAAACTCTCTGCAGTAAAAGAAACTTACAAAATAACTGGACTAAAATTAAGCATTTCTCTTTTATACTTTTCAGATGTGGAATATTGCAGCATAGGAAAGAAAGAGAAAGAAAAAAAGAAAGAAGAGGGGAAGAAAGCAGGGAGGGAAGGAAGGAAGGAAGGAAGGAAGGAAGGAAGGAAGGAAGGAAGGAAGGAAGGAAGGAAGGAAGGAAGGAAGGAAGGAGGGAGGGAGGGAGGGAGGGAGGGAGGGAGGGAAGGAAGGAAGGAAGGAAGGAAGGAAGGAAGGAAGGAAGGAAGGAAGGAAGGAAGGAGGGAGGGAGGGAGGGAGGGAGGGAGGGAGGGAGGGAGGGAAGGGCAGGGGAGGGGAGGGGAGGGGAGGGGAGGGGAGGAGAGGGGAGGGGAGGAGAGGGGAGGGGAGGAGAGGGGAGGGGAGGAGAGGGGAGGGGAGAGGAGAAAGGAGGGGTAGGAGAGAGGGCAGGAGAGAGAGGGGGGAGCACACATGCTCGAGTGTGTATGCACTTGCATGCATGTGTGTGCTTGAGTGAGTGAAAGTAGTTGGAGCCCCTCGGAAAGCCCCTATCTTTAGTTGCCATGCTGCTCTTCTCTAAACATCCATTTTCTCTTTTCTTTTAGTGTTTATGCTCATTTCTCCACTGGGTTTCCTTCTGCACACCTATCCAAATTTTGCTTGGACTTGTTTTTGCTAAATCAGGAACTTTCTATTTTAATAAGTCTCCAAGGAAATCAAACAACGTATATTTTCAAATTAGATCGCTATAAGAGTTAGAGATAATTTTATATAGGCAGCATTTGATGATAGATCTGGGAATAACTCCTCTCTCCTAATAAAGAGAGAGAAGCTCTAGTGGGTGGAATGCCGGAATATGAAACCCCCATTCTTCACCCAAGCTCATGTGAAACTGTTCCTTGGCATTGGCCCTTTGCTCCTTTATCCTAAGATGTGTGTCTGATTTCTAGTAGCACCTGTGCTATCTTTATGTTTTTAGAAAGGAGCATAGCTACATTGATTAACTGTGGAAACAACTGTTCTAGGTTCTAAAACAATTATTCTATTCAGAACAGAGCCAGCGCTTTTGCCTAGAAGGTTATCCCATGCAATGTATCTTCCACTCAACAGCACAAATTCAGAAATCTCAAAATATGTGGAAGTCAAAGGAAGCAGTCTAACTGAACTTCTGTCCTCTCTTTACATCTAATAGGAATGTTAAACGAAGCAATAAATCAGCTCCCTCAGGGTCTGTTCCTGAAGGGAACCCATGCTGGCCTTAGGTTCTACAAGGGAAGGGTTCCAAGGACCGCATGCTTGCAAATCATCATTTAATATTTATGATGTTCTAGCGCCATCTCCTGGAAACAAAGGCCAAGAACACAAAAGGGGTGTTAGCATTTCAGGCTTCGCAGATCATTTTCTACAATTCTTGGAAAAGGTCAAGACTCTGCAACCGGGGCTGGAGAGATAGCACAGCGGGTAGGGCGTTTGCCTTGCACGCGGTCGACCCGGGTTCAAATCCCAGCATCCCATATGGTCCCCTGAGCACCGCCAGGGGTAATTCCTGAGTGCAGAGCCAGGAGTAACCCCTGTGCATAGCCAGGTGTGACCCAAAAAAAAAAAAAAAGACTCTGCAACCACTGAAAATATACATTTGCTTCACACTCCAAATAAGGTAACATCAGGTTGGGAAATCAAGAAATCTAAATGGCAAATATTCCAAACACTAGCACTGGCTCTTTGAGAGCAAGAGATCCCATCAAGTCTTAGAGCTGCCAGTCCCTAGAGAAGGTCTGAGTTCTCGATGGCAGAGAGATAGATGATACCATCTCCCCATGGCCCAGAGATAGGTGACACCATTTCATAACTCCACTTCCAGCACAGAGAGCTACTTGCAAGAATGCCCGTGCGTGCTGAGTCCCTCAGTTCTCCATGAGTTACAGATGCTCCTGTTTCTACTTCAAATCCCTTCTTCCCTTTGGCAGCCTGGGTAAGAATCACTAGTTCAGTGGTTTTCCTCTTTCCTCCTCTGGGTAACAGGAGCCACAAGCTACTGAACTGTTGGATCTCCCCTCCCGCCAGCCATAGGCTCCTTTTGGGAAGAGCTTAGAAGTGTGGGTCTGTGTCTAGCAGTGTAGGCTGGTTGTGCCTAAGGCAATGCAAGCACTCTCTCTGCAGATGCGTGTCTGTGTATGACCGTGCCTGGCAGCTGAGCCGCCAAGAAAGGGGCTGCTTTCTGGTGACGATGAGCACTCTGGACAGAGCACCAGCATGCTAGTCAGTTTGGAAAGGCAGCGAGACACTTTCCTCCTCTCCCATCTCCCCGCGAACCTATCTGGTGATCCAGAGCAGGGCTTCTTAAAATGTCCTCACTCATGACGCTTTTCATTTAAGAAACGCCACGGGGGCAGCCTCTGCCAGAGACACCTGGATTCATTACGCGGCAGACTGGGAACTGCTTTGTGGTCTTTGCGTCCTCAGAAACCACTTACCAACATTTTAAACACCACCCGCACATTCAGTCGCGACCAGCTTAGGAAGGTAAGATCTAGGGTGGTTAGTTCAAAGGAAAGGAGCACATGTTTTGCATATTGGAGTTTCTGGCATTACACACTCCCCTGAGTACTGCCTGGAACACCACCCTCTCCCAAGCAACTAAGTTGAGAGTAGTCCCTAAGTGTGGCCAAACACACACATACGCACGCGTGTGTGTGTGTGTGTGTGCGCGCGCGCATTACACACACGGAAGAATCTAGAGCATTCCATTTCCCCATCAGGCAAATTTTAGATACACCAAGAATAAAACTTGTACTGAAACAAGCTGCTATTCCTCAGTTTTGCCAAACCTTCCTGGACAACAGCTGACTCTGAAGTCCAGCAATAAATGGAGCTTCTCCTAACTATGCACCCAGGCCTTCAGTCAAGCACGGAACACGGCGGGCAACCATGCGTGGCGCACACTCAGGCTCCAGTAAGGTATGACTCTGAAATTTGAGAGGTGTGGGAGGAAAGGCTCCCAAGCAGTGCTCAGGAAGTATGGAGGCTCCTCCCAGGGGAGGAGCAAACTAGACAACAGTCCATGGAATAGCCCAAGGATGAGGTGCTATAAGAGCTGTGTAGTACCAGGGACCACCCAGGCAATCCTAGCAGTATTTAGGAGCCTCCAGGGCTACACCTAGTGACGCTGGGGGGATCCCTGGAGTGCCAGGGATCAAACTGGGGTGAGCCGCATGCGAGACATGTGCCTTAACCCCTTTGCTATCTCTCTTGAATCTGAATTCTTTTTAAGTCTTCGACCCAGCACAGACATTAGAACTTGCTTCCTCCACAAACTCCACTTCTATGTGCTCAGGCTTCATTAGTGTTTTCCCCTAAAGTTGTACATTTGTGAAAGCAGCTCTGATTCAGGTAGAAATGAATCACTTCAGCGCTCAGATGAGCTAGAGTAAACGCCTTCAAACTGCAAAGAGCCCAGTTTGATTCCAGTATTGCATAGCCCCCTGAGCACTGCACCAGGAGTAGGGGCTACAAGCATCAATGGTGTGCCTCCGATTAAAGGAAAGAAACTAACCACTTCATAATTTTTATTTCTCACTTATTCTGTGGTCACCATGGCAACACCCAGTATAAAAAAGATATTTAGGGAGCTCCCTTAAGTTCCAAAGAGTCTGTAACAAACAGAAACCATTACTTCCAACTAACATTGATGCTTTGGTATCTGTGTCCGAAAGACTGACTGCCTAGGATAAGGACCTGATATGGTTTCCAGTATTGCTTACCATCTGAATATTCTAGATCACAAAATATCAGTTTTCTCATAAATGTTGATCTGCAGGAACAGGAAAGAAAGGTCCAAATGTGTGTATATATCACATCTCACTGAAAATGTCAGTTTCTGTATATTCATCCTCAATTCAAAAGGTTCAAATACCTCCTCTTTCAGTAGTCTTTTAAAATTTATTTTTATTTATTTATCTATTTTTATTGAATTATCATGAGATAGTTACAAAGTTATTCATGATTTGGTTTTAGTCATACAATGTCCCAACACCCATCCCTTCTCCAATATACATTTCCCACCACTAATGTCCCCAGTTTCCCTCCCACCATCCCCCAACCCCAGTCTGTCTCTTTGGCAGACACTCTCTCGCTCTCTCTCTTTACTTTTGGGCATTACGGTTTGCAATACAGATAAGGAAAGGTTATCATGTTCGTTCCTTTCCCTCCTTTCAGCACTCAATTCTTGTCCAGAGTGATCATTTCCAACTATCATTGTTATAGTGGTCTCTTTAGCTGCCCTCCACCCACCCCCAACTTGTGGCAAGCTTCCAACCACGGACCAGACCTCCTGGCCCTCATTCCTACTGTCTTGGGTATTAGTCTCATACATGTTTTCTTATATACCACAGGTTATGACTTTCCCTCTCTCTCTCTCTGTCTCTCTTCTTTGAGTCATTTCACTTACTTTTTAAAAAATCTCCAAGTAATCATTTCACTTTCTATGCTCCCAGTGCCATGTTATTGCCAGTTCCTCTTTCCACCACTGCTTCCAGTTCCATATGCCACCCTGCAAGCAACAGCCAGTTTCCTCTCAGACTGGCCTGTCACAAACACCTGCTTTTCAGTGATGAAAACCAGGATCATGAGAAAGGATGGTCTTATAGCTCCTTCCCCTTACCCCCAACCAAGGAGAAGAAGTTCATTTTTATTTTCTTTTTGGGTCACACCTGGCAATGCACTCAGGAATTACCCGTGGCGGTGCTCAGGGGACCATATGGGATGCTGGGAATTGAAGCTGGGTCGGCCGCGTGCAAGGCAAACACCCTACCCACTGTGCTATCACTCCAGCCCCCAAAGAAGTTGATTTTTAAGAATCTTGTTCAGTCCTCTAGTTCTGAAAAAACTGGATGTAGAATATCATAAACTAAGTCTTTATGTACCTAGAGTGCAGGCTCGTACAGTAAAAGTTAGTGTGGTGTCATCCCTTTCTAATTAATCCCCAGATAAACGAAGGGTCTGGCTTCGAAAGAGAAGGGACCGGCTTAGGAAACAGTCAGACCAGCTGAGACCAACCTTAGGAAAGGCCCAGCCCCACCACTATGGACTAGTGCTGGGCGCCAGGTATGACCACAGAAATGGCCACACGAACCCCAGAAAACATGTGGGGATCCTTAAGCAAAAGGAACAAGTTTGTCCAGAGGTGCAGATTTTACGGAGAAGCCCAGATCTAGCCCAGCAGGCCTTCCTCTGTCTCTACTCCCCGTTCCTGATGTAGAGAGGGAAACAATCATCATTCCGGAGCTCCCCAGAGACACGCAGCATGATGGGAAGTTTGTGAGAACCAGAAGCGTCCTCCAGGCTGCTCCATGCTATCAGTCAGGAGAAGCAATGGGTGCCCCAGGCTAAACCTGGTTGGACAAGTATAGCCAGGTGTGTCCCTGGCTCCCCAGATCACTGTCTGTGGTTTCTGTGTTCTATTTTGTTTGGGGGTCACATCTGGAAGTGGTCAGGGCTTACTCCTGGCTCTGTGCTCAGGGAACCATATGTGGTGTTGGGGATCAAACCTGGGTCTGCCACAGGCAAGCCAAATGCCTTACCTGCTGTACCTGAAGAAATTGTATTTTGCGAGAGAGGTTCCCAAAGAGTTACATGAGGGTCTGAGAGGTGGGCCCAGGCTCATGCCTCAGCACCACACATAATCCCCGAATCAACACCACCAAGAAGAGCAAGATTTGCTCAACTAGGTCAGGTGGTTCATTGTAGGACCTGAGAATTCAGAACTGCTCAGCCCCTGTGGAACTGCAGATGACCAGGACCAACCTAAGGGTCCTGGGGGCCTGGAAGTACTTGAGGCCTATAGAGCACTCTTTGTAGTGCTTAGGGGTCATATGGGCCTGCGGTTCCAACTGGGTGGGGTCTTGGAATATTTGTGCCCCTGACTGCTGAACTATCTTCCTGGCCCCAGAAAATTCTATTTTTTATTTGTTTGGGGTACACACCTGACTATGCTTCAGGGCTTACTCCTACTCTGAGCTCAGGGATAACTCCTGGCAGTGCTTGGGGGACCATATGCAGCTCTGTGGAGCAAAACCAGGTGACTACATTCAAGACCAGCACCTTACCTGCTGCACTCTTATTGGCCCCCAGAAATTCTTTTTTTTTTCCAATTGGATAAAATGGCATTTCGGTCCAGAATAGAATAGAATTGAGTTAAACTCATATCACCCAAACTTTAACTACATGTTAGTGGTGTCTTATAGAATGTTTTAATGGCTCCTGCCAAAATAGAACAATATTTACACTGTTTCCTGTATGAAAACTTTATTTTTTGTAAGCATGTTCAGCAGTTCTTCATAACAGACCATTCAAAATATATTTTTTGGTTGTGTTTTGGGACAGGGCTTGGGGCTTGAAATGAAAACATCCTGAATTTGGTGGTGGGAAGGTGTAATGGTGGTGGGATTGGTGTTTGAATAATAAATGGAACCAAATATTGTGAACTAACTTATAAAATAAAAAAATTAAAAAGAATAGAATTGAGTTGAGAAGCCTATACTTTAGCAACATTTAAATTTGGTAAAACATTTTAAGTACCATAACTTTTTTATAACTTTGACCTAAAACTACATGTCCAGTAATGCTATTCTTGATAGAAATAATAATATTGGTTTAAGTATTTACTCATTTTAGTACATATTAAAAGATAAATTTAAGACACTCTTGAATTTGACAGAATTTTTTCTTAGTTTATTATGTGCCTCATTGTCCACACAGAGAATATATCCTATTTTTATAGAATCTGAGAGGCTGGAGATATACTTTATCAACTAGTCCTCAGGCTTTTCATGGCTGAGTTTGATCTCTGGCACCAAAAGTTTTCCTGGGCACCGCCTGAAGTGACCCTCAAGCAACAGCCAAGAATAGCTCCTGAACACCTCCAGGTGTGTCCCCCAAACAAACAAAAAGTTGGATCTTTAAAGATATTTCACAAGACATTTCAAAATTTTCCAAGTTACCTTATACTACAAATTATAGACAACGTTCAGAAAAAGTTGAAACCATCTTAAATTTACTCAAAGGAAATGGAGAAACCTAGCACTATAATCTTAGAGAAAGATCCAAATAAGAATTTAATTAAGGGGCTGGAGTGAAAATACAGTGGGTAGGGGGTCTGTCATGCACAGAGCAGACCTGGGTTCAATACCCAGTACTACCTATGGTTCCCTGAGCACTGCTAGGAATGATTCCTGAGAGCAGAGCAAGGAGTAACCCCTGAGCATCACCATGTGTGGTCCTAAAATAAAATAAAACAAAACAAAATTAAATTATTGGGCTGGAGAGAGAGAGTACACTCCTGTGTACTTGCTTTGCATGTAATTAACCTGAGTTCAGTCCCTATCCCCACTTACCGTGCTCTGAACACTGCCACAAGTGATTTCTAAGCACTGACCTATGAGTTATCTGTGAGCACTGTCAGGCCCATAAAACAAACAATAAGTTATTTTTTGCATTGTTTTGGAATTTTTATATAAGCTATACATATCCTTTATTATTTTAGACAGACCTTTAAAACTTAATGGGGGTGGAGCCACACCTGACAGTTTTCAGGGCTTACTTCTGGCTATACACTCAAGGACAACTCCTGGTGGGCTTCGGGGACCATATGGGGTGCTGGGGATCAAACCTGGGTTCGCAGTATAAAAGGCAAGAGCACTACCCACTATCACTCTGACCCTTAAAACATCATTTTAGTTCCGCCCAGAGATGAACCGAGAGCCGCGGCACGAGAAGCAGAGCCTCCGCGCCTATTGACTGTGATCCTGAGGTCTCCTAACCCATTTTGGCACCAGAGCGGATGCTTGAGCCATGCATTTTGACTGTGAACTGAGCTACAACCTTGTGCAGGCCGGGGAGGGTTTTTTTTTTCCCTCTCCACCCCATTTTTCTGAGCAAAAATGGCGGCAGCGGCAGCAGCCACGCGGTGAGAGCCACCCTCTAAGACCCCTCCACCAGGAGGTAGGACTTTCTTTAGTGACGTAGCCTGTAGGTGGTCCTGGGAGGGGGGGTGTTCCCGGCGCGCCTTCCGCCCAGAGATGAACCGAGAGCCGCGGCACGAGAAGCAGAGCCCCCGCGCCTATTGACTGTGATCCTGAGGTCTCCTAACCCATTTTGGCACCAGAGCGGATTCTTGCAGCCATCCATTTTGACTGTGAACTGAGCTAAAATATTAGAAACCCAAAAGGGTTTCTAATATTTTAAAGAGTGAAGACTTTGAGGACTCAAAGTCCACTCTTACCAATGAAGAGAAATTATTAGATGATGCCTATTCGGCAGGCCTGATTATTGGGGAAAATTTCCAATCAATAATAGTGAGTTCTGTATGGAAATATGAAATGTACTCAATATATAGAGAGAATAATGGGAATATCATTAGCTACTTAGATGGGGGGTGGGCTGGGAGGGGGGTGTATTGGGGTTCTTGGTGGTGGACCGGGTGCACTGGTGAAGGGATGGTGGTTTAATCAGTATTTGACTGTGACTTGAACCTGAAAGCTTTGCATTTTTTTCTTGTTTTCACGGTGGTTCAATAAAATATTTCTTTAAAAAAAAAAAACATCATTTTAGTGGGATTTTTTTTCTAGATCTAACAAGACTATGAAAGTGGAGCCAGAGAGATAGTGCAGTGGAGAAGGCATTTGCCTTGCACGTGTCAATACAGATTTGATCCCAAGCAGCACCCAAGCACAATTATGGGGTGAGCCCTGAGCACAGAGCCAGGAATGAACTCTGAGCACAGCTAAGTGTATCCCAAAACAAAAACATTTTTTAAGAATATAAAAATAGTTCATTAATAAAGTGTATGTATTATAAAATTCACATAACTTTTTTTTTTGAGGAGGTCTTTGACCTACACCCAACAGAGCTCAGGAGTGATACCTGGTGGTGGTTGGAAACCATGTACAGTACCAGGGATTGAACCAGGGTCCACAGCATGCAAGGCAAAAGCCCCTCTACAGTCTCCCCGGCCTCGATAGGTTAGTTTCTCTTTTAAACTCAGTCAAAGGGCAGAGTGTGCAGCAACAGAAGAGTGTGGAAGGAAATTTTACTCAGGGCTTACTTTCAGGCCATACTGAATTATATCAAATGCTTAAAGGGACAGGACCTTGTGCAAGGGGAGATGGATGGACAGTGCCTTGCCCCCTTCAGCCACAGCAGCTCAGCCCCTTCTGTTTTACTTCTTGGTTTTCCAAGCAAGTACTAACTTGGAGAAATGGTTCTCCAGCTAAAAATAAACCTGAAAACACTGCTATAGGCAATGAAGAGTTGGGGAAGAATTTTAAGCAGGAGAGTAACATGATCAGGTTTTCATTTTTAAAGTCACTCTTGCAATAGACATAGGATGGAAATTTATGAAAATTAAGCACTGGGATATATAAATTTAGCACATTCATAGAGGACTTTATTAAAATTTAATATCATGTTTGACTTTTAGAAAAGACTAAAAATCATGTGCCCAAGGCCCACTGTATGAGAATCTGCATATTAAATTGTGAGTGGAAGTCCACAGAAAGAAAAATTTTTTTCTTTAGAAAACCTAGTTTTATTTTAATTTCAAGTCAACAAGAACTGTATTATACAATGTGTTAGTCTTTTAATTATGTTTTGGGTCACACGCAGTGGTGCTCAGGGCTTGCTCCTGATCCTGTGCTCAGGGATACTCCTGTAGGACTCAGAGGACCATATGGGATGCCAGGGATTGAACCTGTGTCAGTCACGTGCCAGATAAATAACATACCCATTGCACTCTCTCTCCAGACTCAACTGTATCTCTGCTTTGCCTTTTTTTCCCTAGATTCCCATCTTTTGAAATAAAAATAAAAATCACAAATAAAAACTAGGGGCGTGGGGGGCTAGGGGTGTGGGGGTGCGGGATGGAGCTATACTGTGATTCTTTGTGGTGGAATATGTGCACTGGTGAAGGGATAGGTGTTCGAGTATTGTATAACTGAGACTTAAACCTGAAAACTTTGTAGCTTTCCACATGGTGACTCAATAAAAAAATTTTTAAAAATAAAAAATAAAAAATAAAACAACAAGTGTTGCTAGGAATATGGGGGAAAGGAACCCTCATCCACTGCTGGTAAGAATGTTAACTGGTCCAGCCTTTTTGGAAAAAAATATATACATTTCTCAAAAAAATAAAAACTATAACTTGCTCTCCCATATGATCCAGCAATTCCAGTTCTTGGCAGTTACCACAGGGGCCCAAAAATTCCCTTCAGAACAAATATTTTCACTCTTATTTTCATTGCAGCTATTCACAATAGCCAAAATCTGTTAACAGCCCATGTCCAAGGACAGAAAAAGAAACTGTAGTACATGTATCAAAGAATAAGTCAAAATCACAAAATTTGCAGTTATGATCTGGAGAGTATCATGCCGAGTGAAGTTAGTCAGAGAGGAACAGATACAGAATGACCTCCTTTTTTATGTGGTATACATAAAAAACATTTAAAAAATTAAATACTTAAAATCAAGAAAAACCTGAGTTGGGCTTTAATAGGAAGCACACCACTGTGTATGGGGGTGGGGAAACTCTTGGCTATGCTGAAGATAAGCTGATGCTCTAACAGACGGTGTGGTATTGGAATGGTTTTGCATGAAAATCTGCCATTAACAATATTGTAAATCATGATACTTAAAACAAAGTTTAAAAAATAAAAATATAAGTCCTCAAGAGTCAGAGAGATAGTACAGGAGGTGAGGCACTTATCTTGCATGCAGCTGAGGTGGCTGTGACCCTTCTTCAATCCTTGGTCTACATATGATTCACTGAGCACCACCAGGAAACACTCTTGGGCCTAGAGCCAGGAACAGTTCCTGAGTACCACCAGGTGTGACCCGAAAACCAAAGCAAAAATGACTTCAATGAACTAAAACTAAAATATTTAGGAGTCATCTCTCTGATCTTCAACTCCCTCTTACATAAAATAAAATCTAAAAATAATGAAAGGTTGTAGGGAATTCCAATGTGAAAAATAATGAAAAAACATGTTGAAAAATTTAATGTGACATGCAAGTGTTAGTTTTTCTGGAAAAGATACCATGGATTCTTTATTATTACCTTATACTTCTGGCATGGACTGAAGCAATAGCATAGCGGGTAGGGCATTTGCCTTGCATGTGGCCGACCCGGGTTCCATTCCTCCATCTCTCTCAGAGAGCCCAGAAAGCTACCGAGAGTATCTCGCCCACACAGCAGAGCCTGGCAAATATACCCGTGGCATATTTGATATGTCAAAAACAGTAACAAGTCTCACAATGGAGATGTTCCTGACGCTTGCTCAAGCAAATTGATGAACAACGGGATGGCAGTGCTACAGTGCTACTTTCTGCACATTTCATCGGCAAGTCACAATTCACAGTAGTCCAGAGTTTTGTGACTTCTGGGCAACCCTGCTTTAGTACAGGGTATCATGATCTCTCATCAGGATGAGACCCATGATCTGGGTCTCCTGATATTCCTCCAACACCAGATAGAGTGATTCTTTTAAAATTCAGTGCAACAATGGAATACTATGCAGCTGTTAGGAAAGATGCAGCCATGAAATTTTCTTATAACTGGAAAGTCATGGAGAGTATCATGCTGAATGAAATGAGTCAGAAAGAGAGGGACAGACATAGAATGACTGCACTCATTTGTGGAATATAAAATAACATGAGACTGACACCCAAGGTACAACAGTCAGGAATATTGCTCCATAATTGGAAGCCTGCCTCATGAGCTGGGGAGAAGGCAGCTGGAATAGAGAAGGGATCACTAAGTCAATGATGGTTGGAGGGATCATTCGAGATGGGAAACATTCGATATGAAAGTAGATAAAGGACCAAACATGATAGCCTCTCAGCAGTTATATCAGCAAACCATAATGCCTAAAAGTAGAAAGAGAGTATAGGAGAAATTGTCTGCCACAGAGGCAGGGGGAGGCTTAGGGTGGCAGGAGATGTGGG
This sequence comes from Sorex araneus, assembly GCF_027595985.1. NCBI lineage: Eukaryota > Metazoa > Chordata > Mammalia > Eulipotyphla > Soricidae > Sorex > Sorex araneus. The sequence continues at coordinate 9,762,148 of NC_073311.1, read as the reverse complement.
GAAGTTGGTGGTACTGCGGACATTGGTGGTGGAGAATGTACACTGGCGGAGGGATGGGTGTTTGATCATTGTATGACTGAAACTCAAACATGAAAGCTTTGTAACTGTATCTCATGGTGATTCAATAAAAAATATTTAAATAGATAAAAATGAAAATAAAATTCACTGCAAGGGCCAGAGGTTCAATCCCCAGCACCACATATGGTCCCCAGAGCTCCACCTGGAGTGATCCCTGAGCACAGTTGTGTTGTTGCTCAAACACTAAAAAGCATATGAAAAAATAAAGATGCAATGCAGATCTTCTCCCTCCTCTGATGTAACTCTTTGAGAAAAACAGATTATTGACCCCTCATAGATTCCAGTAACCAGATTCCCTCATCAAAGAAATGGGTTTTCTTTGATTAAAATCCCCTTGAGGTATTAGAGGGGATAGATGATTCTTGATTTTCTGGATCCTTATAAATAGGAAAAAGAAAATGGGGGGAAGATACAGAATAGGGAAAAGAGAGGTGGCAGCCTGGCTGGAAGCAGCTAGCCTCCAGAAGCAGAAAAGCCAAGAAATAGATTATCCCTTCTTGCAGCAACACAGTTGTGCCATTGCTTCAATTTTAGCTGAGTTACAGATTGAATTGGGTGCCACCCCACCCAGCCCCACAATATGTTGGAGTCACTTTCACTATGGGTCAGCATAAGGTCTCAGAATGAGACTATATTCGAATACAGTCTTTATAGATACGATGCAGTTAAAATAAGGTCACTGCCAGAGAAACGGTATAATGAGTAGGGCTCTTCCCTTACCTGCAGCTGATCCCAGTTTGATCTGTTACCACATGTAGTCCCCCAAGCACTGGTAGGAGAAATCTCTGAGTAGAGAGCAGGAATAAACCCCAAGCACTGCCAGACATGACACAAAAGCCAAAATGGAATAAAACAAAATGAGATCTTCGCCATGGGTCCTATTCCAATCAATATGATGTGTGTACAAGTGGAAATTTGGACTCAAATCCACACACTTACAGAGAGAATGCCAGATGAAGATAAAGTCAGAGATCAGGTGATGCTTAAAGTAGGATATTTAAGAATTCCAACAAACGTCCAGACACTAAAGGGAACAGAGGCTTCCTCGAAGCACTCAGAAGGAACCAACAATTCTGAAACCTTGTTCTCAGGCCTTTGGTCTCCCAGTGTGTCCAACAATACTTTCCTAGTAAGCCAACTAATTGTGGTACATTTTTTGTGACAATCCTAGGTAACTGATATATCCCCAGCAGACCCATTTTAGATGGATGGACTCCAGAACTATGAGATAATTAACTTGTATTGCCCTAGGTCACTAAGTTTTTGGTCTTTTATTACAGTTGCAATAGAAAACTAACATTTTCCAAAGGCTCCCCATTTCTTAAAACTGGAAGTCCTCACCATAGCTTCACACCCTCCAAGATGACACTTCCTTTAACTTACCTCTGTTCCTTGCTCTTTCCCTCTGTCACTAAGCCACCTGCCACAATAATATGTTTTGAACTGTTTGTTTATTCATCTTAGGATTTGTGGCTGTTCTGACTCCCAACTTTTCCAGAGAACATGGCTTCAAGTTCCTGCTCCTGGGACATCCTATCTGAAATCCTCAAATCCCATATCAAACAACACTCTCTTTCTCCTGTCTTTGTTTTGTTTTTCTTAGCACTTGTCACCACTTGACATGATATACACCTCTTAATTTATGATCACCATCTCCCCTTGGCCCCCATTTACTTTTTTTTCTATATAAAGTATAAATCTCTCAAGGATTGATACACAAGGGACTAAAATAATTTAGATTCAAAAGATTTTACATATCAAAATAGAGAAATAATTGGTATTGCTTTTGAAAAACTGCTTTTTATAACAGCTCAAATCTGGGGCCAGAGAGACAGTTTAGTGGACAGGGTGTTTTTCTTGCAGGCAGCTGTCCTAATTTCAGTCCCCAGAACCTCATATAGTCCTGAACCCTGCCAGGATTGGTCCCTGAGCGCAGAGCTAGAAGTCATGAATACCTCCTGGTGGAACCCAAAACACACACAAATACACACATACACACACAAAAGAACAAACCATTTCATATCCAATTCTACTAAGCAACACAATCGGCTGCAGTCTCAGTGATGCCTGTAGTCTCTGGAAGTGGGGGTTCCCCAATCCCGGGAGTGCCAGGATCTTTGGTACCTGTGGGATTTATCACTGCTCCTACTCCTATAACCATGCCATTCAGGACGCTCGTTCCGGCCAACATGAGTATCTGAGCTTCAATCTCTGTCCCTATCCCTGTTCTTTTCTGCCCTTTCCTCCCTCCTACTTAAGGACCTGTGTTCGTGTTTTGGCTTCTCCTTCTTTGGCTCCTTATCTTGGGCCTCTGCTCCGGAGTGGTAGGTTGTCCTGACCTCAGGGGAGCTGTGGTACTGCTTCAGCCCCTCTGTGGACTCTGACTTCAGAACCTTTTCAGAATCCTTGCTGTTGAACTTTTTATAGTCAGGGGAATTGTTTTCCTTTAGCATCTTGCTTCTGGGTGATGAAGAGGAGACTGGTGGTTCTGGCGGTACCTCCCGCTTGTCTTTCTTCATTTTCTTTTGTTCCTTTTTGCCTTTTTTGTGCTTTTTTGTGGGTTTGTCATCTTCAGAGTCCTCAGCTGAACTGTTTGAAGGCGTGTGAGCCCCACAGCCCTTCTCTTGAAGCAATCTGGTCACATCATCCAATTCATCTCAGTCCTTAGGAGCCCAATAGTTAGACACATGATCCACTCGAATAGTTCATCCTTTGATCTTGATGCCATTAAAATTGTCAACAGCCAGAATTGTGCTCCACTGGTCTTCATAGCAAAGGAAACAGAATCCCTTGGATTTCCCAGTCTTCTTATCCCATACCAGATTTATGTTAACAATCTCATCATATCTATTTATTTACCAAAAAAGACATGGGAGAAAACACAGATAACATCCCCTTCAGTCAGTTCATAAGGAAGTCCTCCCAAGAAGATCCAGGCGCAGTCCTTGTACTCGGACACCTTCTCCGCCACCCCCAGCTGGACCTTGCTCGCTGAGCTCGTTGATTAACTGCACTTTTGTTAACGGGCTGCGGGAGTTACAGCGGAGTAAAGGAACGCGGTCCGTTGAGCAGAGAGTGCTGAACCAGGGCTACCCTGAAAGAGTCTCTGCTTTCCGGGCTTAGAGATCCCTCTCCCCCTCAGACGCTTCACTACCCCACCTCGGTGGCCCCCATTTAAATAGATCTTGAGAACAGGAAAATGTTTGCTTCTTCCTTATGTCACCGCTACCTCCACTCCTGCAGGGCATGTGGGAAATGCGTCTTGGTTCATCAAATGCCAAATTGTAGCTACATTCTGCCTGGAACATTCTTTCCATTTAAACGACTTCCAGTATCTTTGTTTCTGACCATAAGAACAGTGAGATCAATAGGCTCTGGGGTCATGAATTCAGGCTGCTCACCCCATGTGACCCTCATCAAAATAAATGGAAAGGAAATGAGCTCACCAGGGAGATAGCGGCACGGATTTCTCTCAACTTCAAAACCTTTCAAACCAGTCAAGAATACAGGGTTGACTGCTTCAACCAGAGAAACCAGTTGGAATTTAATGACAGCTCTGAACTTGTAATTAATCTCATAAAGTTGGTTAGGCAATTAAACCTGGACTTGGAACCATGTATTAAAATATTTTTGCATTAAATGTAATAATGCAATAAATGGGGGTTGACTCTAGTTGTTTATAGGAACTCAAAGTTAATCATTGTTTTCAAAAGCTCCAGCATATCTAAATTTCAATTTGAGCTAGTAGAAGGTGGTTGTTGGTGACAACATAAGCAGCCTTGTCACTGAAATAATAACGCAGCTAGAAAGCTGGAGGTGCAGCTTGAAAAGAAATTGCTTTTCAATCCCACACCCTTTCTACTATTTTTTCCCTTCAATTTAGAAGTTTGATCACACTCCAGTGATGAATATGGGTAAGGATAGAAGCATTTTTTTGTCTTTATTTACATCCAAACTCATTTTTTTAACTTGTAGCGCCACTACTTTATAGGCTTAGAACCTATAAAGCCAAACACAAGGAGCAGATAAATGTACTTTGTTTTTGTTTGGAGTCCACACCCAGCGATACTCCTGGCTCTGCACTCAGGAATTAGTCTTGGCAGTGTTTGGGGGACCATATGAGGACTCAGGGATTGAACACAGGTGAGCCATATGCAAATCAAACACCCTACCAGCTGTCCTATTGCTCTGGCCTCCTGAATGTGCCCATTTTTAAAGCGTTGTTTGTTACTTAGCACTGCTGGACATCTAGCAGGTTGATTTTTTTAAAGTATAGAATAGATTTATTTCACACCTTGAAAGATGCTTCTAAACTCCTCACATCCTTAAGGCTATAACTTCCTTTTAAAAAGAGAAACATTTATACCTTTCCCAGCTGCTCTCAAAGCAGGAGGAGGATCCTGAATCCAAAGTAATAGCCAAAGTAATCAGCTGGATATATTTGGTTTTAGTTTTGTTTTAATACGTTTCATTATCATTTATGTAACATGGCTGTAATAGTGCTAACACTTATGGCACTGGCATACAAAGTTACCACATCCCACCACCACCAAAGTGCCCAAGGCCCTCCACTACTGTCCTCACACTAATTTTCGTCCCACCTCTCCATACCCATGCTTGGTAATCTGAATCTTGTAATCCAAGGCCAAGGGTTTCTCGTTTTTCTGATGCAGGCAGATAGATATGACAGGGTCCATAGCAATGGAATTCCTAGGAAGTAATAAAGCCGATGCCCCAACACTACAAAGGGCCTAAGTTGTGAGTTCAGAGGTCTGATAAAACTTCGCCTGGCACCGACATACCCAGAGAAAACTGGACTCCCCTCAAAGAAAAGCTACAGTACCAAAGTCCAGAAAAGGAATTTCAAAGAACACCAGTGACCACTTCCAACTCTACCTCCTTGGCAACCACAGCGCACTCTTACCTAGTAGAAGCCCAACATAAGACGGCTTGGGAAAAACCTTATAAAAGCCACCTTGAACAAAAGAAGTGCACATACCGGGGCTGGAGCGATAGAATAGCGGGTAGGGCATTTGCCTTGCACTCAGCCGACCCGGGTTCAATCCCATATGGTCCCCTGAGCACTGCCAGGAATAATTCCTGAATGCAAAGCCAGGAGTAACCCTGTGTGTGACCCCCCCCAAAAAAAGAAGTGCACATACATGCTCCCCAAGTCCCAGTGCTGAGCACATGTGTTGCCCACATCTCCCATCTCTCTCTGCCTTTGGAGAAGCCCATGTTCTCTCTTGAGCATATAAGTCTCTTCCTTTCTCTCCCTCCTCAAAAACCCTCCAAATAAAATGCTTTTACTTCACTACTCTTGTCTCCTCTTGAAATTCCTTTCTGTGAGATAGGACAGAGATCTGTAATACCTGGATAAGGCCTGGAACTGGCCTTCTTTTCCTGCAGAGCAATTCCTCGCTCTAGCCTGAGGCTGTGGCTTCCTGAGAAATTGGGGTGGGGGTTAACTCTCCTGCAGAGAAGGTCAAACGGACAGCAGGCCTGGCTTGACGGCCACCTGGTGGGGCTGGGGGGCTCTGGCCTTATCATTCCTAGCCTCCTGAGCCCGCCCCAGGGGCCAGAGGCGGCTTTCTCCTCTCCGCCTCCCATAAGCCGACTGTGCCTGGTGAATCCCCTAGTTCTGAATAGGACATGTTCGAGACTGTGCTTTAAACAAACGTTAGCTCCTTCAAATTCTCTGCAGCAGACAGTCACTGCGTGTGAGCTGCCTCCAGCCCAGCAGTCTCTGTTCCCATTTCATGCTCCAACCTGCCCATCACCAATGAAACCTCTACCAGGAGACCAAGAAGGAGTGGGGAAAAGATTCCAAGCTGTGGATGGAGACTTGAGGGAAGTTAGGGAATCTCATTTGTTGCCTCTATTTATATCACTGTAGTACTGGCTTAATCTTCCTTCTCCCCAATAATGAAGAGAACTCTTTGTTTTTCAGATGCTATTGATCCTTACGTTGAATTTCCTCAGGCTTTCTTGGGTCCCTTTTGCCAAACACTATTAAACTCTCCCTTTAATTTCACTCAACCATATAATTTCCCCCTACAGTATAAAAGGAAAACATAAGCTCTGAAGTCATGGGCTTAGGAACCGTGGGTTCCTAAAAAGTATCTGAGCACACATATCTATCAGCTCCCTCTGTGGTTCCCTTCTCTCACACATTTAAATGACACATTCTAGCAAAATCACATAAACCCTTAGGCTGCTGTGAGCCGTCAAAACTGTCCTTGTGAAATGCAAGAATGCTAAATACTGTCCTATTTTCAGCAGTGTTGACATTCTGCAGTTACCTGCAGGCAGGATTATGTAGTCATTAAATACACAGGTTGAAGAGTTAGGCAGCCTGGGAAGAAATTCCAGTTCAGGTATCTGCAGGGTTTATAACCTCAAGCAAGTTCTTTTGTTTCTCATTACCTCCAAAAATGGAATAATACTTACCTGGAGGATTTTGTGAGGATTAAATAAAAATCATTTTGCATACTGTTTGCCACATAGCATGCACTCAGAAAATGTTCAGAGTGACTGAGAGTAGTGTTACTATTATTACTTTGTTACCAAATGCAAGAGTCTCAGAAAATACAGTGATGATGAATTAATCATGTTCTTTTCATTATTGGCATAGTTTATTAAAAACATGTGAAAGCAAAGCATAGCAAGCAATGAACCATCAGTGTACCTCAATCTCAATGTCATATCTTTAAGTCTCAGAAAGGAAAATGATAAATTGATCTCAGTACAAAAAAAAATAACAATGGCAAATCTGGGGATTCGTACTCTATTGTCACATTTAAGTAATCAACACTTAAAGACTTAAAACAACAGAAATTGTTAAGTCACAGTTTCCATTGGTCTGGAGTCAGGGTATAAACTAGCTGAGTATTCTCTTCAGGATTTCGTCAGGCTGGGGCAGCAAATGAGACCTGGAGCTTCTTAAAGGCACACTAGTTTTTCACAGAGCCAGTTCTTTGTAACTATAGACTGAGTATTTCACTTTTCTTGTTGAGTATGGTCTGGGAATTGATCATCACTAGAGGCCACTGTTAGGTTAAAATATACATATATGTGTATATATATATGTACATATATATATATATTTTAATACTGTCACATAAAGTCAAATTACAGGTCTCGAGAGAGCTCAAGTGTACATGCCCAGTATGTACAAGGAACTGAATTGGATTCCAAGCGACATATGGCTCCTTCACCTTGGTGGCCCCCAAGTACCTCTGCATGTGACCTTTAAAAAATAAAGTGGGCACAGTGTTGTGAGAGTAAGCCCTTTACTTATGGAATTTATCTCCAGAGAAAGTCTCCAGAATTGAACTAATTGCTGCTTTGTTAGCATGGGGAAGGCCTCCCTCCCACTCTGTCACAACCACCACCACCACCACCACGCCCCTCATGCCCCCTAGCCCCCATCCCCCAAATGGTGATTGCTTGCTTCTTCAAAGCTTGCAGAAGAGCCTCTTGTGTTGCCTGGAATTTCTGACCTCTATATCCTGATGCGCACCTGGTTCTCTGCCTGCCCAGGACAGTTTCTCCATGAACTCAATGTCAACTGATTAAGAGTTTCACATAAACTTGAGAAAAATGTGCATTCTGTTGCAGTTGGTGAAGTCATCTGTAGATGTCATTTATATACCTTGACTGATGACATTGTTGAGCTTAACTGTATCGTTACCGATTTTCTGCCTCCTGAATCTATTTCTAATAGAGAAGTACCAAAGTGTTTAATCATGATAGTGGATTCATCTGTTTCTCTTTGTAGTGCCATCACTGTTAGCTGCACAAAGCTTGGCACTTGGTTGTTAAGCACATACATTTTGCATATTGTTTAATCTTCTTAAGAATTTACATTATCCTTATATGCTGTCCCTTTATTCTTGATAATTTTTTGGCTTTAAATAATTATTTGAAATTAATATAACTGCTCCTTATTTCTTTTGATTAGTGTTACCAACATATTTATTTCTACATTTATTTCATTTTAATCTATGCCTCATATTTAAAGGCTTCTTATAGACAGTATATTCTTGGATCTTTCCTTTTAATCAATTTTGAAATTATGTCTTTTGACGAGTGCATTTTAGATCACAGATGCCTAGTGTAATTAATGATGGAGTTGAACTAATATCTACCTTATTTATTTACATTTTCTATCTTACTGTAATATATGTTGTTTCTATTTTTTATTTCCACTCAGCCTTGTATAACAAAACACCACAGTGCATAGCTTATAAACAACAGAAATAGCTTTACATCTTGGGGATTAGGTTTTAACTATAAATTTTTAGTGGACTCCAAAATTCAAGACATAGCAAAATATTTTATGCCTTTCATGCGTTTAACTGAGATTTCATAAGACCATTTTTCTGAACTTAGCATATTATTATATATTTTTCTTTTTACTTTTATTAGTGATTGTTCCTGGCTTTGTAATATACATTTCCAACTAATTATAGGCCACTTTCAAAGAGGATTCTAGGGTCTGGGAAATAGTACAACATTCAGAATGTTGCACTATTGCGCCAGAGCAGGTTTGATTCCCACGGCCTCCCAAGCATTGCTGAATGTAGCCCCGGAGATCCCAAGCACCACAAGGTCATCTTGGTGGTCTCTCTCACCAGAGGGCTGGAGCAACATTGCACACTTGGGGCCTCATGTTGAACCACTAGCCCGGTTGTCAGAGAACTGCCAGGAGGGGCCCCTGTGCCCCCCAAGCACCCCAAAAAAAATCAAACAGCAATATAGTGCTTCATGGATGGTATGATTCTGTGTGTGTATATATATATGTATGTATATATACATATATGTGAATATATGTATGTGTGTGTATGTGTGTGTGTGTGTGTGTGTGTGTGTGTGTGTGTGTATGCAGAGTCTCTTGCTCCCCGCCTGGCTGTTTTCACCGGGGTCCCTCGGAGAGGGCGAGTTGAGTTTCCCTCCCTGCCCTGAGCAGAGCCCTGGCAGTGGAAGACCTCCGGAACCCAGCCACAGCCATGCTCAAGGCCACTCTCCACACATTCGGATGAGTCACACGCATGAAGGAACCAGTAGAGGAACCCAGGTGTGCAGGACCTGGGGCTAAGATCTCCAAGCCTGCTCAGGTCGGGACTGGGCCTCCTCCACCCAGATCCCCCATTTTCCAGTAGCTTGGCAGCCATACCTACAAACTGCCCCCAGAGTCGTGTAATCCCATGAACAGCCAAGATCCAGAGACTATACAACGAAGCTCCCTGAAGCGTGCGGCCACATTTGTGGCCACACGACTTCTTATAACCTAATTCTCCCTCTCGGAAAACCTGAGAAGGTACTGAGAGCATCCTGCCCGCACGGAAGAGTCTGTCAAGCTTTTGAAGTATTCTATATGCCAAATACAACAACAATGATGGGTCTCATTCCCCTTACCCTGAAAGAGCCTCCAATGCAGCACCACTGGAAATAACAAGAGAGGCTGCTAAAGTCTCAGGGCTAGGAGATGTTACTGGCACCCACTCAAGCAAATTGATGATCAACAGAATGACAGTGATACAATGATACAGTGATAAATGTGTATATGTATGTATTTATACATATGCACACACATGTAATATAGTAACAAAATACTGTAATTGTTAATTTTAATCCTCTTCCATGTCCCTTATATGATTGTTGCTGTTCAGAGTGAAAAATACATATACCTACATGACATATTCATTATCAAATGAATTAGTGGTTTCTTTCAATATTTTACTCCTCTTTTTCTGACTTGCATGGTTTTTGAGAAGCCAACTATAATTATTGTTATTATCCTTTTGAATTGTAGCTGATAGATCAATTGAGAAAAATAAAAGGGTTTTAACTTCATTTATTGCTTCTTTGTAGTTGTCATATTTTATATAGATCCTCGTGTTTTGATCTAAACTGTCTCCCTTACCTTTATTTTTTAAAGTTTAAAACTTTTTCTTCCTCCTCCTTCCCTCCCTTTTGCTGTTGCTGCTGTTCAATGACTGGAGGCTGTAGACACACTGGCTGTAGTGCTTGCACATCTGATTGTTCTCGTTGGGGTTCAACATCTGATTGCAGTATGCATACATTCATTCGAGGTGCTCACTGAGGGGAGTGTTGCTCTTCTGGCCATGGTACTTGAGCATCTTTTAGTTTTGATGCTCCCAGGGGTAGCATACTTCTGTGGTGATGCTCAGACACACTTAGCTGCAAGGTCCCAGAGGTCACCCACTCTGTTGTGTGAAACACATAAGAAGCATCAAGGACTGAACTCTGGACCTCACACAATGTGGGCACTTTGTCACTGAACAATCCCCCAGCCCCTATTCCCTTTCTCTTTAAAAAACTTCTTTGAAGTTCCTTGGAAGGCTACTGGCCACACATTTCCTCAATCTTTGTCTGAGAAAGTCTTTATTTTTTTCTCTCATTTTGGAAGAATTAATTTGCAAGATACATAATTTACATTAGTGATTTCTTTCAATATTTTACTCTTCTTTTTCCTGATTTGCATGGTCTCTGAGAAGTCAGCTATAATTATTTTCTGTAGGTAAGATATTTGGGGTATTTTTTACCCTCTAGCTTTTATCAAGATATTTTTCCTTTTATTTTATTTCAGTTCAAAGTACCATGCCTATGTATAGCTTTTGTTTTGTATTTTGATTTTTTATTCTCCGTGGTATTCTCTATGCTTCCTGCTTTGGCATCTGATATTAATTCAGGGGGAACTAATGGTTACTATTATTTCTACTATTTCTTCTATCCTGTCTCCCTTTCCTTTCCTTGTTATTTTCTCTTGCACATATGACACCTTTTTTGGTTGCCCCATTGTCCTTGGTTTTTCTACTCTGATGCTTTCAGTGTTTTGTCTTTGCTTTTGCAGTGTTAGAGGTTTATATTGATAGCATCAGTTAGGCATTCTTCATTTCTATTATACGTTTTTATCTCTAGCATTTCTTTTTTGCTTCTTAGGATTGTCATGCCCCTGCTTACATAGCATGCTGTTGTCTTAGAATATATTAATCCATTTTAAATTCCTAGTCTCATGGCTACAATACACCTGCCATGTCTAATTCTAATGCTTGTTTTGTCTCTTCAAAGTGCATTTTTGGCCCCTCTCTTTCTCTGTCTCTGTCTCTGTCTCTGTCTCTGTCTCTGTCTCTGTCTCTGTCTCTGTCTCTGTCTCTCTCTCTCTCTCTCTCTCTCTCTCTCTGTGGCACGTAGATGTGTGTTGGTGTGTTTGTATGAATGCATGGTGCCAAAGGTCAAAACCATCACCTCCCACATGCAAGGCATGAGTTGTGAGCTCTACCAGTTAAGCTTTATGACTGGACAAGTTTTTTGATTGCTAAACCTTAAGGATCTGGTATTAAACTGCTATAAGTAAGCCTTTAAATAATGTGGTTGGTAGTTGATAGCATTCTATAGTCCTATTAAAAATATATAATATTTTATAAATTAAAAGCTTTCAGTCTTTTTTATTTGTTTATTTATTTTTAATTTTTTTATTAGTGAATCACCGTGAGGTACAGTTACAAGCTTATAAACTTTCGTATTTGCATTTCCGTCATACAGTGATCGTTTACCCATCCCTCCACCAGTGCCCATTCTCCTCCACCAATGTTCCCAGTATCCCTCCCACCACCCCCACCCCATCTCCCACCACCCCACCCTGCCTCTGTGGCAGGGCATTCCCTTTTGTTCTCTCTCCTTTTGGGTGTTGTAGCTTGCAATAGAGGTATTGAGTGGCCATCATGTTCTATAGTCTACTTTGGGCACGCATCTTCCAAGCCAAATGGGTCCTCCCAACATCCTCTACTTGGTGTTCCCTTCTTTGAGATATCTGAGATAGCTTTCAGTCTTTTAGATGAGCCTCTGCCTCTCGACTATGAACTTCACGCGTGTTTCTCAATTTTTCTCCCCCTTAAATGGATAAAGATGGCTAGACGGGACTAGAGATGGGTATTTTCCATCTACAGCTGGTTAAGCTCAGGCTAACTTGTTTCTACTGAGGTCAGGCCTTCTTAGGAACAGCAGAGGGGTCTGAGTATTTCAAATACTTCCATTTTTCCTCTCCCTGCTGGAAGTACAGGAAGACTTTTCTGCACCATTTACTTTGAGAACTTGGTCAAGCTCCTAGAAATAAAACCACAAAAATTGGGACTCCTCTGTGACTGGATTGCTCAGGAGCTTTTAACAAGATGTGGTTCACATGGAGCCTTCAGAACCTGTCTATTCCAGTTCAGGATTTCCCCCGACACTGGGCAGGATCATTTCCACAGTCTGCCCCCGGTTTTTGCCTCTCAACTCACCAGTCTTAGTAGCAGCAGTTGGCCGTGTAGCCTCCGCTTGTTATGGAACCCAGAAGGGTTGTTCATTCTTCCCTATTTGGCTTTTTACCTCAGTCCGTGGTCAGTTATCATCTCGTCTATCCTGAGTTCTATTGATTTCTCCCAGTTGCTTCTTTCTCTTCCTATTCCACAGCTTGTAATTTAGTTTTTTTTCTATTCCTTCATGCCCTGTACTCTGTTGTTTTCACTTTAGAATACTTCTATCATTCACCTGATAAGATTGTACAGTTTGAATTAGGATTCAGGTGGTTATTGGTGGGAGAGGAGACAGCTGCCTTGTACTTCCTTAAGGGTTTAAAGAGAATTTATTGGTTTATGAAGCTGAATTTCCAGGGTATGTGGACTTCACAGATAACTGGATTCAAGGTTCAATATTTGCCACTTGACTATGTTTTTCCTCTCTGTGTCCATTCCTGACTCTTGACATTTGTAGATTTAATTTTCGGTGTCACTACAATGGCAAGTGACTGTAATAATTTCATCTTTACTTTCTCGAAGTTCGAGTTCAGCAAGCTGAGTGAAGATGGCTTTCCAAAAAAGGAAAAAAGCTCTGACAGATAAGTCACTTGTCTATCGCAACCCAACTCTTTATGCTAGAGGAACTGATAACACTATTGGTTTAGATCTGGGTTATATACTCCTTGGCATCTAGGAGCACCTCCCTTCCCCGCACACACTTTGTTCCAGTAGCCCTCAGGGACTAAGAATGACAGAGAGACAGATCCTCTTGGGAAAATCAAGCATGGTTACATTAAATCGTGTAATCTAGTAAATGACTGCTAGGTGCCTGAGGTACAATCATCCATCGTAATATTTTTATTTATTAACTCATATCCTCAAGGGTTACTACTGGCTCTGTGCTCAGGATGTTAATGAATAAGGGAGACCTTGGAGAACTGTATGTGGCGCTGGGAATTAAACTGGATTGACTGCATGAAGTCAAGCGTCCTACCCACTTTCCATCATCCTCCTTCCTTGTTTTTTTCTTTTGGGGGCACTATAATTTACAATACTCTAGTGATAGGCTTTTATGCATACAACATTACAACCCACCCCACTGCCAGTTTCTGCTTTTGTCCACCATAGTCTCAGGTACCCTCCCAGCCATTCCCTACCAACCCCCATCTCCCACCTTTGGCAAGCTGAGTTCTGTAGACCAGTTCCAGGTTCTGCTGCCTTTGACTGTGTTATTTCCCTATTCAGTTTCTTTATAGTCCACATAAGGAGATATTTTTCTGTGTCTGTCCTTCTCTTTCTAGCTGACTTCACATGATACCCTCAGCACTGTAATTTTTTGAGACTCAGCAGAAGCTGAACTACGAGGGAAGGAATATAGCCTTTCATTCGTGTACCCTAGTACCCTAAACTGATGATGCATTCAGAAAGCTTGCTGAATGCAGAACATGCTTCTAGGAGAATAATCATGACCACAAGTAACCGTCAGGGGATATTGGGGGAACTTTCAAGGAGGCTGTAGCACTTCAGACACCTTTTAGCAGAGAAGTATGAGTCCACCAGGAGTGAGGGAAATAGCAGGGCCTCCAAAGAAGTAGTAGCCTATGAAAATTTATAGACAAGTGAGAACATTTATGCCCAACTCATCTAGACTAGAACCAACAGATAAAATGAAAAAAGACAAAATCATGCAATTTGCATGTGGATGGAGCTGGAGAGTATCATCATCATCATCATCATCATCATCATCATCATCATCATCATCATCATCCTGTTGATCATCGAATTTCTCGAGCGGTCTCAGTAATGTCTCCATTCATCCTAGCCTTGAGATTTTAGGAGCCTTTCTTTACTTGTTCTTCCCAACAATGCCACATTGGAGGCTCTTTCAGGGTCAGGGGAATGAGACCCAGCATTGTTACTGTTTTTGGCATATGAATACACCATGGGGAGTTTTTGAGGCTCTCCCATGTGAGCAGGAAACTCTCAGTAGCTTGCCAGGTTCTCCCAGAGGGAGAAGTAGGCTATAAGATGTCTTCCTGGAGCTTGGTTTTAAGTCTCTGGATGTTGGCAGTTGGTGGGATTTCACCGTGCCCGGGGCAGTTCCTGAGTGTGACTGCCTAGATACTGGAAATGGGAAATCTGGGCAGAAGAGTCCCAGTCCCGATTGAAGCAGGCTTGGAGGTCTGAGCCCCAGGTCCCACACACCTTTGCCAGTACCTTCATGCGTGAGGCTCCTCTGAACATGTGGAGAGGGGCCTTGAGCATGGCTGTGACTAGGCTCCATAGGTCTTCGGCCGCAGGAGCTCTGCTCGGGGCAGGGAGGGAAGCTTTAGCCCACCCCTTCCGAGGGGCCCCAGGGAAGACAGCCAGGTGCTCGGGCAAGAGACTCTCTGCATCGCTCTCTCCTGGGAGCTTGGTTTTAAGTCTTTGGATGTTGGCCGTTAGTGGGATTACACGGTGTCGGGAGTATCATGCAGTGTGAAATTAGGCATAAGGAAGGGGACAAATACAGAATGATCTGATCTTTCCAATTTGTGCTCCATAAAGAATAGTAAGGGAACAGCAAATAGCTAAAGACAACAGAATCTGAGAACTGGGTCTACAGAACTGAGCTTACCGTGGCAGGGAGATGAGGAATTGGTGGTCAGGTAAGGAATCTGAGATGATGGTGGAGGGAAGTAAATATTGGTGGAGGGTATGGGACTGGAATTTTATATACATGAAACCCTATCATTAACAGTTTTATAAATCACAGGGTCCCTAAAATATTTTTTTAAGTTTTAAAGAATTAAAAATCAGGAAGAAATATTTTTGTATTTTTTTAAATTTAAATTTAAAAAATGTTTTGATGAATCACCATGGGGTACAGTTACAGACTTACAAACTTTTGTGCTTATGTTTCAGTCATACAATGATCGAGTACCCATCCCTTCACCAGTGCCCATTCTTCACCACCAATGATCCCAGTATCCCTCCCACCATTCCCACCCCCTCCCCTACCCCGCCACAACTCTGCGGCAGGGCATTCCCTTTTTGCTGTCTCTCCTTATGGGTGTTGTGGTTTGCAATAGAGATATTGAATTGCTATCATTCGGTTTGCAGTTTACTTTCAGCACTCATCTCCCCTCCCAAGCGGGCCATCCAAGCACCCCATATTTGGTGTCAGGAAGAAAACTTTTTAAAAGGAGATGAGATACAAAATGGGAGTTTCCTGCCCACATGGGAGAGCCTCGAAAACTCCCCATGGCATATTCATATGCCAAAACCACTAACAATGATGGGTCTCATTCCCCTGACCCTGAAAGAGCCTCCAATGCAGCACCACTGGGAAGGACGAGTAAAGAGAGGCTTCTAAAATCTCAGGGCTAGCACGAATGGAGACATTACTGAAACCACTCGAGAAATTCAATGATCAACATGATGAGATACAAAATACAAGGAAAACAAAAAGTTGCATTTATCTCTAAGCAACAGAAGATCGCAGTAAGATATTAATAGGTTAAATGTAATTGTGTGTTTTATTTTGGAAAGACAACATTGATCTCTTTCTTCCTCTGATTTATCCTCCCTGCTGTGATAGCCAAGAAACCAACTACGAGACTGTTACCTAGTCAGATCAGAGGATTGGAAGGAAATCAAAACAAGTATTTCTAGAAGACAAAATTAAGAACACATAATGATCATATTCACTTAAAGATAGAAGCATAAGAAAATATAGAAAATTATCAGACAGTCTTACCAAAATAAAAGATGCATCACTATTTGCTATTCTGTGTGTTTATCTTTGCTTTTCTTTTTGCTTTTTATTGGGGGATGGTGGGGGAGTGGGGTTTAGCACTACCCCCAGCAATATCCAGGGCTTACTCATGGTATGTGCTGGAGCCATAGCAAAGCGAGTAAAGCGTTTGCCTTGCACACAGCCAACCTGGGTTTGATTACTCCATCCATCTCAGAGAGCCCGGCAAGCTACCAAGAGTATTCCGCCCACACGGCAGAGCCGGCAAGCTACCCATGGCGTATTCAATATGCCAAAAGCAGTAATAAGTCTCACAATGGAGACATTACTGGTTCATGCTCAAGCAAATTGATGAACAATGGGATGACAGTGCTATAGTTTTCCTCCAGGCATAAATTCCTCTGGATAGTGCTATAGTTTTCCTCCAGGAGAATATGATGGTAGATAGGGTGTTTGAGAGAAATCTAGCCATAAAACCATGTCCTTACAATGGAGAAGGTGACAGACAGGGACTGAGCAGGTTGGGGCAGGGGTGGTTGGAGAGGTGTCGGGGAGGGGAAGGATACGAAATGGTGAAGAGTTCTAATCTTGCACTCATGACAATTTGCCTTTTGTTATTGTCAGAGTGTTCAATTTCAGTATTACCTTCTGACAGGTCACTCTGGATACTATATAGATGAAAGGATTTAAAATTGAAAGATTAACTTCCTGTTTGCAGTCAGTGAAAACCAATCCTCCATCTATACAAGAAATCACAATCCTGGAATTTCACTATTAAAGTTCTCCCGGAAGCAAGATTTACCTTCTTAACCAATCAATAACTAATTATAAACTGTATCAAGGAGTTATTACAATAATACCCAGAGTTGGGGAGGGTGGAGGGAAACAGATATTCTACAAACTGCAGTTTCCAGTATAATTTTGTAGAGGCCTTCTAGCAATTTTAACCTAGTGCATTAAGATGCCTTCAAAAATGCATAAAGTTTTCTCCTAGAAATTTTACTTTTGGATATTATTAGTGCAAATGTGTAAAACTCCAAGAAAATACATTCAAGGTATGCTTTATCCTGAAGAACTACTAGAAATAACTGAAATATCTAATGATAAAGGCACTTATTTACATCATTTTTTAAAAAATTTTGGGGCACCATGATTTACATATACTGTTAATGACATAGTTTGATGCATACAGTGTTCTAATACCACACCATCCACCAGAGTATCTGCTTAGGGTGGTTTTTTTGGGGGGATGGGGGATATGGGGAGCACACTAGTGATGCACAGGGGTTACTCTTATTTCTGCACTCAGGAATCATTCCTGGTGATGCTCAGGAGACCACATGGGATGCTAGAAATGGACCCCAGTTGGCCATGTGCAAGGCAAGTGCCTTATCCTCTGTTCTATCTCTCCTGCCCCCAATTTATTTTTCAATTAAACGGACTTCACTCAGAACTAAAGATATTAAGGTGAATTTATAGGTATATGTGTATTGATTATGTTGAGAAATTATTGACATTTTTGTATCTAAAATATGTTATATAATAAAAGTTCTAGTGTGGAGCAAGTCTTTGTTTAGGGCCATCCCCTGCAGTGCTCAGTGGTTACTCCCAGTTCTGTGCTCATGATTGCTTACAGCAGTACTTGAGGGACCATGCAGAGCTGGGGATGGAATTAGAACTCACTTTTAAAGACAAAATAGGTATGATAAAACATTAAATGGAAGCACTACTTTTCACCCTCATGCCTGTTATGACAGTGTCTTCAACTCAAATTTTAAAATCCGGGGCTATCCACAGAAGAGTTTTAAAGATAAACCAAGAAATAAACATAAAAGAGGAAAATTCTTATCTCCTAAGATAAAGCAAAAGTACATAGCTCCAAGAGAACATGATACTACCTAACCTTCCCAGGTAGGGTAGTATCTGGGGTCTTCTCAGAATGGGAGGGGGCACAGATTTCCCTTTCTGCCTGAAGGCACAGAGCCTCACAGTAACACCTGACACCCTCTGACTGAGAAACAACCCAGTTGCACAACTGAACCTCATCAGGTTCAATTTGCAGCCAAGTCACCAAATTGTCCCATATCTATAGCTTGTGAACCTCAAATTTTCATAGTACTAGACACTAGGTTTAGTAGAGGCCTCAACTTTTATTACTAGACCTAGTATTAGGCTTAGCAATACCTCAATCCTAGTACTAGATTTCATGGACACTGTAAACTTTCTTAGTACCATCAGCACAGTAGGATCACAGGAAATCTGGTGCTCATTGAGCCTAAACACACAGAAGGCTCAGCCGGCACTAACCAGCACAGGAGATCCTCAGATAATGACTTTGGTAACATCATTGTGAGATTTAACAATTATCACAAATTGACTCTTAGTGGACTAAGATTTGATCATTTTATTTGCCTTTGCATTGTAACAAACAAAATGAAGCAAATTTCATTGTGTCTAATAATGGATCAGTCTGAGTAGTTGAGTAGGGGACAGGAGTCTGGGAACATTGGTGGACAGAAGGGCACACTGGTGGTGGGACTAGAGTTAGGTCATTGAATGCTTGAGACAACTGTATTATGAACAACTTATGAAATCACAGGATTATAGTAAAAAAAATTTTTTTAAGGTTTTAAGTACAAAATACTGAAGACTTGAAAGTGGTGATGAGGTAGCCAGACCAGTGTTATCTCATCCCTTCTATTTCTGAAGGGAATCTTTTTCCCTTTCAGAAAAAGCCAGAGTTGAGCAGAGAAAGGGTTCAAGAAACTGAACAGGGGACTAACTTCTCCGCAGCCCTCCTCTGTGGGCTAGTCTGACAGACAACTGTCTCTTGCATTTGGGGATCTGAGGGAAGAGGGTATGTGTGTTCATCTTTCCACCAGAATAGTGCAAGTCCTTGGTGTCATATGTAAATGTTGCCCCACAAAGGACAAGGAGGATAAGTGTGAGTCTCCTCAGGGGAGGATGGGACCCCTAGCCACATGTTTCCCTCTTGATTGTTGTGGAAATCTGACACAGAGTTCCTGTCAGGAAGCAAGAGAGATGAAGAAAAGGTCCCTGGGTCTGTGTTGGGTCTTGACACCAGGGAAATGACACTAAGCAGAAAGTGATGAGGTAAACAACCCCCCCTGGGAATTAATACCCTACTACCACAGGTGGAAACTCAGTTCTCATGGAGGATGGAAAGAAGTAATAAAACGTGCCTGATTCTTATAAACCCAAAGAATTCTGGAGGGACCCTCTGCTCCTAAAGACTTTGATCGAGAGGTCTTCTAACCCATTTTGGTACCCAGAGCGGCTTCTTGCAGAAATGCATCTAGACTGTGAACTAGATAAATATCAGCTAAAATATCAGAAACCTAAAACTAGATAAATATCCGCTAAAATATCAGGAACCCAAAACCACGCGGCCGCAACAGCAGCCTCGTGAACTCAGAGTCTCCACTCTCAGCAAAGAAAAGAAATTATTTAATGATGCTTTTTCAGCAGGCCTGATTGTTGGGGGGAAATTCCAAACAATAATAGTGAGTTCTCTATTGAACTAATGAATGTATTCAAAGTATAGAGAGAATAAAGTGAAGATCATTAGCTATTTAGGTGGGGTGTGTGTGGGAGGGGGGTATATTGGGGTTCTTGGTGGTGGAACATGTGCACTGGTGAAGGGATGGGGGTTTAATCAGTATATGACTGAGACTTAAACCTCAAAGCTTTGTAATTTTTTTCATGATGATTCAATAAAATAAAAACTAAAAAAAAAAAAAAGAATTCTGGAGAAGCCTGTTCACATCCTCACGTCCATAGCCATCCCTGGATGTAGAGAACTGAAAATGCATAGGCAGCAGCTCTCCGACAGAGAGAAAGAGAGCACATATGCTGTTGTCTGCCAGAAGATCAACTCTTGCCTCTGAAATATTTTCAAGATTTAGAAAAAACAGGGACCGGAGCGGTAGCACAGCGGGTAGGGCATTTGCCTTGCACGTGCCTGGCCTGGGTTTGATTCCCAGCATCTCATATGGTCCCCCAAGCACCGTCAGAAGTAATTCCTGAGTGCAGAGCCAGGAGTATCCCCTGAGCATTGCTGGGTGTGACTCAAAAAGCAAAAAAAAAAAAATTAGAAAGAATATAAATTTTCTAAAAATAATGAAAGTGATTTGGTGCATACAGAATGGAAAATTTGGGCTAGGGATAGTTTGCATGTGTAAGTCACCGACCCACCCTGTCGGCTTTTTTTTGTGTGTGTAGGGTAGTAATGTATTCTTTATTTTCTGCACTAAAATAGACTATTAGAATTTTATGCATGGGTAAAACAACTGAATGTTTTTCTTTCTTTTTCCCTTCCCCTTTTCCTTTCCTACCCCACCTTCATCCTCTTGCGTTATTTTTGCTATGCTCAGCAGTGCTCAGGAGTGACTCGTGGCAGGGACCATAGGTGGTGCTGGGGATCAAACTGGGGTTAGTAGAAGTCCTGTCCTATCTCTCTGACCTTTCTTTTCTTTTTCTTTTTCTTTGTTTATTTTTCCCTGTCCTTCCTTTTAGGGCTATTTTTGTGACAAAGGTTGGGGGGGGCGGGGAAGAGGCAGGACTCTGCAGGACTCTGAGTGTGTTTGATTCTAGAGCTCACCGGGGTCGTAGTAGCACTCACCAGGAGTCGCACTCTTGGACTGTAAAGCTGGCTGGCGCACTTGTTTCTCAGGGTTTGCGCACTGGCTGCAGTCCTGACACACACCGCAACAGCAGTTCTGCAGAGATTACACACTCCGCCACAGTGCTGAGGGCCCCCGGCAGCAGGACCACCAGAACCACACTCGGCACTTGGGGGTGGGAGCTGAGGATGAAACCGGTAATCAAACTCATGACCTCACTCTAGCCAGGCAGGGGCTCTCAACCACTAAGCCATCCTCCAGGACGGAACACTTAATCACTGTTTGTGAGCTGTAATCTCGACAAGCCAATTTTAGCAGCAGCTTTGATCTGTAACTGGATTCGTTATGTTGTTATGTTGCTATTATATAGCGGGAATCATTATATCTATCATACTAGTAAACCACTTTGATCCAATAATTTTACTTCTGGAAATTTATCCTGACAACAAACCCAATATATGACATTGTAACTATTACCAAATAGATCGATGATGGATTTTTTTTAAATACCAGAGAAAATTGAAACTAAGAAAATCAATAAGCAAACAATGTTGCATACATTTCAAGCTTTAAAAACTAAAATAGGTCTTGATAAATGGGAAAATGATTAACATAATAGTAAATGTAAACGGCATTAAAATTAGGTACATTGCACACTGACAATTGTGAAATTCTGGAAAGAAATTCATGCAGCAGCCTTCCTGTGTGACCCTGGAGCTCTACATTTGAGAGAGCACCGAGTTAGCTGCCTCTGTGAAGCTGGGAAGGTGAACATATGGCATTAGTTTTCCCACATCTCTTTCCCTCCTGAAAAATGCCTGTTACCTGCTTACTACAAGGCCAAGAAGCAAAAAGAAGAGTGGACCATGAGAAGGCAGAAAATAGTTAGGAAGTTTTACTTAAAACAAAGAATCCAAAATAAATAAATAAATAAAATAGATCCTTACTCTTAGCCTATCTGCACACCAGACACTGTAAGAGTAGGGGGAATTACCCACCTTAGTGAACATAAACAAAAGCTCCAAGAAGATTTCTCTAAACTCCTGGATGAAGATTTCAAAGTGAAAAAGCTAATGATGTTCATGAAATTGAGAAAAGCAATAAAAGAGACCGCAACAAAGACAAAGTACAAGAAAACTTCAATCACAATAAGGACTGGAGCGGGTATGGTGCCACCAGCAGTATGGGCCCTGGACCTGCGGGGCGAGTTCATCAGCAATCTGATAGTGCTTCAAGCTTCCTGATATTACAAAATTACTGCCGTGCCTTTGGCCAGACCCAACAACTCAGAGCCAAGTTTGCTAAGAAATTAAACAACCAAAAGTTAGGTATGTGGGAGCTCTGCCCACAAAACACTTTTGGCTCCAGCTATACAATCTCATTTATTGGCCTTATTTCAGAGACCCATAAATCTCAAAAGAGATCAAAAGCTGCAGTTAATCTCAGACCTGCTCATGGATGAACAGACAGAAATAAATCGGAGGGGTGCCGGTTGGTCAGGGGCCTGCCCAAGCAGAGCCTTCAGCAGCTGCTCATTTCCACAATCCAAAATCGCCACCATACCCCTGACCTGACTCCACCATCTCAGGATGAACCTCACCAAGATATAGCACTGTAGCACTGTAGCACTGTCGTCCCGTCGTTCATCAGTTTGCTCCAGTAGGCACCAGTAACGTCTCCATTGTGAGACTTGTTACTGTTTTGGCATATTGAGTATGCCACGGGTAGCTAACTAACTGTAGACTCTGAGGTCGTAGACCAAGATATAATCTGCTGAAAATTCAGGTATGCGGTATCCTCTGCTTCTAGCAACTCAGCAGTCGTGCCCATGAGCCACCGCTGGCTGGCCCCAGATAATCTCATCATCGGCCACATGTCCTTTCCAGAAGAGAACACAACACACACCATAACCATGCCGCTGAACCTCACACCAGGCTGTTTAACTCAGGGAGCCCTCTCCACCCCAAGGGACCCAGCCCTGGCAGACAAAAACCTCCAGAACTCAACCGCCACCATGCTCGCTGCCACTCTCCACACACTTGGGCCAAGCTTCACCCATAACTGAACCTATTCCTGGACCTCAGAGCCAAACAATTCATACCTTACAACACACATACTCCAAGAGTAGCACTGTAGAACTGTCATCTCGTTGTTCATCGATTTGCTCAAGCAGGCACCAGTAACGTCTCCATTGTGAGTCTTGTTGTTACTGTTTTTGGCATATCGAAAACGCCATGGGAAGCTTGCCAGGCTCTGCTGTGCCGGCAGGATACTCTCAGTAGCTTGCTGAGCTCTCTGAGAAGGCCAGAGTAATCGAACCGGGTCTGCTGCATGCAAGGCAAATGCCCTACCCACTGTGCTATCACTCCAGCCCCAGAGATTACTTTGAAGGTGCTCAAGGGACCATATCTGGTGCTAAGGATCAAACCACCATTGACTTGCAAACAAGGCAAAAAAAAAAAAACCCTTATCTCCCATACTATCTCCCAGTTCCTTTTCCCCTTATTTTAAATTATATAGGCATTCACAAAAAATTAAAACCCTTATAATTTTCTAAGTCTTAGAACATTATATCAATACCATCTAATAATTATGTTCTGATTCCCTTAATGAGAAAATACTTTATTTTCACTTTCAAATATCCCATATTAAGCATTCCTATTTTCATCACTATGTAAAATAAATCGCAAGGCTGTATATTATATTGAGTGGCATGACTATTTCTGATGTTTATTTAGAGAGAACTCCTTTCTATCCGTATTAATCGCTTCACTTCCTCCACAGTTAATTAGAATTGTTTAGTCATTTGTTTTTATATGCCCACACCCAAATCTATTATTGCAGCCACCAAAATAAAATGCTGACAAATCAATTTCTATAATTTATGTACATCTATTCAGAGACTGCAAATTTTATGGCTAATACACAGCGAATAACAAATACTCATAATTCTTTCCTATCAAGAGTATTAAGTCCATGGTGTAAAAATGCCAAGAGAAAACCAGAGGGGCAAAGAAATCTAATTCTCAACCTCTTCACCAATGCAAAAATAATGCTCGAGTAAGTCTAAAAAACTAAGACACTTAACTCCAACTATATATAACTAGTCTTTTATCAGCATTATTATTATGGGGGGGGGGTGGAAGACTTTCATAAAGTGCAGAGCAGAGAAAGAAGATACCAAGGGCTTGTGGTGGAGAACAGGGATCCAGGGTAGGTGAGCAGGGACATAGTTTGACTAGGCAAGAAAATGAAAAAAAGACATAGTTTCAGGAGAAACAGACTAAATGACACAATAAAATGAACCATTTTGATACAGCTCAAAGTATCTGTATCAAAATGTATAAATCCAGGGGTAAGAAATTAAATGGCCAAAAGCTAGGTATGTGGGAGCCACACCCACAAACCACCTCTGGCTTGGCTATACAATTTCATTTATTGGCCTTATTTCAGAGACCCATAAATAAATCTTGAAAGAGATCAAAAGACACAACTAATCTTGGACCTGCCCATGGTTGAACAAACCAGCGTAAATCAGAGGGGGCAGGTTGACCTGGGGTCCGCACTAGCAGAGCCCCTGGCAGCTGCTTGCTTCCACAATCCAAAAGCACAGAAATGCCCCTGGCCTGACTCCACCTCGGGACACACGTCACCAAGATATAATCTGCTGAAAATTTGGGGATGCGCGTTTTGTGACTGAAATCTCCAGGCTTTCTTGGGTTTGGCATGGGCTACCTCCCTCTACCTCCCTGTGCTTCTGGAAGCCTCGGCAGTCACATCCACACCACAAAGCGACCACCCAATTGAAAAGCTACTCCAGCCTCACCATACTGATAAAAATACTGAATTCCCTGAACAAACACCATATCCTGTTAGCACCTGTATTGCAAACCATAATGCACAAAAGGAAAAGGAGAGAGAGAACATGAAGGAAATTGCCTCCCATAGAGGGAGAGTGGGGTGTTGGGGATGGTGGTGGGAAATGTAAACTGGAAGAGGAATGGGTGCTGGATCATTATATGACTGAACTATGACCAGTTTTGTAATGGTCTATCTCACAGATATTCAATTTAAAAATCTTTTTTACCCTATTGCAAACCACAACACCCAAAAGGAGAGAGAGAACAAAAGGAATGCCCTGCCACAGAGGCAGGGTGGGGTGGGGGGATGAGATTGGGGGGTGGGAGAGACACTGGGTTCATTGGTGGTGGAGAATGGACACTGGTGGAGGGATGGGCTCGAGAACACTGTATGAGGGAAACACAAGCACAAAAATGTGTAAATCTGTAACTGTACCCTCACAATGACTTACTAATTAAAAAATTAAAAGAACAAAAAAAATTTTTTAGAAAGCAACGTGGAGTTCATGCCCAATTCAATCAGCTTAATCAATAGCTGAATAAGTAGCAGTATTTCTATATTTTTTAAAAAATGTATGTCTCTGATTTTTTATGTTTTGTTATAAGTATGTAAAAACACACATATTACCACTATTAGAATTTGACTACAGTCTTTTATTTTCTCTAAATTCTGTGTCACAGGTACTGGTGAGATAGTACTCTGGATAAAGTACTTGCCTTGCATGCAGATGACCTGGGTTTGATCCCCATATAGCTCCCCAAGCCTAGTCAGAAGTGACCCCTGAACTCAGAGTCAGGAGAAAGCCCTGAACAGTTGAGTATGGCCCCCAAACCAAAAACTAAAAACATAAAATAATAAGTTATGTATTGCTTGGCTTTTGAGAGGATGGAGCTCTCCAAATCGTGCTCAGATACTCATCCAACTGGGAGTGGGAAGATGGAGGTAGGGCTTTCGGTGTCATGGCCTAAAGACAGAACTGTTCAGGCCCTGAAGTGCTGAGAACCACCAAGGCCAGCCTTGGGGGTCTCCAGAGCCCCCCTGGTGATGCTTGAGAGGCCATGGGGCTGCATGGATTGACCCAAGTTGGGGCATTTCAAAGCATGTGACCTAATTCCTTTGCCACTGCTGCAGCCTTTCTTGTATTCTTTCTTTTATAGTAGTTATTATCGTTTATAATTCAGAGATTCCCAACTATTTTGCCTACTGCTTCCTTTATTTTTTTAAAATTTATTTATTTTTTAATTAGTGAGTCACAGTGAGGGTACAGTTACAGATTCACACATTTTCGTGCTTGTTTTTCCCTCATGCAATGTTTGAGAGCCCATCCCTCCACCAGTTTCCATTCTCCACCATCCATGAACCCAGTATCCCTCCCACCCCCCAGTCCCATCCCCCCCACCCCACCCCGCCTCTGTAGCGGGGCATTCCAATTTGATATCTTTCTTTCCTTTTTGGAGTTGCGGTTCCAAATAGGGGTATTGAGTGGTCATCCTGTTCAGTCTCTAGTCTACTTTCAGCACACATCTCCCTTCCCGCGCAGGATCTCCAATCACATATTACTTGGTGTTCCCCTCTCTATCTGGGATGACTTTCCCCCAGCGTGTGAGGCCAGCTTCCAAGCTATGGAGCCAACCTCCTGGTATTATATACTACTATTCTTGGGTATTAGTCTCCTACTCTGTTGTTCTACATTCCACAGATGAGTGCGATCTTTCTATGCCTGTCCCTCTCTTTCTGGCTCATTTCACTTAGCATGATACTTTCCATGTTGATCCATGTTAAAAAAAAAAAAAAGGGCATGCATAGTGCCCTCTGTAAACCTATCCTTTTTAGGTGAACAAACAAATTGTCCCCTAATTGCATACTGAGGCTGCCACCACCGACCTCAATAGTGTAAAATAGTGTAAACTTAGCCTCCAAGGACGGGTAAATTGCCAAAAGACCACTTTTATTTCAAGTTTGATAGCGTCTTTAAAAATGTTTTTTAAAATATTTTGATTAATTTATTTTTAATTGAATCACCATGAAATACAGTTACAAAGTTGTTCGTGATTGAATTTTAGTGATATAATGTTTCAACACCCTTCCCTTTACCAGTGTACATTTTCTATCACCGATTTCCCCAGTTACCCTCCATTGCCTCTCTCTGTCTCTCTTTCTCTGCCTCTGTCTCTCTCTTTTCTCTTTCTCTCTTTCTCCCTCTCTCTCTCTCCCTCCCTCCCTCCTTCTCTCTCTCTCTCTCTCTCTCTCTCTCTCTCTCTCTCTCTCCTCCTGTCACTTCCTCCCTCCCTCCCTCTCTCCTTTCTTCCCTGCCCCCACATTGGGTATTATGGCTCAAAAGACTACTGAGAGGTTTTTGCCTCTATAGTTCAAAACAGGCTTATAGTATAAAGAAACAAGGTATCTATTAGATATTTTACTGGGATTACTGTCCATGCAAACTGGAAAACAAAGGATCATTTTTGTGCTATATCCAGCCTTCACCATCACATTCTCAGTATAGGGTGTAGAAAAGCCAGTAGCAGCATAATCTTGATTCCTAGGATCTAAAGCCCATCCAAGAATTTCAGAGTGAAAATGATGTATTACTAAGAAGAAATTCATTAATTTAAATATATGCATCATATATGATGTATATCGTATATATATGTATATATATATGAACACTTTAGAAAAAAGTTATTTTAAAAACCGTTCAACATAAAAGTGCTGGCACTTTGCCTAGAATAATGAATGCTATTGGAGAGAGCTCCTGGTCATGCATTTGCCTGCAGGATGGGATCCCAGGTGGGGCAGAACAGATATTTGAGCACTGAGAGGTATATGAAGTAGAGTCACAAGAGCTTAGTAACATGGATGCTGTAATGATGATCATCCCTTATTGATGAAATTCACACTCTCGGGAGAAGAGTTGATATTGTGTGGTGACATTTTAATGTGAATTTTAGAACAAACCTAAAAGGAAAAGAAATATTTCTTTTACCAATTTTTTAAAATCTAGAGGCTAAATATATTTTCTTTATTTTCAATGTTTTCATTTAAATAGTACAAAGATACTTTAACTGCAGCATAATCTTTTTTTTTTTTTTTTTTTTTTTTTTTTTTGCTTTTTGGGTCACACCCGGCGATGCACAGGGGTTACTCCTGGCTTTACACTCAGGAATTACTCCCGGCGGTACTCAGGGGACCATATGGGATGCTGGGAATCGAACCCGGGTCGGCTGCATGCAAGGCAAACGCCCTACCCGCTGTGCTATTGCTCCAGCCCCTGCAGCATAATCTTAAATAACAGAATTTTGGAAACAAGTTCAGTACAGGAAATGTGTGTGTGTGTGTGTGTGTGTGTGTGCGTGCGTGTGTGTACACATGCATAAGAAAATACTACTACTAAGTTATAAGAAAAAACTCCTGCAACTCATTGCTATGAGAGGGAATTAAAGGGGTATCATGCTGAGTGAAGTCCATCAGCGGGACAGGAAAAAACGCGAATGATCTCTCTCGTGTGGAATATAAATATAGTAAAGAAATTAAAAATGGCCAACGACCCTTGAGACAGGCCTGCAGAACCAAGATTGCCAATAGTGTGAAGGGAATGGAAGGGACCTGGGGACACTGGGGGAAGAAAGCTATCACTCTGGTGGTGGATGTGATTGTACTGGAACACTGCATGCCTGAAACACTGCTTTTAACAGTATTGCAAAGCACACTGAAAGAAAAAATAAAATAAGGAAAAATTCAATAAAAATCAAAGAAGAATCTAAAATAAAATGCATTGGAGCCTGTAAATCAACTAAGGGATTGAATGCAGTTAAAGAGAAACAGTGATAGTTTTTCATCCCAGTATAGGTCAAGGAGTAAAACAACTTCAACAGGGATACCAAAGCAAAATTTCTCATGTTCTCTTTCTGATCAAGGTGATGGTTACAAGGGTGGTTTAGTTTTTGGTAATCCACTGAGCGGTAGGATTTATGCTCCTCAGAAATTATTTGTTCCCGTTCCTCTTTCTTCAGTTTGTTTTATCCTTCTGAAATCCTCCTATTAAGAAATGCAACTTTTAACCCAATTTTAACAGAGCTATGGTTTCCTTCTTTTCGATTCTATCAAACACATGACCTGTGTGTTGGGGACCAGAATCCAGACTTCTGCTAGAGCCCAGACATGGAGTGCTGTCCCTAGGCGGATCTCCTAGAAAAATTTCCCCTGAAGGAAGTGCTTTATGTTTTGTTTATCTGTTTATACTTATGTTCAACTAAAACTATACAACATAAATATGCTGTTGACCAATACTCTCAGGTATGTAAAAGCCTAATCCAACTGAAGAATGTTTGTAGTTCTCCTAGTGTTTACTGACTCTAAGAATAAATACAGCAAACTAAACACAGTCAAGGCTCCCAGTGCAAGGAGCTGTTAGTCCCCGAATCCCATGCGTTCTCTCTCTCATTTCTGTCTCTTCTTAATCCATGCTGTCACCCTGCTTTGGGCCTCTTCACCCAGGGATGATCCTGGCACACATGTTCATGGGATTAAGGTCTTTTGACAATTGCTTTAAATAAAAGTCTCTTTCAGGAGCAAAGTGCCTGTCACAGAGGCAGGCTGGGGGTTGGGAGGGAAAGGGATATTGGTGGAGGGTAGTGGGCACTGGGGAAGGGACTGGTATTGGAACAATGTATGCCTGAATCTCAATCAGTAAATACTTTGTAACTTCGTAATTCACAGTGATTCAATTAAAACAGAGGTATGTTTTATTTAAGTCTCATTTAGAACACTACTGAGAGTGGCATGAAATTCAATATGAAATTCAGGTTCTTAAAGCAGGTGGGACAGCAAGCATCCCAAGGATCTTAGGTGGACCAAGGATAAGAGTAAGAGCCCTTTTATTTTCATACATATTTGTCCAACCCATGCAGTCCTTTCTCCTAAAAGTCCAAGGAATCTTCTTAAGTCTGATAAAACCCAAATTCATGAAGTTCAGGATTTTTTTGTTTTTTGGGGGGCTTGGTTCTGTGCTGTGTTGTTTTTTAACTTACTGTTTCAATTTCCGTATTTGTGATTTGTCAGTTAAGGGTTTTTTTGCTGCTTTTTTTTTTTTTTTCTTTTTGGGTCACACCTGGCGATGCACAGGGGTTACTCCTGGCTTTGCACTCAGGAATTACTCCTGGCAGTGCTCAGGGGACCATATGGGATGCTGGGAATCGAACCCGGGTCGGCTGCGTGCAAGGCAAACGCCCTACCCGCTGTGCTATCGCTCCAGCCCCTTTTGCTGCTTCTTGATTCATTCTAGGTAGGTTATTTTAAAATGCTTTCATTTCTTCTAGATTATCATATTTGTTGATCATCTTTCAGTCTCATAATTTTTCGTATCTGCTGCAATTTCTCCTAATTCTGATCTTATTTGTTAGTTTTCTCCCTTTTCTTTACAAGTCTGGCTATAGGTTTTTAAAAGATCAATGAAAAGATCAAAATCTACCTATAGGTTTTTAAAAGACTGATCTTTTAATTGATATTTTTATTTTTTGTTCCCATTTTATTTCCACTCTAATTTGTATTAATTACTTCAGATTTTATTACATACTTCTACTATTAGCTTGTTTTTCTGCTTTTTCTCAATTTCTTTAGCTGTAACTAAATTATTTTTGTCTATGAGGGCCTATATTTCTATTCATTTCCCTTTTAATATCACTCTTGCTGGATTCTATAGATTCTGATAACTTATATTTTTGTTTTCTTTTTTCTCCAGGGTTTTATTTTTAATTTCCGCTTTAAGTTTCATAGTGACCCAGTGGTTATTGAGAAACATCTTATTTAACCTTTTTATGTTGAAGGTCTTTTTCAATGTTCTTTTTGTGGTTAAGTTCTAATTTTATAGCACCAAATTTAGAAAAATTACTTGCTACAATTTCAGTCTTCATAATTTTGAGACACTGTGTTCCAGCATGGGGCCTATTATTTTAAAAGGTCTGTGAATACTTTGGGGAAAAAATGTGAATTTCATTTTCTAAAGAAAAATGTTCTATAAATATCTATTACACTCATGTGTTCCATTTCATAACTTGAGGGTGTTATTTACACACTTGGTTTGGTTATACATATTTATAAATTAAAAACTACATATAAAGTTCTACACTTTGGGCCTATTAGGCAGATTATCCTTATATGCATTTTAGTGAACAAACTGTTTTAATCTGATCTGCCACTCCCACCTTGTATCATGTGTTTTAAGACTTCAATGTGAAATAGCCTTTTGTTTTATAAGTTACTTTTTAATCATTTTTTGCAAGGCCTGTTTGGTGGTGGTAAATCTCTTTGCTTTTTGTATGCAATTTTGTTTTGTTTTGTTTTGTTTTAGGGTCATACCCAAGTGTGCTCAGGGTTTACTCCTGGCTCTGCACTAAGGGATCACTCCTGGCAGAGCTCTGGGATCATATGGGATGCCACGGATCAAACCTGGGTTGGCCACATGCAAGGCAAACACCCTACCTATTGTACTATTACTCCTGCCCCTATGTAAATCTTTTCATCCTACTTCAATTCTGAAGGATAATCTTCCAGGGTGTTTTCAGTTGAAGATGCCTTTTCTTGGGACTGGAGAGATAGTGCAGTGGGTAGGGTGTCTGCCTTGTATGTGGCTACTCAGGTTCTATCCCTGCATCCCATATGGTCTCCTGAGCACCACTAGGATTGACTCGTGAGTTCTGAGATAGGAGTAAGCCCTGAGCATCCTCACGTGTGGCCCCAAAACAAAACAAAAACAAACAAGCCAACAAAAAGCATTTTCTTCAAAAATTTTTAATGTCTTGTGCCATTCATTCCCAACTTTCCTGTTTGGCTTCTGTGGAAAAGTCCACAGATAATCTTATGGGGTTTCCCTTATATGTCATTTGTTTTTCTCCGAAAACTTGCAGTATTAATTTTTCATACTATATATTGTTTGTCTTCATCTTGTTTGGAAGTCTTTGAACCTCTTATATTTGGTTGTTTAGTTATTTTTCCAAATGAAGAAAGTTCTCAGGTATTAATTCTTCAGTTAGGGCTTCTATCTCTCTGTATTCCTTTGAGACCTTTTAATGCAATTATTTTTTCTCTTGATGTAGTCCCAATGGGCTTTTATATTGTTTTTACATGTTATAGTGCATTTTTCTATTTGCTGTTGTTTTCCTACACTCTCTATCTTACTTTCGAACTTGACTTTCAACTGCTTACTTACTAGTAAGCCACTCTATTATATACTTTAACTCAGCTATATTTTAATTCTTTATTTTCCTGTTTGAAGTTTTTTTAATAGCATCTCTGTCCTTTTAATAAATCTCATACTGTTTGCCCTATGTTCTTTGATTTTATTTAATATTCTTGAGAGAGTAAATAACTTGGGACAAGAAAAAATACATAGGGTAAAATTAGAGAAAGAACTTTTTTTTCTGAGAATTAAAATTAAAATGTCACTGTATGTATACACATATGTATGTATATATATATGTATGTGTAAATACATACTGATATTCTTGTACCTATTTAATGTTTAAAATATCAAAAGTCTAGTACAGGGTAGAGAATGAAAGAGCAGAAAGTCAAGAGGTTAGTTATCCTTAGAGGATACTATGAATTCAGGCCTTCGAAGGGGTTTCTAGTATCTGAGCTGGGATAAGCATTAAGATCTGCGACCTTTCTCTCTTATTTCAAAGCTAATCTCAGGCTTTCTAGTCTGCTTGAGGATACCAGTTAGTTTGTTGAACCAAGTCTGATCTACTTAAATGCTGCCACCCAACTCAGCAGTGTAGGCGGGAGAGTGATGCAGTTGTGAGTTTGGACTTTGGTCAAGCTGTTGGCTCAACAGTAATGACAGGTGGATACACTGTGATTCTGGAAGACGCTAGTTATCATCATTCAGTTCAGATGCTCCAAAAGCAAACACAGTTCTGGCAGGCAAACAGTCCTGGCAAAAGTCCCAGAGATGGATAACACAGATGCTCTGCATAGTCCAAGGTCAGATGCAGAGGAGAGTCCCTTTACGACGCCACAAATGGAGCTCATTGAATTCCTCATATGCACTACAATCACTGCACCCCCACCTCTGGAACACCAGCTGCTACACAATCAGTTGTTAGTTTCAGTGTCCCCCTACCCCTCCACCCCTACCCCTCCACCCCACACACACACCAAGCACGAAGGTAGCCACAAGAACAAACCATGACCCTAGGTACCACTTTCAGCCCTAGTCCCAAGTTAGCTTACCAGCTATCTGGTATCTGCCGTTGCCGACCTGTCAGCTCCCCTAGCACTCAGCCATGGCACTCTGCCCCCGTCACCCTGCTCCGTGGGGGAGAGGCCTCTGTTGCACCTGGCTATGCCGAGTCACAAGCA
Organism: Sorex araneus; assembly: GCF_027595985.1. Taxonomy (NCBI): domain Eukaryota; kingdom Metazoa; phylum Chordata; class Mammalia; order Eulipotyphla; family Soricidae; genus Sorex; species Sorex araneus. The sequence continues at coordinate 9,729,167 of NC_073311.1, read as the reverse complement.
CCTTACCTCTCAGAACATCCTCCTTGAAGTTCCATTTCTACTCTCTCCAAAGCCTGCACTGACTCTCCCAGTGCAGATGCGCCTCCTCCAGCTGTCTCATGCTTTTTTAAGGGCTATATTTTATTTGATTAGTACAAAATCCAAGAAACAGGAGAGTTTAGCAAGTCCACTGGTCTATTTTCTTTCTAGAAGTGCTTCTCTTCTATCTTTTCAAAGACTTTTAATAATTTACTTTGAATTTGCATTTGTTTTGGCCAGTGAAACCACCTGGTCCTATACTTTTATTTGTTTGTTTTTCATTACCGATTCGATTTCCTAGTTGTTGATCTTTCAGATTTTGTATTTCATTGTTTGGAGATTTAATGTTCTTAAGATATTACTTCTCCTAGTTTGTCAAAATTTTTGGCATATAAATGTTCACTGTAGTCTTATGATGTTTTAAATTTATGATATTTGTTGTAGTATCTCCTCTTTTGTTTAAGGTTATATTTGAATTTTTTTCATTGCTAGTCTAGGTCAGTATTTCCCAAAGTGGGAGTTACCATCTGCTATGGGGTACTAAAATAATCCGGGGGGTGGGGGCTGTAGAAGCCCATGATGTAATGGAGGAAGCACATTATATTTATTTCCTTTTAAAAGATTTCAGCAGCAAAAAAAAAAAAGAAAACGTGATTATTTTCTCTTTTTTTTCAGGAAGGGGGTTGCAAACCAAATAGGTTTGGGAAATCTGTGGTCTAACTAAAAGTTTGTCATTTTTACTTTTCTAAAATAAGATTTCAGTTTCACTGATCTTTTCTACTGTCCTTTTAAGCGTCTTTTTTTTTTTTACTTCCACTCTGATCTTATTTTCTTATTTCTGCCAGTCTTGGATAACATGAACCTATTTTTTTTTTTGGCCAGAATACAGTTTTTAAATTTTTTCACTTGATTAATCTTGATTTATAGCTATGCATCAGTTTCAGGTACACAGCTTCAAACCTTGACAACTGTACGTCATACCATACCTAGCATCAAATGTCTAATTACCGATCAACAATCAATCTACTCCCTCTATCTGTTACTCTTATCACCTATCTCCTGCCCTGGTCTCCTTTCATTCTCTTATTCAACCATCCTTTTGTGAATAAGGCATTTAAGTATTATTTTGTCCATCTGCTTTTCTGTTTATTTTATATGTTAGTGAAATCACATGCTATATTTTACATACCTAAGTGATTTCATTTAGCATTATCTCCTCAAGGTTCATTTAGGATGCCACAAAGGGAAAGATTCCTTTCCTAGCCAAGGAGTATTCAGTTGTGTAAACATGGCACATCATCTGTATGCTCAGATGGGCCCTAAGTGGCTATTTCCATATATTTGCTATTGTAAATGAGTATAAGGACATACATCTTTTTGAAATTGGTATTTTCATATTTTTAGCTAAAGCAGCATATTTGCTTGATCATGTGGTAGTTCTATTTCTAATTTTTCGAAGAACTGATTTCCACTGTGGTCGCACCAGTTTGTATTCCCATCACAGGGCACAGGGTTTCCTTCACTCCACGATTGCCAGTAGTTACTGTTTCTTGACTTTTTCTCCTTTTGTTCTGGTTTTGGGCCCATACCTAGCAGTGCTTAGGGATCTCTCTCTCTGCAGGGCTAAGGGGCTCATGAGCTTCTGGGGACCAAACTCAGGCCTCCTGAATTCAAAGCATCTGCTCTAGCCCTTTGAGCCATCTCTCTAGCTTTCTTGTATTTTTCACAATAGCTATAGGTTGAAGTAAAATCTCACTGTGGTTTTGATTCTAATTTTCTTAAGGATAAGCAATAAAGAACATCTTTCATGTGTCTGTTGATCACGTATAGGCCTTCATTCTTTAAATTTCCAGTAGGTAGGGCATTTGCCTTGCACATGGCCAAGCCTGGTTCGATTCCCAACATCCCATATGAACCCTTGAGCACTACCAGGAGTGATTCCTGAGTGCAGAGCCAGGAGTAACCCCTGAGCATCACCGGATGTGACCCAAAAAGCAAACAAAAACAAAAAATTTGAATTATGTATGAATTGCCTGAGCTACCCTGGCACTGGCTAGCACACAACAGGGACGAATGGAGTGTTACTGGCATCTGCTAGAGCAAATCGGTGAACAACGGGATGACAGTGATACAGTGATACAGTGATGTATAAATCCGTGGCCTATGCTTTAACTAGTTGCATGTACTACTGATTTTTCAATTCCCCCTTTCCCTCTGTTACAGTGACCCGGGATTGCAAACACACTCATTTGTGGTATTCATACATTTAAATGGGGTGCTTTCCAAGGGCTGTAAACCAGATTATGAAACACACTCTTTTCATTGTGGAGCTTCTGCACATGCTCCCAGAGGTCACACTTCTTTAATTGGGTGCTCATGCTGTCTGGTGGTAGTCACCACATGTTTTCTGGGGATTGTACTCTTCATAGTAGTATTCATAGATCTTTTTAGTTGCTGTGCTTGTCAGGGGTTGCACTATTTCAGTATTCACACACATGTGGCTGCATTGCACTGGAATCACTTTGGAGCACCAGGAACCTCCAAAAGTTGATGGCAAAAACAGTAGAATTATGCAACTGCATTTGGTGCATGTGAGCTGCACCAGTATTTGAAATTCTGGCCGGAGCTTACAAGAAAGGTGTTTGGTCACTTTGAGTCATGTTCCAGTTCTGCTATTATTTGTTTTAGTTGCTTATAAATTTTGTTGGGGATTTTTGTTTTTGGCTTTTTGGGTCACAGCCGGCGATGTTCAGGGTTTCCTCCTGGCTCTGCACTCAGGAATTACTCCTGGTGGTGCTTGGGGGACCACATGAGATGCTGGGGATTGAACCCTGGTTGGCTGCGTGCAAGGCAAGTGCCCTACCTGCTATATTATTGCTCCGGGTCCAAATGCTTATACCTTTAGAACTTATTTAAAATTTAAAAAATTGTGTGTGAGGGGGTGGGCATTGGGGGACACACCCAGCAGTGATCAAGGGTTACTACTGGCTCTGTATTCTGGGATCACTTTTGGCAGTACTCAGAGGACATATGGGGTCCAAGGATAGAACCTGGGTCGTCTATCTGCAACATCTCAAGTTTTGGATTTTAAACCCTTGTCTGACCTGTGGTTTGCAAATATAGTATTTCCACTCAGTAATCTCTCTTTTCATTTTAAAAATGGTTTCTTTTAATATGCAGAAAATATTTGATATTGTCCGATTTGTTTATATTACCTTCCTTGTTGCTGCAGAGGAATTCACAAATACATCACAATTGCCAAAGACACACACCTTACAATCTAGAGTGGTGGTAGTTTCTATGTATTTTATGGACTCAGATCTTAAATCAAAATCAGTTCATTTCGAATTACTTTCAACAAGTGACCAAAATTGAGATCTGATTTCACTATTTTTCAGGTGGTTGTCCAGTTTTCTCAGTAACATATGCTGAAAAAATTTTTTCTTGTTCCACCGTCTATTCTTATATCCTTTCATAAATTAGATGTGTGGCTTTATTTCTGGGCTCTTATTCTATTCCACTTATCTCTGTGCCTGTTTTTAATCCAATACCCTACACTTTGATCACCACATTTTTGCCATATAGCTTGATGCCTCTGCGTTTTTTTTTCTCAGAACTGTTCTATTTGAGATTTTGTGATTTATGGTCTGCATATACTTAATCTAATTTTAATCTTTAAAAGTGGGTTGGCACTTGTTTTGTGTTTCAACATGTTTGCTATTCTCAAAAATGTTCCAGGGGCCCTAGAGAAGAATGTGTATTTGGCTTTTGGAGTGTGGGGAGTCCATCTCATCCAACTCTTCACTTAAAGCTATTGTTTCCTTCTTGATTTGAAAATGCAAAGTTCTCCAAACTATTATGTTGCTGCTGATGTCTCTCTTCAGGCCTATGAATATTACAAGAAAATTTCAAGAAGGCAGACAACGCTCTTCAAGCAATTAAGAAAAAATTACAAAGCCCACACTCGTGGTGCTTAGGGGACATCTGGTCAATTCCGTGGTACTGATAGTGAACTCACAGCTTCACACTTGGTAGGTATGTGCTCTAATATTTGAGCAACATCCCTAGCCTGTTATTATTAAAACTCAAAATGGGCTGGAGCAATAGTACAGCGGGTAGGGCATTTGCCTTGCACGTGGCCGACCCGGGTTCGATTCCCAGTATCCCATATGGTCCTCTGAGCACCACCAGGGGTGATTCCTGAGTGCAGAGCCAGGAATAATCCCTGTGCATTGCCAGATGTGACCCAAAAAGAAAAAAAAAAATTCTACTGAAATATCAATTAAAAAGGAATATATTCAAAGCCATACACAAAGAAGAACTAAGTAGTTCAAAAATTCTGTCAAACTTCTAGAAGGCAAACTCAACAAGTAAAGGAATTCATATACCACACAAGGATCTTTTCATCCAGTCAAGTCCCCAAGTTCCCAAAGCTATGAGATAGTAAGCACAGCCTCAGTTGTTGACAGTATTCACTTTTTTATAAAGGAAAGAGTCCTGTTGGCTCTTCCCATACCAAGAACTCTACTTAGCAAGAACAGATGAAAAATTGCAAGCAGTATCTGCACCAGGGTTAACAAAAAATTCCAATCATTATATACATCATTTTTCTTTAAAAGTCAGTTGTTATTATTACATGGAAGGAGGCCCAGGTTCCCATCATGGGAGATGGTCCCTGGATTAAATCTATGTCACTTGGTAACAGTCAAGATGTCCTGGATTTCACGATTTGGCCTACAAAGTGGCAGTGCGCCAAAGAAAGAGAAGGCAAGATATTCCAGGCAAAAGACATCTCTTTAAATTGAACAAAGATATAAAAGATGGTAATGAGGCAGATAACCATATTTGGAGCTTGTTTTTGCCCTATAAACAGAATGATCCCTAAAATGACATAATGCAAGAATGTGAAATTTTAAATTTTAAAAAGTCTGGCATTTGTGTGGAGGATATAGGTATGAATGTCATCTAGATGTTGTAATGCAGTGGTTCCAAATGAGATAGCATCAGGACCTGAAAATTTGTGAGAATTGCATTATCATTAGGCTCCCTCCAATGCAGTGAATCAGAACTTGTATGGTAGAATCTAACAATGCTTTTGACAAACATTCCAGGCCATTGTGCTACGTTAGAAATCACTCTTCCAAGGAATGCTCCAAATTTCAAATCATTCTAATATTCTATGAACCTTTTCTGTTCCATCCCAGTACATAATCATATTCTCTACCATCAACAGCACTGTCCCCTAAAGAGGCTTCCGGATGCAGTCAAGTTTTGTGCAGTTTGTTTTATCGTAATAAACCAGCATTTATTTTTATGTGCATAGTTTCACCTGCCTTTGCAGCCATGTCAAGACCGGAAGAGCCTGAATTCGAATAAGCTTGAATGAACACAGAAATACCAGTTAAGAGTCTATTCTGATATTCTGGCCAATATGCCTAGAGAAAAGGAACTCTAGAACCAAATGACCAGTTGGGATGGGTCTAAGCTACTACTAGATAATGGGAAGAATGCTAAAAACTAGTACTCTGCTTTACAAATAACCCAATTGATTCCTACAATAACCCTATTAAGATTTATTCCCATGTTACACGAGGAAATTGAGGTTATGCAATTTGTCTATTAGATAACTAATATTGAGCTGTGATTCAAGTAGAATTGTGCCTACAAATTTGTGCTAAGATTTCCAGCAGAAGTGGTTGGGTAAAGAGGTACTGTCAGGAAAGACAAAGATGGGAGTAACTAGGGTGAAGATACTGTAAGATCAGTTATAAATATGCTTTTTGAGACACTTTACAAGGTTTAATAGTATGGAAAATAGGATACAGACAGAAAAAACAGTACGTACATGCACCATGAAAGTAAATGAATGAGACAGCCCAGAAAGATCAGACATATGGACCAATGGGCTAATCCAAGTAAACAATATTTAAGGGAAACTAGGAAAACCACGATGTAATGGTTAAAAGGAAACATAAGTGTCCTAGCAGTCAAGGTAACAGGTAGTAGCAATTATCAATGAGTGTAAGAAAAGAACTTGAGGGGCTGGAGAGATAGCACAGCAGGTAGGGCGTTTGCCTTGCACGCGGCTGACCCGGGTTCAAATCCCAGCATCCCATATGGTCCCCTGAGCATGGCCAGGGGTAATTCCTGAGTGCAGAGCCAGGAGTAACCCCTGTGCATTGCCAGGTGTGACCCAAAAAGCAAAAAAAAAAAAAAAAAGAAAAAAAAAGAAAAGAACTTGAAAGCCATTCTTAAGGACCTCATTGTAGTTGTTCTGTTGCATTAGAGGATGGGAGTTAGAATATGTTGAGAAATAAAATGAAAGCAAAAAACTTGGAAATCTAACTTTGCAGAGCTAGAAGATGCAATTAAGACTTGCATGACAGTTCAGCATTTTCTTCATCAGTTCAAACATTGAAAAAAAATGTGATTTTTCTACAAGTACTCACATAACTTTCTTTTTCAAGTCACTAATAAACCACAGTTGTGAAGGAATCACTAAAATGTATTCATGTAAATTTTTGATCCATAAAGGGGAGTGGTGTGATCAAGTTCTTAAAAATCAATGAATCTAACTTCTCTGTAAAATGGGCCATAGCAATGTATTGAGTCACACCCAACAGTGCTCAGGGCTTACTCCTGGCTCTGCACTCTGGGATCACTGCTGCTGGGGCTCAGGGATGTGGTGCAAGGGATCAAACTCAGGTTGGCGATGTGCCGGACCCACTACACCGTCTGCCCCCAATAACGTCTTTTGTCAGCAAACTTACTGAATTTTACATCACAATGAAGTATCTCGACGTATCCAATCCAGTACAATCCCAGTAAGGTATGCAGCTGGTAAAGTGATAGTGGTAAAGACCTGGCTTTCCCAAAGATGCCTGCCAGTCTACCCCTAAATCTGTGAAGACCAAGATTACCCCTGCACTGGAAATGTCCCACTCACGGTCAAACCAAGAGCACTGGCAGCGACTAGCACTTTCCCTTGGTCACACCTTCCAGGTAGGTACTATTGACTTTGCTTCTGAAAAACACCCAGTGGCCGAGGCTTACTTACCACCATAATCACCAATACAGAGCACCATAATTTTCTTGGTGGCCCCAACCCACAATGAAAATTCATGTCCTTATGTCTCTGTGTCAGTAACTCATCTCTCCAGATACTAGTTGCCTTGGAATCATGTGGCTACTCCTTCAGTTCATGCTAAACTGCTAGAGTAGCAAAATTAACTATAGCCTGGGTATTGCTAACTCAAAATAGAAGAAAATATAATCATGAAGAATTCATATTTCAGCTGCTGATGCAGGGCCCAATGAACATGTACACCAAAATGCACAGCAATGAAGGGCCCTGTAAAGACTCCCATTTTCTAGACTTTAACATATTTGAGTCTGACTGATGGAACCAGTAGGAGTGGTGTGACAAAAGGAAGAGAAGTTGGACCAACTTAACCATAACCTGGAAAAGGCTGAAGAAAACTGGGGTTCAGGAGATTTTTGGTTTTGAGGTAATGGACAACAATCTTGTGAATACAATTGGAATGCTCAAGTTTCAGAGAGTACCAGAGTAGTTTTATTGATGAGATTAATGGTGTTCTTCTCATACACAGAGGGTCCTATTTAACTCATATATAGAGGGTTAAATATATTGGTTGTAGAAACATTTTGAAATGCAACAACGGTAACTAATGTTACCAGTAAGGATCAATCAGGACATCATGATTGGGTAAAGACAGGTGAATAGAGGCTGAGAGACAATGGTGGGCAATACCAACTTTGTGAGGCAAAAAAGTCTGAATGAGAAAAAATGGTAAGAGGTTGAAAACAGAATACTGGATTTAAGTATGAACCACTCAGAATGAAAACATCTAAGCTGTCTTCAGAGTAGTGGGCTGAAATAGTTAAGATGACTGACCAAAGCAAAAATCTGTAGCTAGAATATTAAATAAAGCACATCAGAAAATATCTAAATGGATCATATTCTTAGGAAGAGTGCTGTTTGGAAACACTGCAAATGTGAGGGTAGTGTGTGGCATGGTGAATGCTTTGCCATAAATGATTCACTCCCCAAAAGCCTGATCTGTACTGTGATTAAGGGATAAAGTCGTACAGGACAGCGAAGAAACCATCACAAAGGAGGTTATTAGTAAGCATGAACGAGAAATGGAGAAACACAGCGACAGGGTGGGTGAGAACTTAATAGATCATTTACTGATTTAGTGTTTTGTGTGGAGGGTATGGGATGTGATTTAGCTCCTCTAGAAATACCCCCCACCCCGAGGTCAACTGAACTTAGTATTTCACCTTTGTGAGTCAGCTATTCATCATCTCCACCAAATCTGATTCTAAGGGGTCTATGTCACTGCTGGCAAAAGTATCGAGATGTAATTCACTCGCCAGTTTCCCTTTTCCCTGGCTAACTGACAATGTTCCCTAGGGTAGTCTAGTCCTGAGGAATCCTGGTGACGAAGTTAAGCAGAGCTCTCTTGCTACCCACAACATGTGAATAAGCCTGTTCTGAATTACTGTTTAGGGGGCATTTGGCATAACTGCCCATCCATCCTTCCATTATCCAATCAATTGCTGTCCTGTCAAATACCTTGAGACACTCCAAAACTACACTAGTTCAAGCAGAACAGCCCCCTGTATGTACTATACGTTGTATTTTAACCCATCATCTTGTTTCCAATTTTTTTCTAACCTCAGCTAATCTCAAAAATCCAAATTATACTACGACTTGGCTTCTTTATGGCTTGCCACTGTTGCTGAAATTAAAGCAACACGCTCACAAGGCTTTCCCAATTGTAAAACTATGTAGAATTCTCTGTAACAATGGCCCCAGTGTCAACTAAACGAACTAACGAGTAAGAAGTGGTAAGGAGAGGAGGAAAAATTATTTTCCTGAGTAGTTTTGCCTTGATTCTCATTCCACTTACAGAAGTGGAGGCATAGAAAGAAAATATGAATAAAACTCAACATGAAGGGCAGGGGCAAAGATCCAGATCAGCAGAGGGCCTCTCATCTGAGCAGCCAAAGGCCATTAATATTTTAATATACTTTAAAGGACAACTGATGTTATTACCAATAAATCTTTTATTAGTAATAATAAATTCTAAAAGCTATTGAATGATTTTCAAGGCTTCCAAACTCAGCCATGTTAGTATTTCAACATGTCTGTTTTTCCCACTGAGACTAAAACGGTTCAGAAGCTTAAAAAAACTGTTTTATTTCAAAACTTTTTTTTTGCTTTTTGGGCCATACTGGAGTGCTCAGGGGTTACTCTTGTTGATGCTCAGGGGATCATATGGGGTTCCACAGATTGAACTCAAGTCCATTATCTGCAAGGGAAGTACCTATCTGCTGCACTATCTCTCCAGCCCCTAAGTAAACAATTTATGGTAGTTTTCTTGACAGTTGCCTATCACCAGAAGTCTTTAAAACCCTGTATGGGCATCAAAATTCATTTTAAAAAGCACTTTATTCTCTCCAAACACCAACCAATTCTTGAAAAATAGCGAAACCCTGCTATAGTCTGTTTAATAGTTGCTTGCAAAGTATATATTGTTATGAAATTACACAAAATATCACTACTTGGCATGTCTATATGCAATACTTAAACAGAAAATTACCCCCACTGAGAAACAAGTTTTAAGTCACAAAAGGAAATTAATGGACAATATTCTCTTGAAGAGAATACAAATAACTTTGAAAAGCTTTTACTTGAAACAGTGGCTTCCCTCAGCTTTTTCAAAATAAGAATTTAAGGAAAATGTATGGTTGATATATAATATAGAAACTTATTTTCACTAAATCACAATGGTTATAACTGGAAGAATATAGATAAAAAGCAGTACTTAATTTGAAAAACTGTCAAGGAAAACGTCTAAATGTACCTAATCTTAGTTACATAAAGATGCTAGAACAGTAAACTTTTCCCACTAAAAAAGTGATTTCTCAATTGGAGCAATTATGTGCTTTGCTCAATCCTCAACTCCACTGGGGGCATTATAGAACAGCAGGAAGGAATTTAGTTGTTGCAACTAGGTTGGCAGCAGCAATACTGGGTCTACGTGGATAGAAGTCACAGTACCTTGTAGAATCCACAAGATAACTCCCCTCCCCCAAGGCAAAGAATTCTCCAGTTCAAAGTGCCAACATTGCCACTTGAAAATCCTGCTCTAAAAAGAACATGCAATTCTACTAATGCATAAATTCTGGAGGAAAGCATGGATTTTATTTCTAGAATAAGGATCCAGGAGTTTTATTTCCAGACCTTTTACGAAAACCTAACTTAGGTCAAGGATGTTAACGTTTTTCAAGCAAAATGCACACTTTGTGTCTTTAAAATATACTATACTAGGATTATAATTAGCTATTATCACACACACTTAGCTGCCCTTGCCAAGTAAGCAGCTGGGACTATATTAAAAATGAAATGTTGGAGAAACACGTAAAAATAGCTTTTCAGCACAACAACAGGATTATTACAGACTATTATAACATAATGGTACCATGGTATCACACAGTTCTGGATTACAAATTTTTTTTCTCATGAGAGCGTCTTAGAACAAAATCTGTGAGTATCAACCATCAATTGTTTATAATGGTTGAGTACATGAATTCTACATTCCCCAATCTGGAAAGAAGTTGAGAATGAGTTTTTTCTTTTCTAAGACCTAAAAGAAAGAAATCAACTAGCCAAAATCACCACTGATAATCATTTAAAGGACTTTTCAGACTCCTCAAGTTTAAATCTTTATACTGAAAACCATTCTGAAACTTTCACATTGATATTATGGGGTCTTAGAAAGTAAAAATATCTGCAAGTTGTTTTTAATGTCCTATCATCAAATCTCATTTTAAATTTAGAGCTAATTTTCTAAGTTACAAAGGACAAAAACATACTGTTGATAGACTTTGCCTTACACTATACATAGTATAGGTACTCATTTTTTTCCCCTAGTATCAATGAGAAAGAAACTTTATTGTAAAAGGAAAATGTACTTTCATTGTATATCCTAAGAAAATGGCCAATCTTATTGAGTTTTTGGCAACTTGCCACCTAATCTATTGTGTTCCACTTCTGCAGTCAAAGGTACAAAGGAATTTAGTTAACTGGAGAATTCAGTTAAAACCAGAATATCCTTTTTCTAAACAGAAAAATGGACCATTACTACACTGTCCATTTTCCATTCCACAAAGGAAAATTAAGATTTCAAAAACAGATAAAACATGCCTGGGGTGGCAGTGGCTTGAAGATGAGGATTCAATTCAAGAGCTATAATCACAAAATTTACTGAAATTCAAGATCTTTAATATCAAAACACTAATATTAAGATTGGCAGGTAATTAAGAATTTAAGGTAAAATTTAATGTGTGTAAAAAATGTTATTTCAACTTTATTAATTATCACTATACTTGGTTATGTGGCTAAGTATAACTTGGTAATTATCAATTAATTCAACATTTTGGCACATCTTATTTTTGCATTGCTGGGGATCAAACTCAGGTGCTACTCATGCAAGGTATGCATTCTATCACTGAGTTACCAATGTCCCTGGTCAAATAAAATTTTGAGGACTTGAGGATTTTACTTATTTCATTATTTTGAACCTCAATCACATTTTTATACCTGAAATTGAGCTTGATATAAAGATCATAATATCCCTTAGAACTAGATATGCACCTGTTACTTCTTTACATCATTTACCCAACAAAGTATATATATATATATTTTAAGTGGCTGTTTTATACTTCCCTAAAAATTATGTCAATATTGCAAATATTGGATGAAATCATCATACCCCCATGTTTTATAAATTTCCCAATGGTTTAGTTTTTGGTATCACTTACAAAATTATAAAGTATTTAAAAAAAAACTTAAAATTATGCCGTCATACCAAATTTTCTTTATGCCTTAGTTTTATAAAATCACCTAACCTCAAATCTTAACTTTTCTGAAAGAAATTGGGTAGATTTAAACAAATTTGAATGCCCTCAAGAAAATCAGCAAAGAACTGTTTTCTTATTATTACATATGAGGAACCACGTATGAGGAACCTACACATTATTAAACTGAACTTCCTCAGTTACAAGACCAGTAATAGGAGTGGCCAAATATAACAAGACCCCAACACCTAGCCACACCCATTCTATAATCAAGACATCACTTTTACTAAAAGCAGTTAATCAGCATAACTAAACATTAAAAATCTGAATATTCTTTTGTTACTTATTATGTGTATGTTCATCATATAAACAGCTGATCCTTGAATAATAGAGTTAAGGGTACTGAACACCGTATGGTCAAAAATTCATGTAAAACTTTGAATTCTCCCAAAACTTCTTAATAAACAGCTATTGACCAAAATACCTTACTGATAACAAAACAATGCATATTTTGTATGTTCTAGGTATCATATAGAAAGTAACCTAGAGAAAATAAAATACTAAAAATATAGCCTGTTACTTGTTTACGGAGAAATCTGCAGGTAAGTGGAACCGCTCAGTTCTAACACGGTTGTTCAAGGATCAACTGTATGTACGAACAATACCATATCCACAACCATAACTGAACACTATTTTTTCTTCTGTATTTTCAAAGAATCTCAGTTATATTAGAATTAGCCAATCTCGCAAGGCTCAAAAAGTGTGTGAATTAGCCAATCTTGCAAGGCTCAAAAAGCATGTGTGTAGGGGGGGGGGCTTGGGGAGGAAGGGGACAGTTTGAAGTTTAAAATGAAAAGTATTTGGATTTAACTTTAGACAATTAACTAAGACATTCACACACATATGCATGTCAGTCTCCTATTTGGTCCTAGAGCCTGCAGATTTGTAATTTATTGTGAAACCATGTAACCAAATATTTAAATATATCCACAACATCTATACCACATAATGCATAGTACATAATATACTAACATCTCAAAATAAATTTCTTTTACAGTTTTACGCAGTTATGGTATAAGATTATCACCTGCCACATTTTGAAATGGCACCAACTTCATGTAATGTTTCATGTCAATGTAGTCAAAATCCTTACTGGTAAGGATTTCTTTCTTAGCATTATCTGAACATCTGACATTAAGTTGGTAATCTAAAAACCACAGTACATTTTCAATTAAAATCACTGCATACTTGGATGTTAAAGCAGGTGAGTAATACAGCATTTTAAAAAGTACTTCTAATTCACAGTTTCAAAAATAAAGGGTGCAGTTTTCAAATATCTGATTGCTTCAAATTGGTCACTCAATTTAACAACTGCCTCCTTCAATACATGTAAACTGTTTGCACAGCATTGGGAGATGTCTTTTATTTCAGAAGTTAGCTCTTACTATTACAGGAGCACCACAAATTTGAAGAGGCTACAGTGTGAAATGAGCTCACTGAAGGAATGTTAACTACAATATAGGTATTGCAAAGCTTTCCCCCCACCAGCAGACAACTTAATCAGGAAAGAAGTCAACAGTTATCACCAAATACACTAAGTATATCAGCTCTGCAAGAGATGGGGGAATCTGACGCAAAAAAAGAAAATACTATTGTAAGCTAACAAACCTGTGATAGCTGGCTTCAGAATTTTCCTAAAACTAAAACTCAAAAGCATACACAGTATTTGTATGATTTGAAAAGGAATGTAGAAACCCAAAGGCAACAAAACAAAAATCTGACTTTAAGAATTTCTAGATGGAAACACACACACACAATGGTCAACTGAGAAAAACCGAATACTTAAATATTCAAATTTTAACTGTATAATAAAATTTATAATAGAAAAAAGTGGCAAATTGTTATTGTGACTTGATTTGCTGAAAACATCTGCAAATTCACACTGGCATTAAGAAAACCAAAGTTTCAAAAATTTACTCCTCTCTCTCTCGCTCTCTCCAGATATGTTTTCTGTGCAAAAATAAATATCTGAAAATTGCACTAATACAATAATACTTATTTTAACTTTTGTATTATGAATAATCTGCACATGCTGCTTTATAGACAATACATATTTGTAAACTTGTTCATGCAAAATTAGTGTGTGCAGCAGGGATGTCATTAATCCCTATACTTAAAAAAAGATACCTTATTATATATTTTTAACTGCCAAACCCTCTGAAATGTAATAAATCTTACACAGATTATTGTCTGCCAGCTAAAAATCAATTTATGTTGCTGAAACAAGTTATACAAGAAAAAGAAACATGGTTTTTTGTCTTGCAGAATTTTTGATTTTTAAATAAGAGAAAATTTATAAAAGAAAGGAATTCATGGTCACAAAATTTTAACTTTTAATCCTAAACATGACAGGGCAAATAGATACTGGACCCTATTTCCATTCTCCAAAAAGCCTAACTTTTAGTTTCCATTTTAAATGTTGCCCTAACCACAAGAACATTAGTGGTTTTACAACTTTCGGATTATGGAAATACATATTTCTGAAATAAATGCTACAAAAACAACAATGGAAGAAAGCCAAACCGTCTCCATGAAGGAAAAAAAAAGTGGAACATTTTGAAGCTTTTAAACACTTCTCTTCCCATGTCTTATGATTAAACCTGTCAATTCAGTGCATTGTATGGTAAATATAATGGTCCCCAAGCTGAACAAACATCTTAACTAGTGTCCATTGATTCCAAGTTAGTGGATGATGAATCTTTTTGGATACTTTCAAAGATGGCTGCTAGTTCAGGGTTAGAACTGATCTGTGACTGGAATTCACTCATCAGTGGACTCTTCTCTGCTTCTGGAATGGTTAGCAGTGCTGCTACTGCTCTCATGGCAGATCGCTTGAGTTCATCTTGCTTTTCAAATTCCTGTTTTACTGAGTTTGCCTTTACCTGAAATATCGAATACATTTGTATTAAAAGCTATAAATGGCAGCTCATATGTGAAGAATTTTATGTAAACACATAAAAATTTATGGTAAGTAATGCAAAGAAAATCATTCCATAAACCTAAAAAGCCCATTATATTTTCATTAAGTTTTCTTTTTTTTAACTTTAGCTATCTTCTTTTAGGGGACTATTTTATATATAAACCTACTATGCAAACAAAATAGTTCAGAATCATGGCTGCAACAAAGACCTAGAGGCATTATCATACTAACAAGTACTACTTTGTCTTCTACCAAATAGAGTAACCACTTCTCCAGGTACCCCGTCTATTCAAAATTCCTCAGTCACATCATATACCGACACCTCCAAGTCTTTATGTAATTATTTTTTAATAAAAAGCTCTCTTCTAGAATTTAAAAACAATTGTTTAAAGATCCAGTTAAAAATCACACTCATAAGAAACTATGACTTCCACCCACCTCCTCCAAAGGAATAAAACAATTCTCTTTTGTTTCCATTGGAAGCTTTTTAGTTTATTATGTTCAATTGTATCGATTGTATGTTAAGTGCATCAAAACACATCATAAATGAAGTTTCAGGTTGATACTTAACAGCATCAGTTTTCCAAATTATCTATCTTCAACTGTTAACTTTTATAAAACTCATATGATGCTGGCATACATGGTTAAATTTATGGTTTACTAGGAATGCTGAATACACTTAGTCAGACTCAACCTGCTTTCTACAATCATTACCTTAGTTGTACAAGTGGCACGTAATGGCTCAACAAGCCGGTCCAACCTCTGCAGTACTGCACTTGGACAAAGGGTAGATAGTCGTACCAACATTAAAAATGTTAGCATCTATTAGAATTGGAAAAAGACAAAATTTAAATGTTTGCATTATTTTCTAAATACAAAACTCAGACAAAACTTTAAAAGGAATGACTTCATAATCTTCCATTCTATTTACCCTCAAGTTTTGTCCCCTTAAATTTTGTTTCTTTGGGAGTACTCATTCATCTTGTTGATGTTTTCATGTTCCTTCCCTTTTCTGTGTATGCTCACATTTCCCGTCACTTGTGTCCCTCCCCTGCTGGTTCTCTCTGGACATTCTCATGTGCATGTAATGCTTTTCACACATGTGCTTTCTATCCCCTTCCTGTAGTTTCATGTGTTACTTTACTCATTTGGTACCTTTCTCCTTGTCATGAGTGTGCATTTATGTATGTTAGTAAGCTCATACCATTTATCTAATATACTAAGCCATGTCTTCCCTAATGGTACATTACGCTTTTTTTTTTTTAAGGCAAATTTTATTTGAAGGGTTTTGGGAAGGGGAGAAGGGAGGGAAAGTGAGAGAATAGAGTAACACACTCAAGGGAGAAAGTAGGCTTCTCCAAAGGTGGAGAGAGCCTCTACAAGTATGAAAGCATGAAAGTACAAAATCTTAAGAGGGGAGAAGTGGGCACCACATGTGCTCAGGCACTAGGGCACAAGGAGCATATGGGCTTGGGCGGTATATGCGCCTGCACATTACACTGTTGTCCATGCATTTTTCTCTGTGTGCCCTTATGGTATAGCTATAGAATGTTCTCATTTTCCTTTTGCACTTAAACTCAATGTATTCTTCCAGTGGTCTTAAGCTTCCATCCTACATATTACTATGTACTTCTCATTCATATTGACGGGACAGCGATACCCACTTCTTATCACACTTCATTTCTGGTAGAACTTGCCTTTGTTCCACCTTCAATCTACTCATATCATCTTCTCCTAAGATTTACTCCTTTAGTTTTGTGTCTTTGGGGGAAAAATTAATAGGGAAGAAATGGAAATTGGTATGGACAACTGCTTCTGGTGGATAAATAGTGAGAATCCAGATCAAAGGAAGGCACCAGGACTATTGGGATGGAAGGATAGATCAACAGGACCAGAGGGCATACCTTCCACATTGTAGTGTCTCTTGGGAAAGACTCTCTCTATAGCTCAATAAACCTTTGCTCATTTTTTTTTCTTTTTTGGCTTTTGGGTCACACTGGCAATGCTTGGGGCTTCTCCTGGGTCCTTGGCCGGCTTGGGGGACCACATAGGGTACTCAGGGTCAACTTGGGTTGGCTATGTGCCTTACCTTGCTGTGCTATAACTCTAGCCCCAAAGAGCTGAGTTTAATTTTTTTTTTTTTAGGGGCTAGAGCAATAGCACAGCGGGTAGGGCATTTGCCTTGCAGGCGGCCGACCGAGATTCAAATCCCAGCATCACATATGGTCCCCCAAGCACCACCAGGAATAATTCCTGAGTGCATGAGCCAGGAGTGACCCCTATGCATCGCCGGGTGTGACCCAAAAAGCAAAAATAAATAAATAAATAAATTTAATTTTAAAAAAATTATTATATTTTTAATGAATCACTGTGAGGTAGTTACAGACTTACAAACCTTCATGCTTACATTTCAGTCATACAATGACGCATCCTTCCACCAGTGTCCATTCTCCACCACCAATGTTCCCAGTATCCCTCCTCCCCACCTCCTTAATCCTTGTATCTCTCCAGCCCTGACAACCTTTTATTTTAAAAAATTAAAACAACCAAAAAAAAAAAAAGGGACAGAATTTCTTTAAAATTCCCATCACTTACACTTAAATTTTTTCAACAAAGATTATTAGATTTTCTTCTGCATAGTCAATTTATGGCATATCATTTCACTATTACCTTCTGCATATTGTAACATTTTATTGCTATCTCTCAGCTGGTTCGACCCCAGCAGACAGCAGAGAAAAGCCCCTGAGCACGGCCAGTGTGGTCTACAAAAAACACCAGTATTTCTCACTTAATACATAAGAACAATTATAAGGGTAGAAATCAAAGGAAGACATTTTACAAACAGACATAAATCTTACCTTAATATCATAATGGTCCTTCAAACCATCTTCAACATGATTTAAAAATTCAAAGATATCTAGTCTATCAAGACAACTGTCCAGAAGTGTATACATGCACTCAAAAGCTGCCTTTCTAATATCCAGGCCATCATCAACTGTATGCTTAAACGGACCCATTTCTACCTGTTTCAAACAAAAAAGAATGTGTGAATACAAGCTTATATAAACCACACTTGTGGGCCAGCAAGTAGAGAACTGAGTTGAAAAGCACTCATCTAGTAACTTACCTCTCTTATAAGCTCCTTTCTAACTTTTGTTTCATTGTAGAGATGTGGAAGGACAGTATCTAGAAGATCCCTTATTAATGATGGTTTGTTATGTGCTGCTGAATTGAATGTGACTAAGGCTACCCTTCGCACATTCAAATCTGGGTCTTCCAATGTTTTTAGAAAATCACCTAAAAATTATAAATAAAGCAACACAAAGTCACAGTAAGCTTCAACTATGAAGTTTTCCCCTAAACTGAACGCAAAAAATAGATTTAAGACTTAGATGTCAGACCCAAACTCATAAAATACAACAAAGAAAAAAACAGGCAACTACTCCATACAATACTGGTTTCAGTGGTGTCTTTGGTGATTTTATTCTCTAGGAAATAGAAAGCAAAAAAATCAACAAATGGGATCATATCAAACTAAAAATCTTCTGCACTGTAAGGCATTCATTCACCAAAAAAGAATCCTACTTCATTGGGCTATTCACACCATCTACCTGACAAAGAGCTACTATCCAAGATATATAAGAAACTCACAAGTAAAACAAAAAACAAAAACATGGAGAGAAGAGCTGAATAGACAGATCACACCAAGACAGCAAAAGCCAACAAGATCATGAAAAGTTACCCATCACCGCTTATCAGGGAAATGCAAGTCAAATGATGAAACAGTTATCACCTCACACGAATGACAATGGCTTATATCAAAAAGTCAGAAACAATAATGCTGGTGGCAAAGTGGAGAAAAGGGATCTTCATCAATTATTAGTGGGAAGGAAAACTAGTTCAATCTCTATGGAAAACAGTATGCAGATGTCAATTTTAATCACATATCCCAGCAATTTCACTTTCTACTCAGTTTCTGCCCAAAATACACAAAATATTAATTTAGAAAGTTACATGCACACCTAAGTTTACCACAGCACTGTTTAGAAGAATCAAGATGTAGAAAAAACTTAAGTGCCTAATGAAAGATGAATGGAAATGATGTAGTATAGGAAGTCTGCGAGAAAAATCAAGGAGCAGAGCTATCATTCAGGTGGTTCAACCTAAGTAGTGAGCACTGGCAGTGTGGTCCACATTAAAAAAATGTGAAATTTGTGTACACACACACACACACACACACACACACACACACACACGAATGCTACTCCTGTTTTAGCTATGGGAAAAAATCTTGTGTTCTGCGGTAACATATGGAACTAAGAGGCTGTCAAGCTAAGATGAAGGGACAGGGAGGAGAAAACATTCAGTTACAGGATTTGAACTCGGGATCTCTTACCTGTCTGATATATAATGCTCTACCATCTAAGATATTATTTCCTGGCCTCTAGGAATCTCTATTTTGAAAAAGCTTTCTAGTGTTTCTCCTGTTCACCAAGTCACAAAACTAAACTAGATCACAATACAACTACAGTAATACTCACTGACTATAACAATGATGGAATGCCAATTGACTATGATCTAAGAAATACATAAAACACTAAACTGAGCTGCTCCCACCCGGACGGGACCCCAAGCGGCCGCCCATGAATGGCTCCCCCACTCCGAAACAGCCATGATCCCAGAGGCACACAAATCAATTCTGGAACACAGTGGCTTCTGGCAAAAGTGCTTCTAGACTGTGAACTAAGCTACGGCTCAGTGCCACCCCAGGGGAAAAGGGCACTGTCCCTTCCGCATTCCCCCTTCAGCGGCAGCACGGTGACCACCATCTTTCAGAGTCTACTGGACACAGGTCCAATGAATTTTAATATAATTAGTACTTTTACCTTTGCTTCCACTTACCTATGCAGTTCTTTAGTAGTGGATCAATAGGTTGTGGATGATCGGAAATGGTAAATTTCACTGCTGTAACCACTGAGCTTCGGGCATACGATGAGCCTAATTAGAAGTAAAACTGTAAGTCTGTTGAAATTCAAGTATCTTTATCACTGCCAAACCATTTCAAGTAATATCAGTGTCTTAAATTCCTTAAAATTCTCTTTAGTCACACTCTGTATCTCAGGATTATTAATGGAGCAAAGTTTACTCATCTCATGAAAGACTCCCAAAGATATATGAAAGAGTGGAAAAATCCAGGCTTCACAAAACTGAGACTGATCAAATTCACAAAGATCTTCAAATTTTATTATAAGAATTTGCTATTATCTAAAAAAAAATTTTCTCTAACTGGCAAATGTAAAATTCTTCTATTTGATCTAAATTCATTAATATTAGTATATTTAGTAACAACAAGCGAGTGATCTTTTAAGAGAGATGCCACTGAAACAAACCAAAAACAAAACCAACAACATTAAAACAGAATGAACAGGAATTAGAACAGATTTCTTTAACTCTTCAATCTTTTTAAACAAACTGTCATTTGACTATAACTCCTGAAGAAATTATAACATAAAGCAATAGCTTTGATATTTAACAATTTGTTAGGGGAAGTGTTCAATTAGTTTACCAGGCATCTTTCCAGGCAACCAACTACTGACAAAAGTGATCTTTTTAAATTAAAAAAAAAAATAATAATATATATGTATATATAGGTACCCACCTGATATCAAATATCCCTTAAGTCGTGGAAGAAGAGTTTCTGGATCAATTAGAGTGAGTTTGCCTAGACATTCTGCAACAACATTCCTAGTTCCTTCTTCGGCACACTCACAGTGCTTTAGTAACAAGGCCCAGATGTTTTCAACGTATGGTTTAAGGCCTACCACTGATGCAGAGCTAATAATTTCCTTCAGAGAATGAAGCAAAAGATACTGCCTTTTGGGTTGACTGGTTATTTCTTGTAAGACAAACGGCAGGTATTCAGGAAGGTTGCCAACACTAATGCTGCCTAACGCGTAAGATGCAGCTGATTTGACTTCTTCACTAGGAGATGAGAAGGCTTCTAATATTACAGATTTTAGTTCCAGCTGTCCACTTAAGTCAATATGATGACCAACTTCTCCAAGAGAAAGCAAAGCTAAGAGACGGATAGAATCTGTAGATCGTGAATTCTTGACATCTTGAATAAACTGACCTACTACTGCTGGTCCTTCTTTAGGACAAGCTCGAGTTAGGGCAGCTACACATTTGGCAATGGAATAGTAAGACTGCTTATGAGTCAGAGCTGTACTCTGAGAATACACAGGACCTGTCAGCATGCGCAACAGATCCATGTATCCTAGATTACTTGTTCCAGTGACAACCAGTGCCTGGAAGAAGTCTAGCATGGCACTCAGAGCTCCACCCTGCAATAAGGGTGATCTCACCAGTCCAATTAGTTCATTGAGAATGGATCCACTTATCTTTGAAAGGGAAGAGGGATAAACTTTTGCCAATGTGGTAAGGAAACTGATAGCCATCTGTGAAACATGCATATCACTTTCGCTGATAAGGGGTGGGAGCTCATCTAGAACGGCATCAATCATGGCAGCTGTCAAGCTGTCACTATAGTTTTTAATCAGAATATCTAGGGCAGAAAGTGTACCAAGTTTCAAGGCTCTCTGGTTTTTCCTGAGAAATGAAGCAAGGATAGGCACTCCTTCTCCCAGGACAGGCCTCAAATCTATCTTCAAAGGTGACCCAGCAATTAATGTCAATGCCTTTACTGTAGTTAAGCGAGTTATTTCATTCTTCAGTCTTTCCAAGAAAATCTGAAGTGTATTAGGCAAGTCAGAACCTAGATTGTCTCCAAGGTTGCAAATAATTTGTCCCATACATGAAATAGCCCTTTCCTTGACTTCCTGATCAATGTCAGCTGCTTTTAGCCTCTTAATGGTACAGGTAAATAGATCTTTGATGTAAGGAGTTGCATCAAACGAGGAAGGTTGATCCAAGGGACGAATTACTTTTACAAGCTGTTGAGTAACAAGAAGTGCTTCAGATGTAATCTTGTAAAATGGGTCTCCAACACAAGCCACCACTGGAGGGACCAAAGCCTGAACATGTGGATGGAAGACTTGAGGAGAGTGGTTACAAAGGATTACATACAAACATGACAAAGCATCAATCTTCAAATTTGATGAACTTGATTTATCATTTAGTGAGAAAATGATACCTAAAAAAATGAAAAAAAAAATTACAAATTGTAATTATATGCATGCTTTATGAAAGAAAAGAATAAAGTTTCTCCCTACTATACTGCCAAAGCTTCCACTTTATCGTCTATAAAGCAGTAGAAATTCCATTATCTATTATAAATAATAGTCAAAAGCTTTAAGGTAAAAATTTAAACTTTACCTTCAAATCTCTAACTTTCAATATGAAGACGACTCTCTGCTAAAGTTCCGTACACAAATTGTCAAGGATTTTTTTGAGCTAAGTAACTATTTAAGCTGATCAAAATTTTAATAAAAATGTTTTAGTCCCTAAAGTGATTTACTGTTTTCATACCTGGTACAAGTACAGGAATGTGTTGCGTCAGGGCCCCAGGTAATACATTTACCAGTTCAGTTAACATGTTAAAACAACACTGACGGGTCTTCACACTTTTTTCTTTCATCTGTTTGTGCAGAGCTTTAACAATATTGGGAACCTGTAATTATCACACATGCATTAGGAGGCGGAGTTACTGGTATTCCCTGAAGTACACTTAACACAACTACAGGGGATGAGGAATCTTCGTTTTGTTGTGGTTCAGTTGCTAATCCTACTAATAAGATTATTATATGCAAAGTTTGTAGTATTTATCTATTAAGTATATTCTTTTACAACTTTTTTTTTATATTGGCAAGTAAAACAGTCTTCCACAATTAGTTGTGCAATAAATTTAACCAGTCATTTTCAAACAGTTTTAGAAGGAAACTTAATATAGTATTCTGAACAAGTATAGTACACAAACACATTGCAAGGGGAAAAGAGCATTAATACTGTCACTGCTTTTATTTTATGGTTGCAATAAAATCAATCTCACTTCCAGTATAATTACAAGGACCAGAGAGACAGCTCAATGGACTAAGAGCATATTATACCTGCAAGAGATCTTTATTTCATTCCTCTCTGCCCCAGCACCACTAGATATGGCACCAAAAACAAACTTAGTTACAAGTACAAAGTATAATTCAAACACCTCTAATCTTTCCATTGTTTTGTTATCAGGTAAAACCTAAATTCCCTATGTGAGATGCTAGAGTATCACATACACCCTAACCAACAGAAAGACTGGTGATCAAAATAAACCCTTAATGTCCTATACCAATATCAAATATCAAAATTACTTGTGACTGTATCTGAACCCTATAAACTTATTAAATTGCTTGTCTTCCGTTTGCCATATGTGATTTCCTTTTGCGATCTCTAATACTCATTTTTATGAATAAACTGGCCACAAAATTTTAAAACCTGTATGATTTGAAAATAAGATACATCCTCTAGCATTGCTGGGGTGGCCTGGGTAATCCCCCCACCACCATACTGTCCCAAGCAGTACCCTAACTTTGGACGCTCAAATTGAATCATTTATATATATCTGCTCTCCTACTTTAGTGGTTTAGTTCCTCTCATTTTCTGTTGTAATCTATAAAATATGTGCCCCTATGAAAATCTATTACACAAGAGTGAGGGTCTTATGAAAATCTGCAACGCAGGAAAATGCTTAATTTGTACTAAATATTCAATGAATGGGAGTTACCTAGTTTTAATACTTAAAATCTAAGATGTCCTGATGTGAAAAATATGTGCTCTGTTAATAGTAAGAGCTGTGCATAGCAGGCATTTTATTTAAATTTCATCAGGTTACTGAATCATAAGATGATTTTGCTTATCCAGTAAACTAAAAAAAAAATAATTTACAAATAAAATAACAATCATATGAAACTCCTCTTCAAACATATCCCAGATATTGTCCCCTAAAACAGGTTCTTAAACTCCCAATTCCAAATGAAAACAACACAATTAAAAGCAACGTATTTATTCTTGTGATTTACAAAACCACCTTTTACTTATTTTTAAACAAACAAAACTATTTCTTTAAACACACCTGACTCTGAAGCATTGTTAACGGTGTTTCTCCCTGCTCCATTGCATCAGGGTCACAGAGCCAACTCTGCACAGGTCGAGTTTGCTTCAAAAGAGAAAGGTATGCATGAAAAACATCTGCTTTTACATTCTCTTCACGCTCTTTAAATCTGGATATTAGTGCAGGAGAAACAGTCTTGTAGAATTCTGGAAGCATTTCATGCCGCGTGCTAACTACAGCATCCAAACACTTAGCAGCTGCACGTCTCACTTTCCAACTCATGTCGTCATCATCACTATATTCATCATCACTCCCTAAAAACAAAAGTTAATATTAATACATTATTAATCATAAGAAAAGCTTGTTTAATATGTAAAACAAATTAATGGCAACCAATTAACTTTTCACTAACATTACACAGTAATGGAGAAGTCAAAAAAAAAAACAAAAAACCTGAAACTTAGATGCAGCATTTACTTATTTCCTCAACCCTTGGTCCCCTGATCTTTATGTGTTGTGTGTGAATTATTTGAAAATTATTTCCTTCTAGCTCATAAAGACCAAATCTGTTATGTGACATGCAGTCAAGAGATGACAAAAAAAGTATTAGCAGTTCCACACAGTCTAAAATTATCTGAACATATTTATCTAATAATACTATGGATGAAATAGGCATAAGCCATGTAATTCAACATAAAGAACTGGCACACTAAGACTCAACAAGCAAATGCTGGAAAGTATACTACCACCACGTTTTTTTTTTTCCCCCCAAAGGCAATTCCTATAAATTAAGGCTTCTTATACATGTTAATTTTGCATCAAACAAAACCTGTACACTTGTCACTGTATCACTGTCATCCTGCTGATCATTGATTTGCTTAAGCGGGCACCAGTAACATCTCCATTTGTTCTAGCCCTGAGATTTTAGCAGCCTCTCTTTACTCGATCTTCTCAGCGGCTGCTGCATTGGAGGCTCTTTCAGGATAAGGGGAATGAGACCCATCATTGTTACTGTATTTGGCATTTCGAATACGCCATGGAGAGCTTGCCAGGGTCTGCCATCCGGGCAGGATGCCCTTGGTACTTTGCCAGGTTCTCTGAGAGGGAGAACTAAGCTACAAACAAACAAATAAAATAAGCTGCCAGTACTCTT
Organism: Sorex araneus; assembly: GCF_027595985.1. Lineage (NCBI taxonomy): Eukaryota > Metazoa > Chordata > Mammalia > Eulipotyphla > Soricidae > Sorex > Sorex araneus. The sequence continues at coordinate 9,704,075 of NC_073311.1, read as the reverse complement.
GGGTGTGGCAGTATCACTTAAGTGATAACTGATATATATATACACACACACGTGTGTGTGTGTGTGTGTGTGTGTGTATTGCACTGTCATCCCATTGTTCATTGATTTGCTTGAGTAGGCACCAGTAACTTCTACATTGTGATACTTGTTGTTACTGTATTTGGCATATGGAATACGCCATGGCATGGGCAGTCCACCAGGCTCTGCCATGCCGGACAGAGGTCACTAGAATTTAGTACTCAAACAAGAATTGTAATTTCAACCTTCATGAAGCTTACATTCTAATTACGCATGTCAGAAAGTGATTAAGTGTAAAATGAAATTTGAAATTCTGGAAAGGAAGCTAAGAGCATTATGGGAAAATTCCTGAGATGGAAGACTGAATGAGATATGAGATAATCAAATATAACACCAAAAATTTTGCCTCAAGAAGCTACAAAGAATAAAACCATTTGGGGATAGAAAAATGACTAAAAGATATGGGTTTTATAGGGAATAAGAAAGGGGAAAGAAATGATTTCTTAAGATATTTGAGCAGAAAATCTATTAAGATGTTACGTATAATAATAGGAGACTAATACCTAACGACAGTTGAAATAAGAGTCAGGAGGGCTGTCCCATGGTTTGATAGCTGATCTCATGTGCTGGGGGAAAAGGTAGCTGGGATGGAGAGAGGAGCACTAAATAAATGATGGTTGGAGGGATCGCTCAGGATAGTAGATACATGCTGAACGTAGACTATGGACCAACCGTGATGGCTGTTTTTTACCTGTATTACAAATCATAATACTCAAAAGGACAGAGCGAGTAAGAGGGATTGTGTCTGCCACAGAGGCAGGAAGTGGGAAGGGCTGGGGGTGGGGGAGGGATACTATGAACACTGGTGGTGGAGAAAGGGCACTGTTGGAAGGATGGGTACTTTAACATTGTCTGACTGAAACACAATCATGAAAGTCTGTAAGTCTGTAAATGTATCTCATGATGATTCATTAAAATCCAAAAAAATGTTACATACATGAGCTTCAAATTAATTATTTCGGTTTTTGTGGGTCACACCAGGCGATGCCCAGGGGTTACTCCTGGTGCTGTTAGGGGACAATATGGGATGTCAGGGGTTAAACATCAGTCAGCCGCATGCAAGGTAAACGCCCTACCTGCTATATTATCGCCCCGGGCCCAGAACTTCAAATTTATAGGCAACTTCCAGAGTTAATATAAAATTTGGGAGATAAAAGAGAGAGCTAGTCAGCTAGTTCAAAGAGTGAGAGACCATACTTGGTATACTTAATGCCCCAAACGCAATCCCTGCCACCACATTTGTACCATCCCCACAACTAGCAATGTCAGGTGTAGCCCCTGTAGTCTCTGAGCACCACTACTGTAGGAAGGTTCTCCAAATGGTAAAATTGTTTTAGATTGGGGCAGCGGATGGGAGTTATCTTGTGCCTTAACTGACAGTGCTGAGGGATTACTCTGGGTAGTGCTCAGGGACTACATGCAGTGCCATAAATCAATACAGCATATTAGTTCTTTTTTTTTTTTTTGGAAGATAAAAAAGATATTTTTAATTTTTTTTTTTTTACATCTCATACATTTTATTTTTTTTTAAATTTATTTTTAATTAGAGAATCACCGTGAGGGTACAGTTACAGATTTATACACTTTTGTGCTTATACTTCCCTCATACAAAGTTTGGGAACCCATCCCTTCACCAGTGCCCATTCTCCACCACCCGTAAACCCAGTGTCCCTCCCACCCTCCCCAATCCCATCTCCCCCCCACCCCACCCTGCCACTGTGGCAAGGCATTCCCTTCTGTTTTCTCTCTCTAATTAGCTGTTGTGGTTTGCAATAAAGGTGTTGAGTGGCCGCTGTGCTCAGTCTCTAGCCCTCATTCAGCCCGCAACTCCCTTCCCCCACATGGCCTTCGACTACAATGTAGTTGGTGATCGCTTCTCCAGCATATTAATTCTTATACTATCTCTCCAACCCTAAAAAAAATTTTTAAGGTAAAATCTGGTTTTTAGCATACTGATATTGAATGGCAGTAGCACAGCGAGTAGGGTGTTTGCATGTGGCTGACTCGGGTTTGAGGAATCGAACCCGGCGATGCACAGGGGGTTACTTCTAGCTCTGCACTCAGGAATTATTCCTGGCGGTGCTCAGGGGACCATATAGGATGCTGGGAATCGAACCCAGGTCGGCTGGATGCAAGGCAAATGTGCTACTCACTGTGATCTGGGGTGGAGGCAAAGAACCATTTTGGGGTTGGAGCAATAGCACAGCAGGTAGGGCATTTGCCTTGCACATTGACAACCCGGGTTCGATTCCTCATCCCTCTTTGAGAGCCTGGCAAGCTACCGAGAGTATCCCGCCCGCACGGCAGAGCCTTGCAAGCTACCCATGGCGTATTTGATGCCAAAACCAGTAAAAACAAGTCTCACAATGGAGACATTACTGGTGCCCACTAGAGCAAATCCATAAACAAGGGGACGACAGTGCCATAGTGCGACAGATATTGAAGCTAAGAAACTAATGAGATCAACAAAAACATAAGGATAGGATCCAGGGAGGGTTCGGTGACAAAAATAACTCCATAATTGTAGGATAACATAGCCTCAGTAGTTTAGGTTTATTGGGTTACTCCCATTACAGTGCTCCTATTCCTCTTTGTTTATTTGTAGCTTCTTTCTTAGTGTTCTGTTGACTTGTAAATAATGTTTTTCTCTTCTCCTTGAGTCCTTTGCATAGTTTATTCAGAGCAAGTCCTTTTTGTATGGACACAGGAAGACTTAACAAATGTTATGCTTTTGTAACCTGGGAGTCATTTGACTATACATGATATTTTCCTCCAGGGCATCTGTTCTCTTGACCTAAGCCTCAGCTGCCCTTACTTCCTAGCACCCCCAAAGCACGGTCCCGACGTGGGACAAGAAGGACCCAGGGCAAGCGGTGAGTTGTGTGCTACCCTGGCATCGAGATGGGCCTGGCTAAAGTGCCTAATGCTTAACTATAAGTTAAGAGCTTGATCATGGACAAATGTTGTCATGATCCAAACAGTGATAGTAGATTTGGACCCTGCTAGGGTGAGGAATGATTAATCTGGCCTGAGTGCTGTGGTCTGAGCCTGTGGCAAGATGTTGCCAGGAGAGCTGCCTTGCAAGCCTCAATGTATCCCTTGCTATGTCCATACAAAAATAACTAGTATTGAGATGTTAATAAGTTCCTGTACTAAGGAAAAGAAAAAAAACCTTAAGAGTGAGGAAGGGCTTTGGAGTGCCCTGCCCTCAGGAAGGGCTTTCTTATGTTGATTTGGCTACCTGGCTGGTTGTAGCCTAGAGGGCAAGGTGGGAGAGACAAGTAGGAGGAGAGAGAGAAGCCAGGAAGAAGCAAAAGCAGCAGTGGATCCACAGAGAGGCTGGAGCTGGGAGTGCGGGAGATGAGAAAGTTTGAAGATTGAATAAACGGTAACTAATCAGCAACCAGCTTGGTCCTCGTTCTTCCTTCGCCTGTCCTTGACCACCGGCCGTCCTGATCGAGTCCACACACTGCGGTTCCAGAGCACCGAACGCGGGTGGTGAGACAGAGCCGCCCGGAGAGCCCGTGAGTGCACTCGCCCCTGGGCGAGCTTTAGTTTTTTACACATAAGACTAAGATTGTGAACTGGATGACGTACTGTACTATTGTGGTGAACTCTGGCCCCACTTCTGGGTAAATGATTTCTAGAGTATAGCAATCATCTCTGTGAAACCTGGCAATAATGTGTGTGAGCACTGAAATCATATACACAATCCCTTTCAAATACAACCAGAACATGAGCATTATCACAGGGGAAGAAAAAAAAAAAAAGAGTCTAGTCAGGAGATGGTTCCAAGGGCATGCCTTGCATGTGGGAGACCCATGTTTGATCCCTGACATCACCAGAAGCACTGAGCAGGGAAGGAACAGCCCTTGAGCACCACCAGATATGACAAAAACAAAACAAAAAAGTATTAACAGAGAAGTCCAGAACTGAATTTAGTGGAGTAATAAAGGAGTAACAACAAAGTTAAGACTTTAAAAAGTCAATGTTGGTACCCTAGAAGTAAATGCTAAGAAGATTTCTGGTCTCTGATGATCAAATCTATCACTAGAAGACTAGAGTCAACAAAGAGGGTGAAAAAGAATTGTGGAAAATTATCAAGGTGTTATGTTGTAAAGATGAAAAATGGAGAATAACTATTAGAAGTATAAGGGATGAATAGTATCTTGTTGTCTTTTTTTGATATTGGCTAAAGGACCAGATCTAAAACCTGGAAAGTCCTTACGTTAAATATATTCAGAGAACTAAATTAAAAAGTGAAAAAAAAAAAAAAAACCCACAAAAACAGAAAACAGGAACTTCACCAAACTACCAAGCCATGTGGACTAACTTACCCAACTCCTCTACATGATTCCTTAACACCGCTGGAAATACAAGCTGTATCTTTGATGTGCCACTCTTTTCCAAAGTAAAATCATACATCATAGTATAACATCACTCTCAGAAGCCTAAGAAATGTCTAGATTATCTGTCAAAGGTATACGGTACCTTGAAAGTATTTGGGCATTTCTGTAAAAGAAGTTATGTATACACTGCTCTAAACCAAACTAAAGCAAAGACACTTTATCTTCTTTTCACTCAACTAATTTACAGCTTTAATATAAAAAAAAGAACATGATTTTGAAAATACTGCATAGCAGCTCAGTACATAATGGCCCAGTAGTTTAATCAATTAGATATTGCTGAAATAAGTTAGTTACATCCATTGTCATTATTATAAAGAATATCATTTGGGATTTCTAACACTGGGTCTTCTGTGAAAATGTAACAAGTTTTATTTTGTATGAAATACCTTGGTCATCATCATCTCCACCATCTGCATCCATTGCATTTTCATCTTCATCTTCATCATCATAATTATAATTTGGATCATAGGTAAGATATTTAAGACAAATATTTATAATGGTAGAAACATGAGGATACACTTCCTTAGGACATCTAAGGACCAAAACAAAAACTGGACTCAGTAACTACTTTCATTTTTGATTGTCAATACTTACCACACTTTGTTTTGTAACAGATCTCTTATTAACTTCAGAAAGTGATTCCCCAATTTTTCAACAATCACCCTCATTTCTATTTTACTCATTTCATGCTTTAAAGATTTATCATTCAAATTACACTTAATAAATTTGCCATTGCTAAAAAGACTAAAACAACTAACCCTTTGGAGGTCTGGAGGAATAGCACAGCGGGTAGAGTTCTTGCCTTCTAACTGCTGACCCTGATACCAAATCCCACTAGGTGTAATCTCTGAGCACAGAGTCAGGAGAAAGCCCTAAACATATGTACTGAAAAAAGAATCCCTCCCTCCACTCATATTTTAACATCTTTGAAGCCACTGAATTCTTATAAAAATGGTATGACATCATTACTGCAAAGAACAGTTATAAATGCCCAATAAAGGAGTAATTTTTCAGTTAAAAGAACAAAAATAAGCTGCGTGATGTGATTATAATTGAATAATTGCTACGGTCCAGAAACATGTTGAAATTTTAAGGCAGTGCTATTATACTGTCAAAGATAAGGATAGCCTTTAACCAAAGGCAAAGAAAAACAAAAATTAAACCTCTTACTCATTCACAGTAAGGCCTTCCTGTACATAATAACATTTCAAATTTTCATTGTTTGCCAGTTAGTGCTTAGTAAGAATCATTCCACATCTGAAATCCAAAACTCAATCTTGGCCATCGGTAAACTAACCCACATCTCCTCTCTATATCTAACCTTAAGATCTTGATTTATCTAGATCTTAACTATCATTCAATTATTAAGGGACTTTTTTAATTTGCAAAACAGAGTTCCCAATAACTTACCTTCTAACAAATGATTCAAAGGCCTGAATGCAGTATTCTCTTAATTCATCGTCATCAACATTACAAAATTTTACCACCAAAGGAATTATCTTCTCAAGGTATTCACCTAAGAAAAGCATATTGTTTCTTAAAATACATTCATCAGTTTTTTCAATTAAAGAAACTTAAAATAATCAAACAATTCTTACCTATTCTATGGCCAGCTTGTCTACTAATAGCAGCGATGCACTGTATGTAGGTTCTTGTTGTTGACATGGAATCATTTTTGGACAACTCGGATAACAGATGTTCAATAAGATCTACAAAAACTATATTTCCACAGCTCATAACCAGGTGGCCAAGAGCAATAATGGTTCTTTTTCTTACTGCAAGTCTAGGGCTGGTCAACTGGGGGAGCAGACAGGTCAGAATTGAAGGATGGAAATTAACAAGAAGTCCTCCTTGCCTTAAAATGCAATAAAAAAAAAAGAGAGAAATAATTCAAAATGCCAAAACACACTGTAATGTCTAGCCTGATTTCAATGTACTCAAAGAGCAAAAGTTTAATTGATGGTAATTCAAACTCAGAATGAAACACCGAAGTATTATCATTTTTATTAACATTAAGGAAAACCTGGGCTAAGTCAATGCAGTTAAAATTTGTATCTCCAACAAGCTCGGCAGTACATCTGAAAATAAAAATTGTCACTTTACCCCTTCTCAGATCTCTAAATTATTTTCTCTATTTAGTTTTTTTTTTCTTTTGAGACTTTGTAACATTTAAAATCTCAGTGTCTTCTCATCCTGCTCCCTCGCCACATTGCTTTATCTATTAGGTTCCATTGACCCTGATGGAACAAACACCGTATCTCCCAAGTTGCTTCAGACATGTGATTGATTAAAGTGAAGAGAAGCCAAACTACTGCCAGGAAAGTATTTGTGGTTAAGTCATACACAAGGGGAAAAAAATCCAACTAAACTTTCACTATTCATAAAATTCAATTACGAATTTTTCACTTTCCTCACCATGACTCCAATCTATCAAAATGACTTCTTTCAACTCTCCTATTCACTCTATGCTAGGGAAAATTGGGCCATGTTTTCCAACACAAAGACTTAACTTAAGCTTATACGTATTCTATGCCTGAAAACACCATTCTTCAAAACTAAATTCTGCCACCACCCCTTCCTTAACAAACTTTTATGAATCACTCTATTGTAAACACAAAGCATGATATACACCATTTAACATCCAGCCCCACAAGTGCCTTCTATATAATGACACATGGCTGAGATCAGTTCAAAGGGCTGAATCACATGCTTTGCCTATAGGAGACCTGGTTTGTACCAGCACAGTTCCCCGAGTACCACCAGGAGCAACCTCGTTGTGGCACATAAAACAAACCAAAAAGTTATAATGGGCCAGGCTAGAGTGCATGATTTGCATTCAGGAGGCCCAAGTTTGATCCTCAGCAACACATAGTTCTCCAAGCATTAAGCTGTGAATAGTTCCTGGGTACCAGTATATTGGGTATCACTGTATCACTGTCATCCCAGTAATGTCTCAGAGTCATTCTGAGACTTGTTGTTACTGTTTTTGGCATATCGAATACGCCACAGGTAGCTTGCGAGGCTCTGCCATGTGGGCGGGATACTCTAAATAGCTTGCCAGCTCTCCAAAAGGGACGGAGGAATCGAACCCAGGTCATCAACGTGCAAGGCAAATGCCCTACCCACTGTGCTATCGCTCCAGCCCCAAAACGGTTCTTTGCCTCCACTCCAGATCACAGTGGGTAGGACATTTGCCTTGCACGCTGCTGACCTGGGTTTGATTCCCAGCATTCCTTAAGAGTTGTCTAGAACTATGTTTTTAAGTTTGATTTCCAGAGTAAAGTTAAGAAATCAACAATTGTATAAAGTGAAACTACTTCCTCTCCCATATCATTGTAGCTGATGTTTACAGGTATTATTTCTATCAGCAACTTTGCCAAGTCTACTAACACATCTACCTAAACAGATCACTGTACTCAAGAACATGAAGAGTATTGAGTATATTTTAAAATATTTGAATCAAAAATTTTATTACTTTTCAAAACTGCAAAATAATAAATGCTGTATAACATTACTATGGTGATCAATATAATTTCCTCCCTCACCCTACGTTGTAAAATAACCATAACTAAGTACAACTGGGCCTAAATTTTAATGTTCTGGAAGAGCTTCTAATAAATGCACATAAAATCTGCTTGAATATAATAGGTATTTTTTACCTGCTCAACATATCAGCCATTATATCTAATGCTTCTAACTGAACAGAGACATCTTCCTGCTTTGCTATTGCACTGGTAAGACGTCCAGTAATCTTCTTACATACGTTAGCAGCCAAAGCAGAACCTGGATGAGTAAGAAAGAGTAATAATTTCAAGACAAGTATGCCGAGTTTCACCTTTTATGCTCATCGGTATTTAACAGGTATTCAACAACTCCAACTTGATTATGAAACTGACTTAAGAAATCCATCTTAGAAAACCGTGTTACATATTTCAAAATATGTAACTTTTCAGTAAAGCAATTTACTTCGTATAACAGAAATGAGAAATAACTAGAGAAAGGAAATGTAACCTAGAAAAAATAATACTTAGGGGCTAAAGTGGTAGTACAGTGGGTAGGGTGTTGCCTTGCAAGCTGCCAACCTGGATTCAATTCTCAGTATCCCACATGGTTCCCCTGAGTCTGCAAGAGTGATCCCAGAGCGCAGAGCCCAAAGTAGGCCCTTGAGCATTGCCAGTTGTGGCCCCCAAATAAACAACAACAAAACATACAAAAAGAAAAAAAATACTACTACTGGATAATTATTTCTATGCATTGATATAAACGTAGGTTATGGAGTGGTCTGGAGAGATACTAGAGTAGGGTGAGAGAGTTTACTTTGCACACAGCCGATGTGGATTCAAACCAACACCCCAAATGGTACCCTAAGCCCCACAAAAAGTGATCCCTGAGCATAGCGGGTGTGTGTATGCCCGCCAAAAGCAGACTAGTATTTTGATTGTACCTCAACTGAAAAGAGGCAGAAAGACTTTTCTATACATGAATCCTCTTAATTTGTAACCTAGACTTTTAACTTTCAGTGAATTTAAAAAAACACAAACTATATTCTGAGTTCCAAAGGTTAACATGATTTTTAAAAGATGGCTGAAACCTCTATTTAGACCCTTTCATTTCAAATTTCTTAACTTCTTTATGCAAAAGAAATGTCTCAGAAGACTCAAAAGTTATTACTATTTTCAAGTAGATCATGTTACTAACAAAAGGAAAAGAGTAACAAGAAACTGAAAGTGAATCTGGCTGGAAAAGAAAATACTGGTTGGAAGAGTATCCAGTAAAAACATCTTTCAATGAGGAAAAACACGGGGAAATTATCAATATAACTAAATACAATTATAGTGAATAGATTTCAGAACAAATGAAACAGTTTATTGAAACAACTAACATGGGTCAAGTAATACTGGTAGAATACAGCAGCAAAAGCATCAGTTCAGTTTTGAACTAAAAGAAAATAGATTTGAATTTTCAATAAGTTAATTCAAGTTTTGGATGAATTAACCCAGTCTCTTTCATGTTCCATTCCCTCAACAAATCTACTAAGATCTCTTACTTAAGATCTATTATGACTGATGAAAATATCTGCATTTCACCCACCCATAATCACTATACCATATTTTTTTCAGTCCAAAATTTAGTTTATAACCTTTAATAGTGCAATTGTAGAGTTCAGTAATAAATGGCATTTAAGTAACACTGACACAATTTTGGTGGGGGGGAATACTGTAATGCTGTATCCTATTTTTGAGCAAAAAAAAAAAAAAAGTCATAAAATCAAATACAGTTGTGTCACCTAGCATTACCAGCACAGTGAATGGTCAATATTTTCTAAGTTAATGGGCAAAAAATATATATACATGAAATTAACATTGTCTACAGTTTTTCATGAAATATTACATCCCATCTGCACATTAGACAGTAACTTTTAATCTATTAATTTTACACAATAGTCTGGTAGTCAAAACCAATTCTAAAACTTACACTGACTAGGCTTTTCTGTCAAGAGGCAAAAGTTAATTAACTGACATACTCATTAATTGTAACTTTAGCTTTTTAAAACTACAAATAACTATAAGGGCCTCAGTCTTAATTAAAGATACTAGTAAACTGAAGTATTCTACAGCTGTCTAAACTATTACATTTTGTATAATACATTTTGATGTGAAGCAAAATTAATACTGAAAATAGCTAACAGGAAGTACCCCATGATTGCAGTCATACTTTTCCCTCACAGCACTGTGCATAGGCCATTATAACTCTATTCTGTAGTCATGATCCATAAAACAGAAAACCTTACACATATGTGAAAATCCTTTAAAATGATATTCATGAGATAAATTCAATTAAAATATATTTGACTGGAAAATTAAGTATAGGGGTAATGCACCTGCCTTGCATATTGCTGACCATATTTCAAACACTGGCACCAGATACTGGTCCCCTACCAGGAATGATCCCTGAACACCCCAGGCACAACCCAAAAAGAAAACAAAAAACTAATTTATTAAAGACTAAAAATTTGAGTATATTTAATTATAGGGAAGCTTACAAAAGCCTTTAAGGAAAAACAAATCTTTACTTGACCAGGACAAACAAAAGTAAAGGAGAAATAAGTCCATATACAAGAACATACATAAAATGTTCTACTTACCACTGGAAGCTGGAGGAAGTTCTCCAATCACTGTTTTAAGACCAATACTTGAAATATCTCGAAGCTGTTCTTTGTCAGAAAGCATGTTAGTGCAGAGGGTATCTACAATTGTCTCCACTTGGTATTCTTTCACTTTACTCACTAAAGGGCCAAGACTGTAATATATAAAAAAAAAATTTATCTAGATAAATATAAAATCACTTGTATCACTTATAGTCCCGTTGATCTTCGATTTGCTCGAGCGGGCGCCAGTAACGTCTCCATTTGTCCATGTCGTGTGCTAGAGCAGCCCAATGATATCTGCTTGCTCCAGGAACAGGAAGAGCCTCAAACCGTTCATTCAGGGATTTGACGAGGAAATCTGACCATCTAGTTGGTGGGCGGCCACGAGGTCTTCTGACGTCCCGTGGAATCCAGTTGGTAACAGCTCTAGTCCAGCGTTTTTTTTTTTATTTTATATTTTTTCATCCAAATATAAAATCAGCAGTTAGAAATACTAATTTTTCTGCCTAATGACTATCAATAAAAAGTAAATACACTAATTCAGTATCAAGAATAGTTCACCAATGAAGGTGTATTTTTTTTTTTTTACTGAAAACTATGTCATTGAGAAAAATATGAAGCGGGGGAGGGAGAGAGTTATGTGCTCTCTTATAAACAATAAAACAACATACCCTGCTACTAGGTTTTGGACACCATTCCCAAGTCATCTCCACCCCACCATCTTTTCCTCAATAACCTTACACTGCTTTGTAATTATTAATTTTTATACCTTTATATTACAAGCATAGGTAAAATAATCCAATACATGTCTTTTATTATTATACTGCTTCACAAATTCCCCGCATCTTCCATTTTAGTGTGAATACCAAAATTACATCTTTTTTATAAGTTGGGTTGTAGCCCAATGTATAAATGCACCACATCATCTTTATCCAATCTTGTTTGGCTAACTGCTTCCATATTTTTACTGTAAAAACTGCTGCAGTATATATAGAATGGAGAATATATATGGAACGGAGAAAACTTTTTGTGGTTTTTGTGCCAAGGTGGGACTGTGCAGGTCAGAGACAGGATAGGGGCTAAGGTGTGGGGTCTTGGCCTTGTATCTGGCTGACCACGGGTGGACACTCAGCACCACGAGTCTCCCCCCCAAATAGCTCTGGAAACGTCTGAGCAACACCAGAGAATCCTGGGCACTGCAGGGTCTAAGGAGCACCACACAGTCAGTTCTCACTATGAACCACTAGCTCGGTTAGCCAGTAATTACCAGGAGCGGATCTCCCCTCCTCTTAGTAAATAAAACAAAGAATTTACTACTCTGAACAGTCACTTAAATTTCAACGTTAAAATTCATAGATTGGGGCCGGAACGATAGTACAGAGGGCAGAGCATTTGCCTTGCACACAGCCAACCTGAGTTAGGTTTCTAGCATTGCCAGGAGAAATTCCTGAGTGCAAAGCCAGGAGTAACCCCTGAGCACTGCCAAGTGTGACCCCAAAAGCAAAATTAATTAATTCATTAATTAATTAATGAAATTCATAGAAATATTTTTAGGCAGTGAGTTTTGAAAGGATGAAGGATGTTGTTATGTTTTCTAAGAGCATTTCAAACGAGAAGATCAGAGACTAGAGCAGAAGGTACACTGAATGAAAGGAGAAACGTTTTATCACGTGATATAAAAGATGATAAATAGAAAAAGCAGATCCCTGCAATATCATGGAGAACCCTTAAAACCATGTCAGCAAGCCAGGAATGCATCTCTATAGCAAAGCACATGCCTTGCTTGAGTTCAATTACTAGCAATACAAAAATGTTAAAAAATTAAAGTCATGTCAATAAACTGAAATGATGTGGTTAAAAACTAAGAACCACTGAATTTTTCTCAAGTATACCTGACATAATTATTTTATTATGACAAATGACCAAATCTGTTTATTCACAGATATTCAATAAGTAACTACTGACTGCTTAACTAAAGGAGCAGAAGACAATAAAATTTGGGGAATCAAAAAGAGAAATGAAGAGAAATAGGCTGGAGAAATGCAATAGCCTATCCCAAAATGATGGTAATGGAGGCCATTTCTATTTGACACTTAGAAACAACAAAATTGAAAGTGAAAATAAAAGCAATTCCAAAAGTGAACTTAGAATGGCACAGCAAAAACAGTCCTAATGGACTTTTGCAAAAAAGTGTTCAATATCTGAAGCTATATTTTATCTCCTGTGCTTTGAATAGAGTCCTCATCTAACAGCTAGAAAAGACAGATTGCCATGAACCACACTCAGGTATGAAAATTCTGTGCTCAGGAGCATCCATAAGGAGCACAGGGAATTGAACTCATGTGCTCCATTTCTTGAGCTGTCTCCCAACCCGAAGCCCTTCAGAAAAGAGCAATATTAGATCAGATAATATAACTAGGGAAGAAGAAAGACTACAGGAATTCCGGATCCTATGAAATTACCCTTTAAAAATGAAAATAAATACAATTTCAGATAAAAGCTGAAAATATATTGCCACCAGACATACCCTCCAAGAGTTGTCAACAGAAATTTTTTAGGCTAAAGGAAAATCTCAAATTCACAGGAGAAAACCCAAAATGGTAAATATCATGTACTATACATAAAAATACTATACATCAATATATTTGTCAAATTACCAGTAGTCTTAAGGTTACACAAGTATATACACAGAGTATATACAAATACACACAATGTCACACAAAACAAAAAATTGGAAAAATGCTATACTAGTTCTTAATTGATAATTTTTTTTTTTTTTGCTTTTTGGGTCACACCCAGCGATGCTCAGGGGTTACTCCTGGCTCTGCACTCAGGAATTACTCCTGGCAGTGCTTGGGGGACCATATGGGATGCCGGGGATCGAACCTGGGTCGGCCGCGTGCAAGGCAAACGCCCTACCCGCTGTGCTATCGCTCCGGCCCCTTAATTGATAAATTTAAGATGCAATTTATAATCCCTACCCTAGAGTGACAACTGAAAAACAATACAAGATATACAAAAAGTTGACATAAACACAAAAAACATTAATTCAGGGACTGAAGAGATAGCTCAACGGACTGATGCTTAGCACGCAGAGGTCTCAGTTTAATCCCTAGAAGTAGTACATAGTTCCAATAGCCCTTCCCCCCAACAAAGCAAAACAAACCAGGAGCCAGAGTGATTAACACAGTGGCATGGTCCCTACCTTGCACAAGGCTGGCCCAGGTTCCTTTCCTGTCATCCCATACGGTGCCTCAAGCACCACCAGTAGGACCCTTAGCAGAGCCAGAAGTAACCCCCAAGCTTCAGCGGGCATGGCCCGAAAACAAAACAAGTGTGAAATAAGTGTGAACATTTTTAACTATGAGGCTAAATAGTGGTTACTCAATAGAGAAGAGGAAGGGTTGGTAAATTGGAATAAATGTATTGTCAAAGAGGACTGAACTGACTTCAGTGGTGGATTTAGTGTGTTCACATGTTTACAGTTTCAGTGACACACATCTGAAACTCATGGTTTAATGCAGCATTACTTCAAGAGAAAAAAAGATGGATCAGGAAGATAGCTCAAAGGACAGATGCACATGCTTTGCCATCCAGAGTCATAGGTTTGACCTCTGGTACTGCATTTGGTTCCTTGAGCTCCATGCAGAAGTATCCCTGAACAGGCCAAGATGTGATCCTGGGGGCCGCGCGTGTGCGGCCTCTCCGTAGCTGCACGAGCATGACTCCAGACTGAGAACTAAGCCGAGGCCCAATGCCTGCCCAGGAGGGGAAAGGTATTTCTCTCTCGCCCTTTTCCTTGCCGGGTGGTGAAGGGCGTGGCGACTGCCATATTATGAGGACCACAGATGAGAGTTACAAGCTTGTAATGATCCAATATCTGGAAGAAATTTCCCTGGACTTAGTTACTAAAATACAGAAATCCAAAACCGCACGGCTGCGATAGCTCATATCTCTTCACAACAGGTCTGACTCTAGTGGGGAATTCCTAACAATAATAGTGAGGTTTTTGTTGAAATATTGAATGTAACCAAGTAAAGAGAAAGTAAAGTGAAATTTATCAGTTGCGGGGGAGGGGGGGCGGCGCGGGATGGGAGGTATACTGGGTTTTTGGTGTTTTGTATTTTTTTTTTTTTGTGGTGGAATATGGGCACTGGTGAAGGGATGGTTGTTTCAGCATTGTATAACTGAGACTTAAACCTGAAAGCATTGTAATTTTCCACATGGTGATTCAATAAAGTAAAAAGATTAAAATAAAAAAATAATAATAATAAAAAAAAGTATCCCTGAACACCACTGGGTATGCCCCTAAACCCCCCAAAATGTAAGTACATGGCACAGGGAAATAATTTGGCAATGTATTTACATTAAAAAACCCTGAAGGGGGCTGGAGCGATAGCACAGCGGGTAGGGCGTTTGCCTTGCACGCGGCCGAGCCGGGTTCAAATCCCAGCATCCCATATGGCCCCCTGAGCACTGCCAGGGGTGATTCCTGAGTGCATGAGCCAGGAGTGACCCCTGTGCATCGCCGGGTGTGACCCAAAAAGCAAAAAACAAAACAAAACAAAACAAAACAAAAAAAACCCCTGAAGGGACACCATTTGTTTTAGATAAAATACCAAACGACTAAAAACTCTGAAAAAAGTTGCTCGAATTTCTGTTGAAATTGTGGAAAGTCCACTTGGAATACTTGTAAGAAAATCAGTATCTTAACTCTGCATAAATATGAAGTATACTACTATTTCACACCTGTTTCATTAAGAGAAAGCATGTCCAACTTATTCTACATCCTAATGATATAGTAAATGATATGATGCTGGTTTGGGAATGGCGTTTCACTCATTTAACTATACTCAGTGGCTTTTTTTCCTTTTAAAAATAAATACCAATGTAGCATCTTATCAGTGCCTTATCACTTATCACTGATAAGTAAGCAGACAGTTTTTCCTTCCTCTAATGTGAAAGACATACTAAGACACATAACATTCAACTGGCCTTGTATTCTTAAAATGAACCCCAATGAATCATGGTATGTAATAGTACTTATTTTGAACATTTAAATTAAACTAAATCAACAGCTCATAATATTTATGTTTATTTTTCTTTATTAATCTCACTCCAGGTAGGAACTGTTGTCAGTATTTAAGTACAAGATTAGAAGCTTTCATATTTTATGTACTGAATAATCTGTTTTTTTTTTTTTTTTTTTTTAGGTTTAAAAGATACATGGGAGATTTTAGGGCCTTCTGAGTTTCTTATGGATGAAGAGTTCATAGACTATATCCCCAGTTTGGGGCAGTGGGCCACACCCAGAGGTGCTCAGAGGTCATTCCCAGTAGAGACAATGTGGTGCTCAGGATCAAATCTGGGCTTTCTGCACACAATCATGTACTCAGCCCTTTGAGTCCTACAGCCCCCCCCCCAATTTCTTGTGAAGTTACTAAGTAATCTGTTTCCTTACTAGGGTTTTCCCTTGTAAAAATAAGCGTCAAGGTTTCATCTTGTAATACTTTCTACTTTTCTACTTTCTACATGTATCTTAATCCCTTTCTTATTTTCTTGAAAATGTGTCATTTCCCCCTAAACCCACTAGCTGTAAGATTGTCAAAAAGATGAAAAAGATAGTACCATGGGTAGGGTTCTTGCCTCATAGGGCGAACCATAGTTCGATCCCCAGCACCATACATGATTCCCCCCGCCCACCACCAAACCCAAGACTGATCTCAAGTGCAGAACCAGGAATAAGCTCTGAGCACCACCAGCTATGGCCCCAAAACCACAAAATAAATATAAGTAAAAATTAATTAAAATAGAGAAATCATATTTCTAGCATTTAAATGAAGATTAATACTCATAATTAAGATCTATATACCCCTCCACTCAATCTGGATATGCTGGTAAGCATTCAGCAGTACTGAAGAAGTCTTACTTCTGTTTATTTAAAGATCAAAAAGGCTAACAAAAAATAGATTCACATGCACTACACCATAACTTACTTTGAAGACCTGTTTCGTTTTTTGGGGCTGGAGCTATAGCACAGCGGGTAGGGCGTTTGCCTTGCACGCGGCCAACCCGGGTTCGATCTCCAGGATCCCATATGGTCCCCTGAGCACCGTCAGGAGTAATTCCTGAGTGCAAAGCCAGGAGTAACCCCTGTGCATCGCCAGGTGTGACCCAAAAAGAAAAAAAAAAAAGACCTGTTTCGTTTTAAAAAATTGATAAAAAATTTCCCAAATTAAGTAGAACTTGGCTGCAATATTTTCTGCAGTTACACCGAATATTAACAAAAGGCTTAGCACACAAATCATTCTAAGTAAATCCAACAGAGGAAATAAGACAATGCTTTATTTGATGCTCAATAACACAAAACTTCATTAACTTAATTTTATATGAAACTAGTCTTTACTAACTATGAAATCTAAGTATTTCTAAAATTTAGTATACACAAGTTCAATAGATGTGTTAATAGGCTTGATGAAGATCCAAGAATTGAAATTTTGCACCCAACTATTAGGAGTCAATTAATATCACACATAACAAGATGTTCCTAGTGCAGCATAGACACAAAGAATTGTAGTTTCCACAATTTAAAAAATTCTCTGTAACTACCATTGGTGTGAAAAATATGATTTTTACTAGTGCTACTCTGTATATCTTTTACTCCCATCAGTGATTCTTAAATTTATTCCCCAATTGGAACAAAGAGATGGATAAAAAAAAACTTAACCTAGCTTTCAAAAAAAAACTGGGTTATGTATGGTCAAATAAGTGAGGAAGTCACTATTCTGAAGTGCACCCCTATGTACTTCTTAAGAATTAAAATGCCATGACTGACCACACAGTAAACATAGAATTATGAGAAAATGTACCAAATGTGCCAAACACAACCAGTAAACATTTACCTACAAGTTCTTACATAAAACTCCATTCTCCTTGGTGGTGCAGTGGTTAGTATCTTACATAAAAATTCAGAGAGTAAAAAAACTACCAATTCATTCACTAAGACTTTTAGCAAGGGGGTCTGGGGGTGCAATGGGGGAGGAGCAGTAGTGAGGTAAATGAGATGGGGAGCATGTACAAAGAAACTTACCATTTGACAGCTAAATTTTGTACCTCTCCATTTTTATCTTCCAGTAACTTCAAAATCATTTTTACTACCTTCCTTTCACTGTCATCATCCAGTTTGATGGAATCTTTCTGCAATTCTGTCATCAAGTCATTTGTAGCCATAAACCTGTAAAAAATTTAATTAACTTTTAAATTATTTTTTAAAAAAAGTTCGACTACAGGATCATCATCTCTGTCTTAATGTAACTTATTTAAATAGTACCTTCCCCAAGTTAGCTGCAATTTCAAATTTACTAACAGAACGAATAATGTGCACTCTTTCATTCTAACTGCCTTCAGAAAGTGAATAAATCATTTTCTCTGCATGTGATTTGAATTTTATCTAGGAAGCTTTAACTATGAATATTAAGAATATCTTCCTGAATACCTTCCTGTGTCATACAGTGTGTGAACTGAGAAAATTCCAAAACAAATTTTCAACTCCACCTCAACTTCTACCACTAAGTATCAAGTTGTGTTTTCAAGAAGAGGATTATAAAAAATTGTTACACATGACATCAAATCTTTTCTCCTTGGAAAAAAACAGTACAAAGGAAGACTAAACACTGAACAAATAGCTGGATAAAATCCATGTTCTGCTATTTAATCTAAACTAAAATGAAACAGTCGAACTACTGGAAATACAGGCTTGAGACTTTTCCTCATACACTTACCTCACCATACTTGTAAAAATTCTTTTTTTTCCTTTTTGGGTCACACCCAGCAATGCACAGGGGTCACTCCTGGCTCTGCACACAGAAGTTACACCAGCGGTGCTCAGGGGACCATATGGGATGCTGAGAATCGAACCCGGGTCAGCCACGTGCAAGGTAAACGCCCTACCCACTGTGCTATCGCTCCAGCCCCATGCTTATAAATATTCTATCCTAATTAATAAACAATTCTGAATCTGCAATAAAAACTAGCTACGCACACCATCCTGCAATACAGAAAACAACCTGAGCACTGACAAAGCAAGCTAACACAGCAATTCATCACTTCTAAGGAAATTTTAAGAATAATTTTAGTAACTAGTATTTATATTTAAATAATCTGTTTTTAGACTACATGCATGCATAATTCTATCAAACCTTATAAAACTGTTCATAAAGAAAAGCTTATATTTAAACAGATAAAATAAAAATAAAGCATGAACCTTAAGAAAATGGATGTAACTCTTGTGATTGAAAACTTCTCTTCATTTTGTACAATAAAACAGAATTAAAACCTCAAAATATTCTGAAATGTAAAACCACACAAACCAAGAAAGCCCACAAGTGAGAAGCACACTAGCACAGTAATGCAGGCATTTCTACAAAGCACACTGAAGTAGCTTATCCACTCTGAGATTAACAACAACAAAAACCAGAGAAAACAATAAACTAACCACAATTGACCTTCAAGGATCTCTGAAATGCTACTCACCAAATGCAAGAAAACAGAGATCATGAATCTAGGTAAAAAAGCTGGTGACCTCAAAACAAAAACTTGTTGTATAACATTTCTAAACATATTTTACTGGTAAGTCAAGTCATCCTATTGTTTATCATCTATATAGTTACCTTCTATTATGCTACAAAGGCTTGGCAAAGGAAAAAAAGGTAAATAAACCTTGACTTCTGGAGTTTATTATCTAAGAAAGAAGAGAAAATCTGACTAATGCTAAATTTGGGGGAATGGGAGAGAGAGTTCTACAAAATAAACAAGATAGTATGTTTTAAAGTTCAGAAAAACAATGGGAAAAAAAGTCTAATAGTTTTCACTGCTGACTCTAAGTCCAAAGTCCTAAGAATAACTTCCTTCGTTAATTTAATATTAAACTGTGTACTTAAGGCCAGAGAGGTAAGGTGTACAGGAGGTAAGGTGATAACTTGCACACAACAATCAGACCTTCTCTGTCACCACATAAGGTCTCTCACACACACACCCTAATTTATATAGAAGTTGTTGGCCCATAGCATATTCAGTCAATTTGTAAATGATCTCTAAATTATTTACTGCTTTAGATATGGTTTTAAGCACTGGAATGAGACTCCCTTTCTCTTAACTTTTTCATCTAATGTGACAGAAAGTAAATGTTACCAAAAATGCAATACCATTTTTGAAACAATATTCAAGGGCATTCTGCAGAACACTGAAGAACTGAGGTTTACGCTGGGTCTAGCCACTCCTAACCAAGATCAAACAATGGTTTGCATGGCTGAAGCTGGCTTGAGATTTTAAAGTTTATCTATGTACCCCCACCCACCATTTAGTGAGAACTTAGTGATAGAGCTAGGAATATAAGGACTGGCAAAATGAGCCTTGGAACTTAAAAGGCTGAGTAGAGGTATTAATTTTTAAAACCACACACACACACACACACACACACACACACACACACACACACAGGAATTATTATGATGAACTGAGACAATGCTGTGAGAATGTGGAACAAAGAAAACACAATGGTACAAAGTAAACTGACCAGACTGGAAAGGTTTGTATACCAAGACAGAATCTAGAGCATGGACAGCAATTGGAGTAGGTGGGTATGGGGGCAATAACTAAGGGATCAAGAAATTAAAGAGCACAAGCAAAGATACAGCTTTGCAAACTGAGCATATGCTTTACATGCAGGCCAGGTTCTATCCCAGGCACAACATCTCCATGCACCAACCACTACCAGAGCAATGCAAGGAGTAACCCTTGGGTCCTTCAGTGAGTGGCTAAAATATAAAGAAACGTGTAAGTCTGAGTAGAATTTTAGTCTCTAACAGCAATGGAAAGCTACTAAAAAGCATTTAGGAGATGGAGAGTAAATAGAATGATCTGAATTGCATTTCAAAAATATTACTCCAGGCACTGGAAGTTTGGGCAGAGCCAATTTTCATTTAGCCAGACTAAATGAGAAGAGCTAAGAGAGGTAGTCTAGAAATAGTGGAGACTAGGTCAGGGAGATGGCCCCAAAGGCTGGGCACATGGTTTGTATGCAGGAGGTCTGGGATGATCCCCAACACAGGCCTCCTGAGCACTGCAGGAGGCACACAGCAGGCAAGAGTCACCAATCCACTCCCCACCACTGGAAAGCCACCCTCCTCCCAATAAAAATTAGAAGTTACGCCTGGTTTCTTAAAACAAATGTGGGTTGCAAAAAAAAAAA
Organism: Sorex araneus; assembly: GCF_027595985.1. Lineage (NCBI taxonomy): Eukaryota > Metazoa > Chordata > Mammalia > Eulipotyphla > Soricidae > Sorex > Sorex araneus. Next base: position 9,683,191 of record NC_073311.1, on the reverse strand, counting down.
AAGCATTAAATATTTTTTGGGGAAAAAAGACAAAATGACATTAAGCTAGCATCAGCTATGATAATCAATTGGGATACAGGGGAAAAAGTCTCACGAACAAAGTCTGTAGTATCCTCCAATCCTTCAATGTTTTTATCATCATTTGAGCTCATACTTAAAGTTCACAGTTATTAATGTTTCCCTAGACAGAAATAACCTCACAAAACATCCAATTTAGGTTAAGTACACATAAGCAACACCTCCAAATACCAAACATCCTCCTTTCTTACTCAATGAATGACTGCTTCTTTACCAATTTATACTTTTTCTCTGCTTTAATTTGGTTTCCCTGTATTGTCAAATGATCCCCTACCCAACATTTTTGATAACCAAATATCCACTTCTTTTTTCTTTTTGGGTCACACCTGGCAATGCTCAGGGGCTACTCCTGGCTCTGCTGCTTGGGGGACCATATGGGATGCTGGGAATCGAACTTGGGTCCGCTGTGTGCAAGGCAAACCCTTACCCACTGTGCTATCGTTCCAGCCCCAAATCTCTACTTTTAATGGCAAATCCTCCCCCAATATAGTTACAAACTCTTATTTAAGTGCAAAAAAACTCTTATTTAAGTGCAAATATTTAACTAAGAAACACATCACAGTATGATCTCCCTGTCTGCAATGAAATAAACTTCACCCGTACCAGGACTATCTTTATAAGAGAATTTCAAGGACTTACTCTAAGTAACAACTGTGTGCACACATATAGATATGAGAAAATAAAATATCCACTGAATTAGTTATAAAGAGATGATAGGGATTGGAGGAGAGTAATTTCAATGAGCTAAGAATTTCAAGGGGCTTGGTTAGGTGGTTAAGCTATATTTAGTGACTCAGTCAATAGGAATTAGAGAGAGGCAATGATCAGTTAGTTATATTTAGGAAGAAAATTTTAATGGAAGGAATTAGACTGGGTTTTTAAAAAAAAGGCTGACAGGGAGATCAATTTTAGAATATTCATCAGTGAAGTGAAATAAGAGAAAGCATGAGGAAAGGTGACCTCAAGGCTTCCCATCTGGGACACTGAAAAAGGATGGTAATGCAACAAGACAAAGAAAAAATTAAACGATTGATTTACGGTAAAAGAGGGGAAGAGTTAAGATGTAAACTTTTAAGTTCCTAGGGGAGTCCCACATGGATATAACCTACGGGCATCGCCGTATCATTCATTTACTCAATAGGTATTTGGGGGATAACATCATTAGGAACTATGCCAAAGTCTGCAAACATAGCTATAAATAGAACAGTTACAGTCTGTAACTTTATACCTGGTTTCCTCTACTGAGGGGGAATAAAGCATATTGATCTTTAAAGTTAAACATGGATGGAAGTATTTTAGTATATCCAATGCAGAGGTACAAAAATAATGTTTGAAACAGATATCCTATATTGTACAATGACTACAGACCTTCTCAGATATAAAGAATTCTACATTTTCAACAGAAGCCTAACTAAAAACGAGAGATGAAAGACATTTTTAAAGACACAGAACTAAATAATAAGACATGAAAAACACTTTCCTGTAGCTGGGTCAATATAGTCAATTTACCAGAAGCAATTTATAGACTGAATGCAATCTCAATCAAAATTTAAATGTCCTATTTTCTAAGGGAACAAAATCAAAACATAACGAAGTTTATATGCATTATAGAAGAACCTCTATCAGTTATGGCAATTCTGGGAATGAAAAGAAAAATGTAGGGCCAGAGAAAGAGTTTAACAAGCTGAGCTCCTATTTTGCATGTGCGGGGCTGAGGTCTAATCCCCTGCACAAGGTCCTCTATTAACTCCACCAGGAGTGATCCCCAACACAGAGCTGAGAGTAGCTCCCAACAATGCAGGATACAATCCAAAATTTAAAAAGGGAGGGGGAAAAAAAGGAAAAAGAAAAATGGTGGCACATATCTGAATCCAAACTATACTACAAAGGGACCTAGTCCTATACAGCACTAGGATAAAATCAGACACAAATATCAGTAGAATTGGAAGCTCAGAAATAAAATCCATACATATGAATATGTAAGAATATTTTAATATATAATACTTAAGGTTATACATTGGAAAAGGGACGGTCTCTTCACAACAAATGGTGCTAGGAAAAGTTGAGAATGAAAGTGGACTACTTTCTAACTCTATATACTAAAGTTAATTTAAAATGTACTAACTGTAGGAACCAATCAAATGAACTAACAATGTTAAGACCTAAACCAAAGTATATAGACGATAATATAGGTGAAGCATTTCATGTCATAATATTAAAAATATTTTGGGAGACTTGATCAACAGCAATATAAGTAATAAATAAGCAAATGGGAATGTACTAAATTGAAAAGCTTTTGTAGGGCAAAATACCAACATAATAAAGACAACTTGCTGAATGAAAAGTACTTGCATATAATACCTAAGAGGCTAAGAGTCAAAGTATATGAAGAATTCATTCAACTTAAAAAAAAAAAAATGTGGGGCTGGAGTGATAGCACAGCAGGTAGGACGTTTGCCTTGCACGAGGCCAACCGGGGTTGGATTCCAGCATCCCGTATGGTCCCCTGAGCACCGCCATGAGTGATTCCTGAGTGCAGAGCCAGGAGTAACCCCTGTGCATTGCCAGGTGTGACCCAAAAAGAAAAAAAAAATGTGCAGAAAATGTGTAGACACTTCAAAGAACATATAAGCTAGTAGGCTTATAAAAAAAGGATCATCACAAGTCATCAAGGAAATGTAAATGAAGACCACAACAGGATACCTGCTAACAGGTTACACCAAAAACAGAAGTAACAAGTGTTGGTCAGAGTGTGGAAAATAAACTCGAATTCAGTGTGGGTAGAAATGTGAATGGGTGCAACTATTTTAGAAAACCCAATGGAGCTACCTTTAGAAGTTAAAGACTGAACTACACCATAATCCAGCAATCCCATTCATGGGGTCCTATCTGAAGACTATTAAAACAACAGAGGAAGTTATTTTCACCCCAGTGTTTAATGCAGCTATTATCTACGATAGCTAAACTGTGGAAATAATCAAAGCGCCTACTGATCAGCTCAATAAAGGTGTCTACCTGTTATTATTCAGCTACTGAAAAATGAAGGAGCTCAATGTAGTGAGAGCAAAACAAAAAGGAAAACCAAGCACTGGATGATTTCACCTATGTATACAATAAAAATATATAAAACTTATGAACTTGGGGACATAACCAACTTACCAGAGATGGAAAGTGACTTCATGGAAGAAAGAAACAGTGGGGAAGGGAAAGGGAGGGCGTATCCTTGACCTATCTACATACTTAAAATGACAAAATGAAATAAAAATTGAAAACCTAAGAAAAGGAAACTTTAAAATCCAATTCACAAGAACAAGATCATACAGAGTAAGAATATGGAATATCTGAATTAATTCCATGTTTGACTTCCTTACACCCTTTCAGCATAATTCTCTTGAGCTCTACCCAAGTTGTTCTACGAACCATATTATACAGGGCAATATAAAAGGAACCATAAAAATGTTTATAAGCTCTAATTCTAGATACTTAATAATGGTCATGTATATTTTGGTCATTTTTTTTCCTGATTTCAATAAGGTCTTTCTCTTTTAATCCCTGTATTTGCAATACAATTCATATCAAGAAAAATTACAAAAATAGATTCTCAACCTATTTTTGAGAAAATACTTAAAAATTATCTAGAAACCAACTTCTTTTTTTTTTTACTTTTATTTTTTTTTATTTTTTTTTTAAATTTATTTATTTTTAATTAGAGAATCACCGTGAGGGTACAGTTACAGATTTATACACTTTTGTGCTTATACTTCCCTCATACAAAGTTTGGGAACCCATCCCTTCACCAGTGCCCATTCTCCACCACCCGTAAACCCAGTGTCCCTCCCACCCTCCCCAATCCCATCTCCCCCCCACCCCACCCTGCCACTGTGGCAAGGCATTCCCTTCTGTTCTCTCTCTCTAATTAGCTGTTGTGGTTTGCAATAAAGGTGTTGAGTGGCCGCTGTGCTCAGTCTCTAGCCCTCATTCAGCCCGCAACTCCCTTCCCCCACATGGCCTTCGACTACAATGTAGTTGGTGATCGCTTCTCTGAGTTGCCCTTTCCCCGGAACGTGAGGCCAGCCTCGAAGCCATGGAGTCAACCTCCTGGTACTTATTTCTACAGTTCTTGGGTGTTAGTCTCCCACTCTGTTATTCTATATACCATAGATGAGTGCAATCTTTCTATGTCTGTCTCTCTCTTTCTGACTCATTTCACTCAGCATGAAACTTTTCATGCCCATCCACTTGACTACAAAATTCTTGACCTCCTTTTTTCTAACAGCTGCATAGTATTCCATTGTATAGATGTACCAAAGTTTCCTCAACCAGTCATCCGTTCTGGGGCATTCGGGTTTTTTCCAGATTCTGGCTATTGTAAACAGTGCTGCGATGAACATACATGTGCAGATGTTGTAGAAACCAACTTCTTAACCTCCATAAATATATTCCTAAGCTTACTTTTCTTTAAGCACAGGTAATCAAAGTAAATTTATTTGGCATTTCATGTTTCTTTATTGTAAATGTCCAGTAAGACACTTTCAAGAACATTAACAGACTTGTGATTTATTATTATTAACATTTTAAACAATTTCCGAGAGAATATACCCTCCAATGTCCAAATATATATTTAAGTGGTAGCATAAACTATTACTAAATCAGCACATACTCCAACACAAAAAAAGATTTTTTTTTGGTCAAATATAATTTATAAGGCCGGTAGATTTTACAATGGCTCTGTAAAGAAATCTTCCCCAAATCCATATAAATGTATTTCCCTCTTTAATTCAAGAACAAAACAGCCAATTCAGTGAAAGTCATCTATTGGAGGGGCTGAAGGTAAAGAGATAGCACAGCAGGTAGCGCACTTGCCCTGCACTTGGCTGACTTGGGTCCAATCCCTGGGACCTCATATGGTCCCCTCTCACCCCCAGTACCACCAGAAGTGATCCCTGAAAATAGTTAGGAGTAAACCCTCACCACCACTGGTCTGTGGCCCAAAACCAAACAAACAAAAAATAAAATATGAACTCACAAGGCCAAAGCAACAGACAAAATAACTCAATTCAATGAGATAAAACTCCTCATTCTCCAGTCACACCCCCACCATGCAACCAAAAAGCCCCTCCAAATAGTTATGTAATTGTGTGCTTTCATACTTGCAACCTTTCTATACCTAGAATTTCAAGACTGACCTCTCATCACTCCACGAATCTGTCAATCTCCTGCTCTGTCACATTAAGACCAACAACTACATAGTACTCTCAGTAAATTATTTTTTTCTTAACCACACAATGAGGATATAGATTTATCGAGGTAATAAGCACTGGATCTTAATCTTTTGTTGTCTCTCAGGAAATTAGTTAAAAGTACCTTCTAGTACAAAATATTCCATAGGCCTTAATTAAAGAAAATGAAAATTTAAGATCTAACTCTTAGTTGTCCCCTTTTCAAAACTCTTAGAAAATATGCTCCCAGCATATCTGAAATCCCCAGAACTACCACTGTCTAACAGCAAGAACTTAACTCGCCTATAAAAGACTATTAGAATGGGCTTTAATAGAGTTTTAAGGATGATTAGAATGAAGTAGGCAGAGTCTAGAGTAAGCATCAAAACTTAGTGGCAAAACATACTAGGATAAAAGCAAATTTTTTTTTACCTCAAACCACTGAATTCTGATACTCATTTTCATAAGTGGAACATTCGTGGGGTTCACGCACATTTAAGTTTTCATTCTGCTGCCTACAGAAGTCTGCCTACTGGTACCAAACCTTAATAGCCCTTCAAAGAACAAAATATCAAAACATGTAAAGAGGACTAGGATGTGCTTTCCAGAAAAATGAACCTATGATTTAAGCCTAACAACAAGATTCTTTTAAAAATGCTGACATTCTAAAATTGAGTCCACACATTTCTTGTCATTTTTTCATTAGTGGATTAGGTAGTTATCCAGAGACCTTAAATTTCAGGCCTACAAGGGGCCTTTAGTAATCATCCCACGTACAGATCTCTAGAAGGTGAGGATTTAATCCCAAATTAAATTCTAATATTTATTTTAAAATTAAGTAGTCTGTCCAAGACCTCACAATTAACACATCAAAAAAATTATGTCTATAACCCCTATCTTGTGATTTAGTGGATTATCTGTTCTTTGGATTCTACCATAAGAACTTATTTCTTACATGTTAGTATTCTGTTAACTAACTTTGTACTAAACATGATCCTTCTAGCACCAAGTATTTTAAAACTCAGCACAAACTGCAATTAACAAATTTATGAGAAATAAGATCGTGTCACTTTAAAACAGAACACATGTAGTCAAACTAATCAAATAAAATCAAAGCGTCCTTCTTATCACATTTTAAAATTCTCAAGCATGCGAACATTTCCAAAAAATTTCAGAAAGGCAGCTTGTCAGTAATCATATGTAGTAAAAACACATGACTTTCTAAACGTATTACCCATATACAAATCTGACTAGTTAAACAAGTGTACCGTTATAGGAAAACTGGTATCTTTAGTTTACAAATATAATAAAATAAAAATGAAAGCATTTTTACAGAATGAGTCAGACTAACTGGAAGAAAAAAAAAATCAATCCACACATTCCAGTTAGTATTTTAATATATGTTCACTTAAATCTCAATGGCTTGAACTGAGAACAAGTTCCAAAGTGCATTAACATGTAGCCACCACTGTAATTCTTCAGAAGTATTTTCAAATTTATGTCTCCCGACAGCTTTGATTTTGGCCCTCAACTACACAGATCTAAATTACCAGAATACCCAAACAATCCGGTATGAGTAAATGCCACGATACAAAAACTTTTAGTATTAGCAAACTGGCTTTTGAAAGTTTCAAAGGCAGTTACTAAACTCCCTGGGTAGCAAAACTTTTGAAAACCCACTTTTGGCACCCAAGCCACAAAACCAAACTGTTATTTCTTGGGCCACTTCAGTAGGCCAGCACATCGCTCTTGCTGGGCACGGGGGCATTAACTTTTTTCACGGGTCTCCTTCCACACATCGGAAAATTTCTTCCCGGCATCGGAGGGGTTTGGTTGTGCTTCGGGGCATCAAGGAGGTTGTTATCCAGAACCTCGAGAGGGGGGGGAGGAAAGCTCCCCCGCCACAATCCTCTAATCGAAGCCCATTTGGCTCCTTCCTTTAAAATTCACACGCACGTCCCCACCACCAAGAAACCGCAAGTATCAAAATACGCCCCCCTGGAAACCCGGGGGCGTTCGCGGCGGACGGGCGGCGCCTGCGGGGGGTGGGGGCGTGGGTGCGGGAGAACCCGGGAAAATGTAACCATTCTCCCGGGCCGCGAGCGCGGGGCTCCCGCCGGCACATGGCTCCCGGCGCCCGCTCCTCACCCCGCACCCCGGGAGAAACCCCCTCCTTTCAACACCACCCGTTTCCGCGCTGCGCCGAAGCGCCCGGGTTCCCGCCGGGGGGAGGCGGGGGGGGGGTTTAACCTGAAAAGGGGAAAAAATGACAAGAGATGCTGGCGGGAAAACCCGACGGGCCCCGGGGCCTCCACCCCCGGCGCCCCTCCCCCTCCTCGGTCCTACCTTCCACGAAAGAAATCGTCCACACACACAAAGTTTCCCACCCCCTCCACTCGCGCACCCTCCGCACCCCCCTCCCCGCCTCGAAATAAGCGGATCGCGGCGCGGGGGGCCTCCGAGGGCCCCACGGCCAGGGCAGCCGCCGGGGCCCGCAAGCCGAGCGGCCTGGGCCTCCAGGGCCGCGAGCAGGCCCGGGCCGACTCCCCTGCCCGCAACCCGAGACTCGCGGACCATACGCCGGGGCCCGGGGGCGCCCGGGAACGCAGCAGGGCAACGGCCCGGGGGGGACGGGGGCGGGGAGCGGGGGCCGGGGGTCCGGGCCGGCCCCGATCCACCAGCTGAGCGGCCGGCCGGCCACCTCGGGAGCGCGGGGAGCCGCGCCGAGGCCGGAGGGGTGGGGCCGGGCCCGCGGGAGGGCCGGGGGTCCGCGGCCCGGCCACCCCGGGCCGGGTCTGGGGCCGGATCTCGGCCTCACCTGAAGTCCTTGTCGCTGGATGTCATTTTTTCCAGCAGATTGGAAATGTGGTACGAGGCGCTCGCCATGTTGACGGCCTGGATCCCGCCCGCTGGCGCCGCCGGCCGCTGCCGCTGCTGGAGCTCCTCCTCCCCTCGCGGCGGCTCCCGCTTCCAGGGTCGCAGCGACGCCGACGCCGACTAGGGAGGCGCCTCGGCCGGCCGCCCCCCCCTCCCCGGCGAGGCGCGGGCCTATCCCGGGGGGAAGCAGAGGCTCCGGAGCCGCCCTAACGACGGCGCTGCTCCCCGGAGAAGGCGCTCATGGGCGGCGGCGCGCACGGCGGCGTCTCTCCGCGGGGCCCAGCGCTACCTCTCGGGCCCGGCTCGTCCCCACTCGCTCCGCACCCGCTCCGTAGGGCAAGAGGCCAAAACCCGCCTCCCTCGCTACGGGAGCAGCAGCGGCGGACGCGAGACGCGACGGAAAGCCGAGGTCAGGGGTCACCGAGGTCTCCTCACGCACGCAGTCGAGACGCCGAGCGAAAACGCAATCCTATTGGCGGGGGTGGTGTCCGTCTTCGCAGGGCCCGCCTTCCTGGCGGCATGACAACGACCAATTAGGGGCGCTCTCGCGAGACTTGAAAGCGACGGTTAAAGGACGGGGGGGCGAGTGGGACAAGCATTTCTTGATCTGAAACTGGGGGAGGAGGGGCGTTATTTTGCGTGACAGATTTAAAAAAAGATTATTATTCTTAAAGAGTGTAATACTTAGGAGTAACGCCGATTGGGGGTAAATTGAGGAGCAACAGAAGCACTATCGGGAGGATCTTCCGTCTCGAATCTACGCGTGGCCTAGATTACTGGAAGCCGAATGGTGAGATGCTGCCACGCGAAAACCACAACTCCCAGGATTCTTGGCGCTGGGGCAGGAGGTCGGAGGTGATTGGCTCGAGGGACTTGTAGCGTCTTCATTGGCTCCCATCGGAGGAGTGAATGCCGGGACTTGCAGTCCGGCGAGCGGCCGCGGCGGAGGGGAGCGCCGCGCCCTCGGGATGAGGATCGTGGTTTCTCCCCTTCTGCTGGTGTCGCGGCTGGTAGAGAAGGTCCCCGGAGCGTGGCCGGCGCGGCCCGGGCGGGCGCACCGCGGGTCGGTCGTGTGTTCCCAGCAGCTGCTTCCCCGTCGTACTGTGCTCGTAGCTCCATCCTCAGACCAAGGACACTCCCTCTTTGCTTTGAAGACGAAGGACCACAGTTACGAGACTCTGGGGCCAAGGATCGATGAATGTATCTGCTTACCCTTTTAATTCAAAATAACTAAACTAACGCCACCCCCACGCCCCGGCACGCACATAAAAGCTTATATAAGAGACAAGGAAATTCAATCTCAAATGTTACTTTCTCTTCTAAAAAAACAAACAAGCAAACAAAAACTTTGAATAGCCCTTTCCAAATTTCTACTCCAAGGCATGTCGTCTGAAAGCTAGAAACTGTTACAGGTAATAATAGTTAACCAAAAAAGATGGGATGAGCTAGCTCATAATCCTTACCTAAACTTCCCCTCTAGATTTACTTCCATGCTGTTTCATCCCAGTAGTATCAGATTTCTGCCTTTTTCACCTTAATGAGTTGGCATATTATGTTCCCTGAACCGTTTGGCACAGTTAATTCCCTTTTGCTTTACACAATCCTTTCATAATATGTACTTTACACACATCACACCAACAAGCTGGTGATTTCTCTTATGTGGATCCCTTGGCTTAAAAATCTTTGAAAGGCCACTCTTTTTTTTTTTTTAATGAATTCAATCAAAACCCTCAAACCTTTGTTTTCCTTTTACGTGTGTAAATCCTTTATTTTGCCTGTCAGTTTGCAACTGAACAATAACATCCTCAGACTGCTCAGGATGAATCTTGTCTAGACTCCCTGATTCTCAGGGGTTTTTTTATGGATAACTTGATAATAATCTCTGTTACTTAAGTGCTATTGCACTAATTGTCTTAAAAACTCTGAGATATTGTTCAACATTATGTAGAGAGTAATAAATACAAGTTTTTGACACGCCCCTAAAAAAAGGCGCCAAATTGTTTTTTTAGGGTTGCCATAAGAATATATAACAGACTGAGTAGCCTAAAGGCAGAATCTGTTTTCTCACAGTTCTGTAAGCTGCAAGTTCAAGATTAATTGTGTCTGTACCGCAGGTTTCTCCTGGTTCCTTGGCCACCTTCTCAGGTGTAGTCAAGTATTCACACGGCCCTTTCTCTGTTTACTTTCTTTTCTCATAAGGATACTTACAAATTTTGTTGATTTGAGGGCCCATCATATATTTTACTTACTTTTTTAAAGGCTACATAATATTGCCATATTGGAGGTTGCATTTTCAACAGATGAATTCTGGGGAGACAATTCTAGTTATAATAGCTGTCTTATACTAGTACAGGAAAGTGCTACATAATATATAAAGGGCAAGCAATTGCCCAGAATTTAATAATATTTAAGACATTTCTTGAACATTAGTCATGAAAGCATCTAATAAAATTCATTATTATTATTATTCTGTATTTTTACTTATCTTTGTTACATTCCATTTTACATAGCCTGCAGATTTTTCCAAAACACTCTTTTTATAGCATTATACTTGTCTCTTAAAAGCATTCAACAACTCTTCTTTGCCAAGTCCAAGAATTTTGGCAATCAGAAACCTTTCTTTCTCTAAAAGAAAGGTTTTTATTTTCTCCCCACTATTCTAATATGGAGTGGAGCAATAGCACATTGGATAGGGCATTTGCCTTGCACAAGGCAGACCCAGGTTTGATTCCTCAGTCTCTGGGAAAGCCTAGCAAGCTACCAAGAGTATCACGCCCACAGGGCAGAGCCTGGCAAGCTACTGGTGGTGTATTCGATATGCCAAAAACAGTAACAGGTCTTACAATGGAGACGTTACTGGTGCCCCCTTGAGCAAATCTATGATCAACGGAACAACAGTGCTACAGCGCAGTGCATCAATATAGCTTGTTACCAAAAAATCAGTGAAATGCTTTCTTTAAAAGACTTGTAAAGGCTAAGTCAATTTTAAATTGCAAAGTGAATGTAGATAAGGCTCTCCTCTCTTTGTTCTAGTCTTTCTAGTCAGTGCTCTTTAATGGGAAACTGAAAAGAAATTTGAGAGTGATGGAAGTAGAGTTCTTCAAATTACTGAAAGGTGCTTCCAACATCAAAGAATTATTTGGGTTTAGTTCATACCCATTTATTGAGTGTCTGCCTCTCCTGTCCTGGGCACTATACTAGACCCTGGCTAGGAATGCAAAATGAGTAACACATGTTGCTTAGTTTTGAAGAACATTTATGTCACCAAACCTTAAGTTTTATAACAGAAGTTTCATATTTAAAGAGAAATTGATAAAATTGCTTACGACATATAAGTACTCAAAATAAATTTATATTTTATTTTGTATTTAAAATGGAGGCAAAATCCTAAATTATTTTTTAAATATTAAGAAGCAAACATAGCTCAGTGGACATGAGCACATGCTTTGCATGCAGGAGGCCCCAGCGTCACATGGTCCTCTGAGCACCAACCAGGAGCCAGTCCCAAGCATAGAGCCAGGAGTGATCCCAGAGCACTGCCAGCGCCGACCCTAAAATTAAATAATGCTAAACATAACAAGACTGAGGTGAATTACATATTATGAGATAGCAATCAATAAATTAAAGATAATGGAAATATTATGCAATTGATTTTCTGAATAACGTGATATTTTTAGAGCCTGAGAGATAATACAGCAGGTAGTGTGCATTATGTGCAGGTGACCTGAGTTCAATTCCCAGCACCCTACTTGGTACCCTGAACCTGCCAAGAGTGATCCCTGAGCACAGAGCCAGGAATAATCCCTGAGCATGCTGGGTGTGGCCCCCCCAAAAAAAAGAAAGAAAAAAGGACAAGGAGGAGGAAGAAGAGGAAGAAAAAGAAGGAGGTGGACGAGGAGAAGGGGGTAAGGAGGAGGAGATGGAGGAATAGGAGGAGGAGGAGGAAATGGAAGAGGAGAAATAATGTGAAATTCTTAGAGTAAAAGCAAAAGAAGTTACTTTGGTTTTTCTCAAACACATTCTGTCAGAAGGTGGCATATAAGAAAAATTTGTTTTCTTTCTGAAACCACAGCAATCTACACCAAAACTTGGATTAATCTACACTAACTCTGATGAGTAAAACTTTCATAGCATAGAGCAAAAGGTTATCATCTGAATGGACTGAAGACAGTGATGCCCTCATCAATAAAGAAATTCTATTCAGGTAACAAATCAAGAAGAGATCTCCAAGGTGAGGAAATTTACCCTGGAGTGGAGTGACATTGCACCAATCACTTTGCATCCCAATCTATAATCCTGTACTTAATGACACTGGAAGCAAGAAACTACAGGCTGTGGACAGGGGATGTCATGACAGGCACCTTTTCACTTGTAATCTTGTAATCTTGTTTGTAGATGCCATATTAGATCTCATTCTCTTAAGATCTCTTAAGAAAGGCCTTAAAAGAAAAGCTTTTGTTAGCGTCTTTTAAGTTTTTTTTTGTTTGCTTGTTTATGGCCAAACACCCAGCTGTTATCAGAATATACTCCTCTGCTCTGTGCTTAGGGATTGTTCTTAAAAGTGTTTAAGAGATTGACTATATATGGTACCCAGGATCAAGTCCCTGATCAGCAGCATACAAGACAAGAATCCATCTGCTGTACTATCTCTCAGGTCCCAAGATATTTAGGTTTCTATAAGGTTATGAGGGAATTAGTCCCCTTTGTGGACTAGCCTGATGGGATTAGTGCCCTTGCAAGAACCCACTAATAGAGCTTGCTTTCTCTCTAGGGTCTGTGAGAAGGTGAGAAGAAGGTAGATGTCTGTAAGCCAGAAAGCAAGACCTCACCATAATTCTATAATGTACACACATACTTGGATTTCCAGTCTTCTGAATTGTAAAATAAGAGATTCAGTTGTTTAAGCCACCAGAGTCTGTAAATTTTGTTATGGCAGTCCAAACTTACTAAAACAACTTTACTTAAGCACTCTGTGACACATTTAGAATGAGACTATTGCAAATATAATTTGAAAATTATTTCATTCATAACTTTTCCCCCTAAATTGTAAGCTGAATGAGCAATAGTAAGGGAAGAGGGCTTTGACAGAACATTAATCTTATTTGAGATTCTTTGTGGGAAGGGGCCATAGAATACATCCTCCCAAGGGTTCTTTTCTAATTCAACTGGACCATTATGACTGAGGGTTAGTGCCTGAAAATGAGCTGTTGCTTGGGCAATTTTGTCAACCGCCAGGCCCATTCTAGTGATGCTCAAGGGATTCCAAGACTATATTCTGCTCTGGTGTGGGGGTGATGTATGTAGTTCCAGGAACTGGAATCTGAGTCAGGTGATGCTAAGCGTGTACCTTAACCCTGAAACTATCTCCTTGGCTCATTTTTACATTCTTTTAAAAAGAGTCTTCTACCAAATACATATGGACTAGACTGAATTCATATATCTTCTATGAATTGAGTTAAGGGAAACAAAAAGATAAATCTATAGTTATATTTATTGAACCAGTTATTTCTGAAATGTAATTCTTTTTTGAATGTCAAAGTCAATATGTTATAGAGGGAGGAATTTTGATTTGTATATCAGTATAAACAACTTTACATACAAATAAACAGACTCAAAATGCTTCCTGTTGCAGATCATTTGTCAATACTGAAATCAACTCAGATGCAAAAGGAAGGAAATGCTATGGCAAGTCTAATCTTAGGAAGATTTATTTCCAATTGATTGGAAACAATCCAAAAGTTATATTTGTTCCTATGATCTACTCTCTTCTAAACAACTTCTAGAAGTACTTGGTTAATTTTTAGTGGCACTCTAAATCAAACTTAATTGTTCTATGAAGGGATTATTCCTCCTGAGTGAGAAATACATTTACAGCATATTAGAAGACATCGCAAGGATTATTTATATCACAAGGTGCTTACATTGGAATGTCGACCCTTTAATTCTTACTTTTGACTTTTATATTATTAGCCATAATCTGGCATTTTAAAATCTGGCACTTTCTAATAACAATTTATAAGAGCACTTTTCAGGATTTATAGGCAACTAAAATATGTTATAAATGCAAAGCTGGTTATCAATTTTGGTGAAAGATGCAAAAGTGCTAAAATTCAGCATATACTGCATTTTTGCCTGAAATGTAGGTATCGTACCAATGATATTGCTTTAAAAGTATCCTATTACCAGATGCAAGTTTTAATTTCTAGGGGGAAAAGGTGTGAAAAAAAATTAAAGATAAATCATGAACTCATAAGACCAGAGATTGAAACATTGTAATGAAATTAGTTTTGAAAAATAGTAATTTTAGTGAAAATAAAATTTAATGAAATGGTTCTTAGATGCTTTTAGTAATGGATATTTCATGCAATGAAATTAATTCATCATTATTACTTATAGTAACAGGTTATGTAAAAATTATGATCACCTAGGGAAAAGTTGCTGGTTTTGAATTTGTGCTGTTAAAAAAAAATTGCTAACTAAATGTAAAAAATTACTGAGCAGCCAAAGAGAAAATACAGGGGCTGAGGAACATGCCCTATCCCCTGCCAATCACGGTTTAAATCCAGGGACCCCAATAGCAATCCTCAGATTAGGCTCAGGGCAAGGGCCCCAGGATGTGATGCTGCTCTGGCCTGGGGCAGGGGACCTGGGTCATCCAAGTAGTGCAGAGGCATTCAGGGCTGCACCTAGCAATGTTCAGGGGATCATGTGGGACTAAGATTCGAACTCAACTCGCATGCACGCTACATCTACAGGCTATCTACTGTACTATCTCTGGCCCCTACATGTTCTATTTTGTTATTTTCTGCAGATCAATCCTAGAAAGTCACATATATAAGGCATGCACCCTACCTCTGAACATATTCAGAGCATTGTAGAGCCAGCTAAACTCAATATGCTATATTGTCTAGACAAGTGATTCAGAATTCAGGCTATAATTCACATAGACATGGTTTTAAATTTTGGTCATACCACTGAATCTTGGGAAATTACTATACCTTAAAATGATAGTAATATGAACAGTAATTTATGACAAGGTTATATGAGCCTCAATGAGATGCATGTAATAAGGTTGCCACAGTTGAGTATAAATATTACATATATATGTTTATGTATATATTTGGCTTTTGGGGTCACACCTGGCAACGCTCAGGGGTTACTCCTGGCTCTGCACTCAAAAATTACTGCTGGTGGTGCTTGGGGGACCATATGGGATATTGTGGATCAAACTTGGGTGGGCTGTGTGCAAGGCAAATGCCCTTCCCGCTGTACTATCACTTCTGCCCCCCATAATTTTTTAATCACGTACACTATAAAGGGCTGGAGCGATAGCACAGCGGTTGGGCGTTTGCCTTTCACGCGGCTGATCCCATGTTTGATTCCTCTGCCCCTCTCGGAGAGCCCGGCAAGCTACCGGACCCCGCACTGCAGAGCCTGGCAAGCTACCCGTGCGTATTGGATATGCCAAAATCAGTAACAATAAGTCTCTCAATGAGAGACGTTACTGGTGCCCGCTGGAGCAAATCAATGAGCAATGGGATGACAGTGACAGTGACACTATAAAATCTTAGGAAACAATTTAAATATTGCATTTCCTTTATTATCTATATTCAAATTAACACTATCCTCATTCTCTTTTCTAATAAGCTCTTGGGATGATTCGTTTTTATAGACCCCTGATAACGTACTACTCATAAAGTAATTCAGTAAACCATAGCCACACTGGCTAGGTGATTTAGGCAGACTACTTAACCTCATTTCGTTTTTGTTTTCTCCACTACATATTGAGCATGCTAATAAATACCTCACAGAATTAATGTAATGCACTAAATAATCTGTACCTTCTCCTATATAAAAGTAATTACCTAACAAATGGGAGTCACTTTTATCACTACCTAGTTCTTTTTTGTATTTGCAACTTAAGGTCTTTTTTAGATTTTTCAGTTGCCACGTCTCAATATTGCTTCATTTATCATATTACTCATCAACGCTTTTAAGTATTTTCCTACATGCTCTGGGATTTTGTTGTTCTCTTTTTCTACTTTCAGAATTAATGTAATGTGATTCTCATAGCTCTGAATCACTTAGAATGCTTCTAAAGAACATTACGCTTTTAAAAAAGGGTATTGGTAAAATAAGAAAATAATGTAATACTAAAAAGAAATGTGGCAATATCTAGTAAAGTTATATATTTGTTGACTTCTTTGACATACTAGTCTCAATATTTTGAATCTATCCAAAACAATAACTTCTAATGAAGTGAATAGTTTATGCACACACAGAAAAATAATAGTGTTCACCCACCATCACACTCCAAATCAATTAAATAAAATCATCCCCAGATAATTCAGATACAAAATTAACACTTTTTTGGGGGGGTTAGTGTTCTTGTTTTACCTGTTCTGCTTGGGATCTAAATGAAAAATTTCACTGTATCACTGTTATCCTGTTGTTCGTTGATTTACTTGAGCGGGCACCAGTTATGTCTCTATTACACTCAGCCCTGAGATTTTAGCAGCTTCTCCTTACTCATATTTCCCAACGATTGGAGCTCTTTCAGGGTAAGGGGAATGAGACCTATCGGTACTGTTTTTGGCATATCAAATATGCCACAGGTAGCTTGCCAGGCTCTGCCGTGTGGGCGGGATACTCTCAGTAGCTTGCCGGGCTCTCTGAGATGTATGTGTATATCTTTTACTGTATTTGGGATATGAATATGCCATGGGGAGCTTGCAAGGCTCTTCTGTGTGGGCAATAGACTCTCGGTAGCTTGTCAGGTTCTCCAAGAGGGAGAATAAGGCTATTAGATATCTCGAGGCTGCACACTTGGTCTTATAGTCTCTGGATGTGTGGTTGGTGGGATTACATGGCGCTGGGGGCATTTTGTGGGTGTGTCTGCCAAGTTACTGGAAAATGGGGGGTTTGGGTGGAGAAGGTCCAGTCCCAATCCGAGCAGGCTTGGAGATCTCAGCCCTGGTTCCCGCACACCTGGGTTCATGTGCTGGTACCTTCATGCATGAGGCTTGTGCGAATGTGTGGACAGTGGCCTTGAGCATGTAGCTGGGTTCCAGAGGTCTTCAAATGAAGAATTTACTTCAATTTCTAAAGATTATTTTGATTTTACTATGAAACCTGCTAGCTTTCCCTTCAATTGAGCAATTTTCTACAGATTTAATTATCATATAGGTGATGTACTCACCAATAATTGTAAAACATGCATAATAAGGATTATCATGTCCTTAGAGAATTCTTTGTAACTGGGCACTAATTTATTAATCAGCTTTTTAGAAGAATATCATTAATTTAATGTACTAACTGTAAATCCACATAACCTCACTGATGGTACTTCTTAATCAATAAACATCAGCCTTCTAAATCTTCTACAAATTTTATTATGAGAAAATATGTCGAAGAACATTCTAAAATTGAGATATGTACCATAATACTATATAGGAATATAATAAGAGATTGATATTTTCTTTTTTCCCACATTTAAGTAACCCTATTGTACTAGTCTCAAGTAGCACTTGCCTTGAATCCTGTTAACACTGGTTGGATTTCCTGACACCACAAGTGGTCACCTAACCACTGCCTAAGCATTTCTGAGCACTGAGAGAGGAATAGCCCTGGAGTACCATTGAGAGTGGCCTAATCTCCTCCCCAAAAGAAATAAAAACACAAAACAAAAACCTGTTCATGTAGAATCTTACTGCAAGTCAAAGCTGCTTCCCAATTCAAAGTATGCAGTATTTTTAAATATTTTTGAAGTTTTACTTTCCTGATTCTACATTTGAATTCCTTTCCACTTATTTTTAAATTTTGAAAGATTATGAATAATATTCAGAAGTTTATATTACCACTAGATGCTTTTTGATACCTTGAGATATTGTTTGCCCAGACTTCAAGATGAACTAAAGAAGATGAATATTTTTTCACTGTTTAACTCTCTGAGCCTCCATTTCTTTTTATTGTCTGTTTATTTTCACCAACTGATGATAAATCTTCTAAGTAAAGATACAAACCTACTTAAGGAGTTAGGAAAGAGAGAGAGAGAGAGAATATAGCCATTCAACTACATATTGTCAATTCTATAGTATTATGCCATTCACCACAGTAGTCTTATATCTTCTTATTTTCTTAATTCACAAATAAAAGTAACCTTTGGTGCAGCTGTGGGTAGCTTAAAGAGGTGCAGCTTATACCCTGTAGGTGTGAGGACCCAAGTTTGATCCTTGATTGACTATGTGTGACCAAAGTCCTATCAGCACCACTTGGGACGTCCCTCCAAAATAATTTCTCTTGCTACTAATGAATTTCAGAGACCTTTCATACATTCCACATTTTCTCTAGTATTTTAAACATAAACTCTGGAGAATTCTCTTAACATTTATATGCACCACATCATAATACCCCCTTTTCTCTTTCATGAACTTAGACCAGAAGTTGACAAACTTTTCCTATTAAGACACAATAATTTTAGGTTTCGTGTTCCTGCTTCTCAGTTGTATTTACTCAACTCTTACATTGTATCACAAAAGCATCCATTGAAAATAGACAAATAAATGAGTCTAACTCTGCTGGAATATTGTAGAAGGAAAACCATCATTAATACTATAATAAATTAAAATTCTTCCATCCAAAAAAGAGTACTTTAAAAACTATCTACAATACCTATTCTGAGTTTTCATTTCCATGTCACCTTTTATAAAATATACTTTTTTGTATTTTAAAATTCACCAAGATATTCAAACTATTTTAAGTTGACAATACTTTTCAAAACAAACCCTTTCAGAACTCCACGTGTATGGAAGTCACAAGGAGAGTGTAGGTGTCATTTCCTTCTGGAGTAGGGTCAAAGTATACAATGCACACTATTATCTTTAAGAGAAAAATGATGGAAATAAAAACGATCATACAAACAAGCTCAACTTTTAAATTCACATCTCTGTTGGGAAGTATTGTGGGTTAAATTGTGTTCCCCCAAAAGATATGTTAAATCAAGAGCTAAGCCCTGGTATTTAGAAAACATCATGATTGAGATTGAGATTCCAAAAATCTTGGCTTGATATTGCAGCATCTGGCATTGCACCTGTGGGTATCACATATGTTTGTTAATTTAAAACAACAAATGCAAAACAGTTGTTAGGATATATTATTCAAATCATATATACTCATACTGTTGAAAAAATCAATTCATTGGCACCTAAATTTATATTGTTTTTTATTTTATCTATTTATTTTGGCATTTGGGAGCTACACATGACTGTGCTCAGGTTTTACTCCTAACTCTGTGCCCAGGAACCATTCCAGGTCGCTTTTGGGGTACCATATGTATGTCAGAGATCAAATCAGAGTTGGCATACACAAGGCAAGCATCTCACCCACTGTACCTGAAATCTCTCAGGTGTTATATTGCTCTTAAAGAATGTGTTATTGTCTTGTGAAACCCAATTCTCATTTGAACCGAGCATAGACTTTACCCATAAGCCACATCCGGGCCCTATTTTGATTTTTTTAATTAATTATTTATTTGATTTCTTTGGACCCATCGAGTAATGCTCCAGGGCTCCTCCCAGCTGAAAGGTCATCCAGGTGGTACTTGGAGGGCCATGTGGTTCTAGGGATTGAATTCAGGCCTTCTCACATGTGAGCTCCAGACTGCTGAGCTATATCTACTGGACCACTTATTTTCATTTTTTGTCGGGGTGCTTAAAAGGCAAGAGCCTTATCCACTCTACTATTTGTACATCCTCTCTGGCTCACCTAATTTTCTTTTTTAAAAGAAATAATATGGGGGGAAAATCAGTATAATACAATGATATGTTATTATAAAGAAAAGAATTAAAGAAGACAAGAAAATATTATTACAGTGGAAAAATACTAAAAAAATATACTTGAGAGAATATGTTCATTTTATAATAACACATCACTTTTTTATTTATCTTGACTTTTTCCAATTCACAGTAAATGGTTAATGATGCACATTAAAATAAAAAGTATTCTACTAAAAAAGGTATCACCACCACAATGTGGAATTTGATGACTTACCTATGAGCAAGAGAACAGAAATTCTGTTTGACCTAGGCTTTTCAGGAGAAACCACGAGGACTCCTTTGTCCACAGCTTGGAAAATGCTAGTAGAGGGATTTACAGTTCACTGGCAGAGGCCTGAAAGACAGGAAATTTCTCCTAAGATTAGAGAAAAGTGAATCTTCGTTATATCACAGAAGAATCTGGCCTTGGGAGATTAGAAAGACCCTTTTGAAAATAGATCCTGAGGGACTTCCTGACTGCTCACTGGAGCTTCTCTTGAGGACTCGTTCTAAAATTCATATTTTTAAAAAAAGCTTCTAAAGCTTAAAGAGTAAAATGACTCTTTCTGAGCCCCAAAATAGTCTTATTCATCATTTAAAGTCAATTCAAGGTTTTTGAAGAGAAATGAAAAAAAATTCTTTAACCTTCAGAACCACCAAACCTACTGGGTTAGAGCACTAGAAGAATGAAGTTCTGACAACCAAATCATGAATGACACTGACACTTCAGAATACATTTCTGAAATAGCACTGGGTGTATTTTATTTTCTCACCAATTTATCCTTATTTATTTATATTATTTTAACTTTAGATACTATAATTTATAGTATTTTTAACGGTAGGGTTTCATGTGTGCGATATTTCAATGCCACACTCTCCTCCAGTGTTCACTTCCCTCCACTATTGACTGAGGACCCTCCCTTTACCCCCACTTACAGCCTTCCTGTCCCCTTACCATGTATGGTAAACTCAGTTCTGTCATTAAACAGAACTAAAAATTCAGAGAGAGAGAGAGAGAGAGAGAGAGATGACAAGCAATCTTCCAAGAGACAGCTCAAAAGAGGAAATTTTTTTATGATATAAGGTTGATCATAAATAAATAGCAGAGACAATGAGAATATAATTGGGGGATAGTGCTTGCTAAACTGTAAAGGGAATTATGGCTGAAGATGGGGGTGGGCAAAAAGAATACTTTTCTCCAACCGAACTAGAGCTAAGTTTCAGGACATGTCAACAGAGACACCCAGAGAGGAGAATCCATATCAGAAGTCTAATGATCACTTTTTCTGGTAAAACTTGGAAACAACTTTTGCCCCTTAAGAAATCCCTCAGTGATGAGATACCAAAGGCCATTATAGAGTTGGAGAGTAGATATAACCAAGATGGAGCTCTAACTCAGAGTTCTGAACCATCTTTCTTGGTATAGACAAGAGCCGGCCCTAGAGAATGACGATTCTGTTATGAGTCAAGGTAACGTTCACTCTCATTAGCTATGGATGCCACTATGAGATCCACAACACTAGTAGAAACCACTCAATGCACCTTAGTAAATACTAACAAAGGCACCCAGAAACAAGCAGACCAAGCTGTACCACAGTGGATGCAGTGAAAATGGGCACCAGCATCCAGATACCAAGTCGGCTAAGAAATCACAATTGACATCAACCATAGGTTACAATGGACTAAAGTGGCCTGATGTGGGTATGCCATATATGAAAGTTTTCTGTATGGCCAGATGCCAGTTTGGGGAGCAGACTGAGATGAAGAAAAGAGAATAAACTATTATTCAAAAGACATCTTTATAAACCTTGAAAAGATTGAGATACTATCTTTGGCATAGAAAATTATTTTCGTTTTTGTTTTAATTTTTAATTATTTTTTGTTTTGTTTCAGGGTTTTGTTTTTTCTCTCTCTTGCACCACACCCTGCGATGCTCAGGGATTACTTCTGGCTCTGCACTCGAAATTACTTCTGGTGGGATTCAGGGAACCATATGGAATGTTGGAAATTGAACTGGAGTCTGCTGTGTGCAAGGCAAAAACCCTACCCACTGTACTATCACTCCAGCCTCAGTTTGTTTCATTTTTGCAGCCACACCCCACAGTGCTCATGGACTGCTTCTAGTTAATTGCTTGAGGATTGTGCCCAGTGGTGTTCTGGGGGTGTTGGGGGCGGATGCGGCGGGGGGGGGGCGGTGGAGGCCTAAGAGGACTGTAGGTCTAGGGATGGGACCAGACTCCTGTGTGCAAAGCATGTGCTTCAGCTTATTGAGTGATCTCCCCAGTCCTTAGTAATACATTCTTTCTCAATTTTGAAGGCTGGGAGTTTGAGATCTGGGAGTCAGTAGGACCATGTTCTTTCTGAAGGCTCTAGGGAAGAATAAGCTTGATGCTATTCTTTTAGCTTCAGGCATTGCCAGTAAGCCTTTGCATTTCTTGAAATACTACATTGTGGTAGTGAATTTCCTCTGTAGAAATCTTCTATATTTTTAATATGCAACATTAACCATCTACTGTGAATTGATAAAAGTAAAAGAATAACAAAAATGTTAGATGAAGAATGTGAAATGAGCTCATTCTCTCAAGTAATGAGTTTATTTTCCCACTTTAACTATATTCCAGTGTTTTCTAATCTTTTGCTTTAGTAAATTATTGCAGTTTTCTGATTTTTCTCTATATTCTTTTCTCTTAGAAAATAACAAAACTATATTTAAATAATCATATGAATTTTAAGTGCCAATGAAATAACTTATTGAACTATATGAACATCTATATCTTAAATATATATGTATTCATAGTAACTTTTGTATTTGCCTGTTCACATTAACTGACATTTGTACAAGGTGCTATGCTGGATGTTGTAATATCATGTCCTTCTGGGGTACTGATCTAGTCATTACATTTCACATCATACAGTAGAGCAAAAGGACATGGATTTTGAAGTCATATACATCTTAGCTCTTCTTGCAGCTACATTTGCAAATTATGATCTTGGCCAAAATTGTCTTTATTGTCAGGCTGCTGATGAAAATTGCCACAATGTGAAATATGTAATTTGCAGGTAAGTGACTAGCTTTTACTATAAAAAGGATAGATTTCAGAAATACAATCAGAAAGGAACTGTAAAACGCGTTGAACTGCAAAAGGTGGAACTGAGGCATATTCAGAAGAATAAAATGAATGTGACTTGGAATGTAGGTGCACACACACCTTTATCCCTTTATGAACCTGTGGACATTTAGTTTATTTCCATAACTTGGCTACTCTGAATAATACTGCTCTGATATAAGACTACAGATCTCTTGTTATGTATTATGTCACCATGTTTTATAAAGGTACTCTTAGCTGAGTTTCAGGCATACAATATTCCAGCACCAATCCCACCACCAGGGTCAACTTCCTCCACCAAAGTTCTAGCATTCCCTCCTACCTCCAGTCTGTCTCCTTGAAGGGAACATTTTAAAATTTGATTGTTGTAGTTTTGACTTTGTACTTATGGTACTGTTGGCTCTGTAGTATACATATACATACACACATATACTAGAATATATATGAATTAGAATATATATGTGTGTGTCATATAGATGGCTATATATATAAATTATATATGTATAATACCTGTACTATCAATGTGCTTGTATTGCTCATATGTGTATATATGAGAATTATATGTATATATGTATACATATGTATGTATATAATATCTGTCACTGTCACTGTCATCCCGTTGTTCATCAATTTGCTTGAGTGGGCACCAATAAATGTCTCCATTGTGAGACTTGTTGTTACTGTTTTTGGCATATTGAATACGCCATGGGTAGCTTGCCAGGATCTGCTGTGCGGGTGAGATACTCTCGGTAACTTGCCGGGCTTTCTGAGAGGGACGGAGGAATCGAATCCCTGTCGGCCGCGTGCAAGGCAAATGCCTTACCTGCTGTGCTATCATTCCATTTGTATGGTAGCTCTACATTTAATTTTTAAAGCAACTTCCATACCGTTTCTCATAGTAGCTGTAACAATTGACACCAATAGAACTTCTGCATGTCCTCACTAACACTAGAGCTCTCTTGTTGGTTTGGTAATAGCCATTCTAACAGATGTGAAGTGAAATCTCATTGTGGTTTTCATTTGCACATCTCTGATGATTAGTGGTATTGAACATTTTCTCATGTACCTGCTGGCCATCTGTATGCCCTATTTGGAAAAACGTAATCTGAACCTTCTATCTAGTTAGAACCTTCTATCTAGTTAAATATGATTGTTTGTTCTTTTGCTATAAAATTATACTTCAATTGCTTAAGTTATAGTTAATTTTTTGGTTAATAATGGATGATGTAAGTTAAACATATATATACTTGGAGAGCTGGAAAGATAGTACCGTAGGAAGGGCACTTGCTTTGCATACAGCTTATCTGGGTTTGATCTCCAGCATCCCATATGGTGCCCCATGCACTGCCAGGAGTAATTCCTGTATGCAGTGTCAGGAGTAACCCCTGAACATTTCCATATGTCACCTCAAAACAAAACAAACATATATCTATCTATATATAGTTTTTGTTTTGTATATATATATATTTTGTTTTTGTTTTGTATATATAGATGTATATATATATATATACACATATATATATATATGGGCTTGAGTGATAACTATACTGGCTGAGTGCTCCTTGCATGTGGACAACCCCAGTTCAATCTTCTACAGTACATATGGTACCCAAACACCCAAACACTGCTGGGAATAGCTCCTGAGGAACACCAGATGGGCCTCTCACAGGCCAAACAAATATATGTGGATAGATATAGATATAGATAAAGAAATAGATATAGATATAGATATAAATAAATAAATGCTCTAAGTTGTTACATTCACACAGAGCATTCACTGCAGTATTTTATAAAATGTAAGTTGCAAAATAGCACATTAACACATAGTTATAAAAGACCATTTATTCTAATTATCTGAATAAAATAAGACATGTAGATTAAAACTTTGACTTATATTTTAGTCTTTAGCAAGTAATCAAGGGCATCTACACATTGGGTTTTAATACAGTAAGGTTTTTTTTATCCAAAACTTGTAATTCAATCTTGTATAAATTAAAATTTTATTGGTTTTCCTAATACTGATTTAACTCAATTTTGAATAATGTTTTACAATAAGATTAATACCTTAGATATCAACAAAATTCATTTTCATTATTGCACGCTATCTCTCCAGAAATGTTGTTTTTTAATAAATGTGGTTTTTAAATGCTTTTTAATTTTATTCCACAGGATTAAATATAATAAGGAGCTAGGGATGAGGCTAAGTAGTAGTATGCATGCCTCATTTGTTTGCTACTGTTGGTTAAATCTCTTGGGGCCACAATAAAACAATTAAATATATCAAGATAGTGACTAATTAAGGAACTTGTGAATTTGAAAGAAACGTCAGGCCAGCCTGGTCTGTCCAATCTAGATTAGTGTGTTTATTCCAGGCTTGTTCAAGACAACCTAATTAGGTATAGCTATAAATATAAAAATTGTTATTATATATTTATTCTATGTTAGTAATAGAAATTTTATTTATATTATAAAAATTAAATGAAATAAAATTTTAAAAAATTATACTTAGTTAAGTTCAATTCCTCCGCCCCTCTTGGAGAGCCCGCAAGCTACTGAGTGTATCCCCAACACAGCAGAGCCTCACAAGCTACCCATGGCGTATTCGATATGCCAAAACAGTAAAAACAAGTCTCACAATGGAGACATTACTGGTGCCCGCTCAAGAAATTGATGAGCAACAGGATGACAGTGACAGTGATACTTAGTTAACTTCTATTCTTCCGCCCCTCTCGGAAAGCCGGGCAACCTACGGAGAGTATCTTGTCTGCACAGCAGAGCCTGGCAAGCTACCTATTGTGTATTTGATACGCCAAAAACAGTAACAATAAGTCTCACAATGCAGACACTACTGGTGCCCGCTCGAGCAAATCAATGAGCAACAGGATGACAGTGACAGTGGCAGTGATACTTAGTTAATAAATTTCTATTTTTGTAAGTTTTATTTCATATTTAAAAAATTATGATCCATGTATACAGTTTGTAAATAAATATATCTATATGTAATGAGTGTTGCTTCATTAGTTTTAACTATTGATATATGCAATTTGAAAACCTAATCTTGAAGTGAAATGTCACTCCCATGTCTTCATGGAGTGCCCACCTCAGCCCGAGTCTGATTTCCTTACTCTGTGGACTGTGGGCACTTACACCATGTCCCGATCAGAAGCAGCTGCAACCCTAATGAAAGAGTAAAGAGTACTGATGCCCTTTGAACCTTGCGCTCTGGGGACTCTGCCAGTTTGGATAAACAAAAGAACAACGCAGACCACAGTTTCATTGGCCATATCATTTATCAGTGACTGCATGAACATGGATTAGTTTGGACTTTCAAAGTTTTTTCTCCGTGTAGCTTTTTATATTTTGTTTTGTTAGTTTTCTTCTCTTTTTTGCCCACTTATTTAGTTGTGTGTGTGTTGCTGTTTTTGTTTTGGGCTTACACTGGAGGTGCTCAGGGCTAACTCCTGGCTCTGTGCTCAGAGATCACTCCTGGAGGGCTTGGGGGACCATTATGTAGAGTCTGTGATGGAACCAGGTTGCTGGCATGAGAGGCAAATCCTCTGCCTGCTGTACTATGGCTCTGGCCCTTCTCATTTATATTGAGGTGCCGTGATTTACAATACTATTAATGGCAATTTTGTGCATTCTTTGTTCCAACATGGCACCTACCTCCAGAGTGCCTGCTTCTGTTCACCCACCAATATTTCAAGAAAAAATACTTCCTCCACCAATATTCCACAAGGAAGCCCTTGGCTCCCCCTCCTCTTTAGGTCAGCCCAGTACTATAGACCAACTCTCTAGTTCTGCTGCCTTTGAGCATTTGTTATTCCCTTACCATGTTTCTCTATATCTCGCATATGAGAGAGATCATTCTGTATCTTTTGACTCAGCATGATACCCTCTAGTTCCATCCATGTAGTGAAAATTGCATGATTTCATCTTTCCTTATAGCTGTTATATATATATATATATATATATATGCATGCAAAATTTTATTTATCTTGTCATCTGGGGGCACTTGGATTATTTCCACATCTTGGCTACTGAGAATAGTGTTTCAGTGAACACAGTGTCACAAATGTATTTTCAAAATTATGTTTTTGGGCCATTGGTGTAGATGCCAAGAAGTGGTTTTTATGGGCTATATGGAAGCTTGATACTTTGGATTTTGAGAAATAGCCCTATTGTTTTCCATAGAAGTTGAACCAGACTACATTTCCACCAATATTGGATGAGGTTTCCTTCTTTCCCTACATCTACTTCAGCACTCGTTGTTTTTGTCTTTTTTATGAGTGCCAGTCTCACTAGTGTAAAGGGATATCTCAGTGTTGTTTTGATTTGCCCTGATGATAAATGATGCAGAGCATTTCCCCCCATATACCTGTTGGCCCTCTGTATCTCCTTATAAGAGTGTCTTTGTATTTCTTCTCTTCATTTTTTAGTGGTGGTGTTTTTGGTTATTGTAGTAAACATTTGCAAGTGCTTTATACATCTTGGATATTAACCTTTTGTCAGGTGAATGGTGGGCAAATATTTGATCTCAAATCCGTGGGGTGTCTTTTTAATCTAGATATTGTTACTGGTGCCCACTTGAGCAAATTGATGAACAAAGGGTTGACAGTAATACAGTGCTACAATGCTTGCTTAGCCAGTACCATTGAGTCACTGAAGATGTCTCCCAGATTGAGTTTTGTGAAATATAGCATTCCTATATTTTCCTCAATGTAATTTGGGGAGTGAAGTCTGATAACGAGTTTCTTCATTCATTTGAGCTTTTTTTTCTCTTTACCATTTTTGTTGAGATACCATGATTTAAAATCCTGTACATTATACTTCTCATGCAGATATCATCTCAATACCACACATGTTACCAAAGTACCTGCATTCCTCAAACAGTGTCCTAAGTGCTCCTCCCAGTCACCCTTACCACCCCAGGTAAGCTGAGTCCTGTTGACAAAATCTCCAGTTCTGATGCCTTTGGCCATTTCTTGTTCCCTTATTATGTTTCTTTATATTCTTTTAATACATCTTGAACTGATTTTTGTGTAAGCTATAACATAGGGGTCTGAGGTTTTTTTAAGTGCTTTTTTTAAAAGTACTTTTAAAAGTGAATGGGCAGTTTTCCCAGTATCATTTGTTGAAGAGGCTTTTTTTTTGTTCCATTTCACACTCCTAGCTCTTTTGTCAAAGATTAGATTCTGTGTCTGGACTCTCAGTTCTATTCCGTTGATCTAAGTGTCTATCTTTTCCAGCATTGCACTGTCTTGATTCCTATCAAGTAATAGTAAAAATATAAAATTGGGGAAACTTAATCTGTTTTATTTTTTTCCTTAGAATTGTTTTGGCTATTGGGGGGCATTATTTGGCTATTTTCTTACTCAATATAAACTTCAGCAGTAATTGATCTATGTCTCTAAAAAATATCTTGGGAATTTTCATAGGGACTGCCTTAAATCTGCATAGTACTTTGGGAAGAATGATCATTTTGACAGTATTAATTCTTCTAAGCCACATAAAGGGAATATGTTTCCATTCCTTACGTCTCCTATTTTTTTCAGCAATGGCTTATAGTTTTCTTTGCATAGTCTTTCACCTCTTTTGTTGGTTCTAGATTATTTATTTTTTGAGGCACAATTGTGAATGTATTTTTAAGAATTTCCACCTCTTCAACTCCATTGTTTGCACATAGAAATGCCATGGATATTTTGTGCATTTATTTTGTAGCCTGCCACTTTGTTTTGTTTTAAAAAAGAAAAACTTCTATATCCTTCTTGGCCCTGTTTTCATAAGTAGTATCATTGTAGTGTTTGGATTTATCGGTATAGTCTATGTAGTAGCAAACAAATTACTTGAAACTTCAATTTAGAGATGAGATCCCGAGCAGCCTCGCACGACACGGCCGGCCCCTCTGCTCCTTAAAAGACTATGATCCAGGAGGTCTACTAACCCATTTTGGTACCCAGAGACTTACAGAAATGCATCTAGACTGTGAGCTGAGCTAAAACAACAGAAATCCAAAACCTATAATCTCCTATAATCTTCATTCTCAGCAATGGAAAACAAACTATCAAATGAAGCTTTTTCAGCAGGTTTAATTGTTGGGGGGAAATTCCAAATAATAATAATCAGTTCTCTGTTGAAATATTGAATGTATCCAAAGTATAGAGAGAATAAAGTGAAGATCATTGGCCACTCAGGTGCAGGGGAGTGGGTGGGAGGGGGGCATATTGGGGTTCTTGGTGGGGGGACAGGTGCACTGGTGAAGGGATGAAGGTTTGGTCATTATATGACTGAGACTTAAACCTGAAAGCTTTGTAACTCTTGTCATGGTGATTTGATAAAATAAAATTTTTTAAAAAGCCCACTGTCAATTATTACATAATTTTGGTTATAGTATAAATTGGATAACAATTTTTAGCCTTTCTTAGATCCAAAATAGGAAGCTTTTTATCTCAAATCTATAAACTATTTGTCATATTTTCTTATGTGCAGCTCAAAAAAACCCCTTACTTCCATCCCACTGATAAGACTTCTTAATGAAAGATCATAAGTAGAAGAATGAACGATGATTTAGTAGATTATTTTAGTCTTACCTGAGTAAATTTTGGATAATACAAAAATAAAATTATTTTTAACCAATTTTTACATTAAAAAATGACTTCAGGGGCTGGTGAGTTAAGACAGGAGTTAAGACACTTGCCTTGCATAAGATCAACCCTGGTTCAATTCCCTGAACCCACTTATGGTCCCTTGAGCAATTCTAGAAACAATACTTGAGCCTAGAGCTATGGGTAAGCCCTGGACTCTCCTCCATATGACCCAAAACCCTCCCCATGACTTCAGGGTGATATAGCAAAGAGGTAATTCGAAGGGTTGGAGTAGCAGGCAAGAGCCCTTGTTCTCAAGAGACTCAGAGTATTGCTTCAGATGAAGCCCAAAAACAAAGAAGGAAAATTTAGTGTCATGACAGGCGATTAAATCATTTTTCCTTTTTAAAAAAGCACTTTGTAAGGATTTAGGATTACTAGCCCTGTGCCAACTTTCAATTCTTAGAAGTGTCACAATCAGAGATTAAATTGTATACTAACCTCAAGAGAACACCTAACATTTAGGCTTATTTTCACAGAAGATTAAGTTCTTGTCATCTGCACCATTCTCTGAAGATATGCCACTCTCAGACTATTTCGGTGAAGTTAGAAACTCTGATCAACTGGACATCAGGAGTGGGAATCCTATTAAATCTTATTTTACTTCAAGTGTTCTTTTAAAGGATCAATGCTTCAAAAATAAATCTCAAAAAGTCATGTGCCCTAACAGAATATATGATAGTCTTTCTGATTCCATTTTCTGACTTTTCCTATGAAACTTAGCCATTGAGAACTTTGAGAGTATTCTTAATTTCCACAAATATTAGGGATTCTCCAATATTGAAAATAGAGTAACTGGTCTATAGCAACCTGTACAGCAGACAGGGCACTTTCCTTGCTGTCGGCTGACCTGGATTCCATCCTTTAGTCCCACCAGGAGTAATCCCTCAGCATTACCGGGTATGACCCAAAAACTAAAATAACAAACAAACAAAAACCAGAACGAGATCTGACAACCACAAGCATTTGGACATGTGATATATAAAAAAAAACCCCTGTTTTCTTTTTGCTTTCCAATTCTTATCCACACACGCCATCGAGATTGTTTTACATGATAAATCCACTGTCTGGGTACACATAATCTCAGAGTTGAAAGGCTTTATCTCCACCGTACGGGACATAGACATGCAGTGTTTGTTTATGCTGTGTTCTTAATAGTGGTGAGCCATTATACTTGTTTCATCTTTCCAGAAAGCAGCTTTTGCGCCACACAAGATAGACCCTAAGTAATGCCATTTAGATATCCATCATGGCACTGTTGTCTGACACTAGACTTTTCTAAAATTATTTGTTGAAGTGTTAGCCCAATTTTAGCATGAAAAAAATCACCAACACCTAATATTTTTTCCAAAAGTATGGCAAGTTGTTGGAATATGAGGTACTTAAAAATTTTTCGTGTGTAATAAATATCAAACCTATTTATACAGCTTGTAAATAATAGTGATGTGGACAAGATGGCCTTCCAAGAAACACATATTTATTTGTGGGTACGCTATGAGCATTTTTAGGTAGATGTATCATCCTGCCTTTAAGATACTTGAAGTTTTTTGCTGTTTGGTAGCATAGAGCATCTTTTAATGCAATTTTAAATGTTTATTTATTTTAATTGAGTCACTGTGATTTACAAAGTTGTTCATAGAGTTCAGTAGAGTTTCTGGCATACAATATTCCAGCACCAATCCTGTCACCAGTGTGACCTTCCCTCCACCAATAGTCCCTGGTTGTCCCCAAGCCTGCCTCCCTGGTAGACACATTTTTAAGTCTAGTTATTGTAGGCACAAAGCATCTTAAGAACTAGGCGTGAAGTGCTATGAAACTGCTTTGGATTTGGACAGAGGTGTACAGGTTGGATAACAGGATGCAGAGTTTAACTAGTCTTGTTTTGTACTCTAATTCATAGGTTCATTGGAATAACAAAATGGAAACCTGTATACAAGACTTTGTTAAGTATCAGGCACATGGGTTGGCCCACAAGGTACAGGCTATTAGCAAGGAAGAAACTCAAATCTATTCTGTTTTATGACAGGGCTGGAAAATGAAAGAAAGACAGAGAAATTGAGACTAGTCTTTGCATTTTGGAGAGAGGCAGTTAATCTTTCCTCCAGATGTTTACACTCTTTTCATCAGCAATATTTAGCTTTATTGTTACAAAAGGAGCAAAGGACTCCAGAAGTTATATTATTAATGTCATTCCCATGGAAACTTCTGAGAGAGATAAATTGTTTTGATCAAAGGTAATTGATTATATTAGAATCAGAGTAAAAATTCAGCTCTCACTGCTTTTTTAAATCTGTCTGCCTCGTTTATGCACATCCAGGATTCAAAGCAAGCCATTGCCTGTATGACTCACTGGAAATTAGAAAGCTATCTAGTCTATTTATGTTCACAGCAGAATGTTTTTATTCCTATTTATTTCTACTAAATTTTTTCACAAATCTTCATTCATAACATGCACATATGTTTCTGCACTTGTAGTTACGCTTTGGGCCAACAGACAAGCTGTTCTTAGCACAAATGTAATAATTGAATATGGTTTTATCTTTATTTTCAGTAATCACAATAAAAGAAAATTTGAGTGTATCAAAAAATATAGCTTAGGAGTGGTTGTTCATACCAGAATTTTTTAATTCACAATTCTTGAAGAAAACAAATGGTTGGCAGAAAGCATGATGCTGAAATTTAGGGGTTCTGGAACAATAAAGCAATGGAAAATTAATCAATGGGTGAAAACTTTATGAATATATATTATACAAAAATACACATTTTTATATGCATAAATATATGCATATGTACAGATATATATATTTATGTTGGACAAATTTACCTCTGGATACTCCCATGTATGTTTTAATAATATGCCAGGTATTTTTCCATATATCACTAAATAATTTAATATATAATTAAGATCACTATGCTGAAAAGGAGCTATTCTGAGTTGAAGTACATTAATAATCTCCTTCATATATAAAATGAAAACTAACCACTGTTCAACTAAGGATAAAAGTAAACGGAAAACACTGAAATAAGCAGAGTTACTGTAAGACAAGATAAAGCTTCTGCTTTTCATTAGGCTTTTCACTTGACATCTGTAACACCAGGTTAGCAATCTATCTGAGATTCTAGTTGGGAACTTTCCCTGAGTCAGTGATACCAACTCCTCTATGGGGTGCTGGAATGATCTGGTGGTGACTGTAGGATCTTCTGTGCAATTGGGGAGCACTTTATATTTATTAGATTAAAGAAGGTAGATTTCTAGGGAGGTACTACATTAGATATCCCTCTCAGAGAGGGATATCCAGAGTATCCCGCCCGCACAGCAGAGCCTGGCAAGCTACCCATGGTGTATTCAATATGCCAAAAACAGTAACAATGATGGTCCTCATTCCCCTAATGCCACTGGGTTACACTAGCACGTGAGAGGGATGAATGGAGACATTGCTGGCACCCGCTTGAGCAAATCGATGAACAACAGGATGACAGTGATACAGTGATATAGTAATACTACATTAGATAGATAGATAGGTAGGTAGATAGATAGGTAGATAGATAGATAGATAGATAGATAGATAGATAGATAGATAGATAGATAGATAGATAGAGTTTTTAAAAGTGGATGGTAAGCCAAGTAAATTTGGACACCTATGGATTAGAGGATTAATCTCCAAACATTGCAAGCCACTGTGGCTTTCTATGTTTTCTTTGAATCAGAGTTTTTAAAAAATAGCATAAAATACTTGTTCCTCACCTTTGCTTAATGATGTCATAGAATTTCCTAGCTCATGCTGGTCAGCTGGTCACCTATTTGTTTCTGGGGCCAGTAGTTACTGATTGGCCCAGTTAAGTGGTATTATATGGAATTACTAATTAAGATAAAGTGATGTGTCATAACATATTATTCACCTCCAACATTTCTCCATTTTTAACTTGAATTATCACAAACTGTATTATTAACACACAACTATAAGCCTTCCTTTGACAGGAAGCACCAAAGAAAATACTACGCAGACCCAGTGAGCAGGCCTGGAGTGCACGCTCTGTGGAGGGGACCCCCCGTTAGTGTCCCAGTAGTGCACGACGCCCCCTGACCCCACATGGAGTGAGCACAGACCTGGGAATAGTCCCTGAGCACCACTGGATGTGTTCTCCAAGGAAAAAGAAATTATGCCTTCTAAAAGATTTTTACTCATATTTTTACCACAGCCTACATTAAGAAAAATGTTTTCTATCATAACTCAGTAGGTGCAAATTTATAGATCCATGTACCACACATATGCATGCATCCTCACAAAGAGAAATAACTTGAGGTTTCACAAAACAGTACTTAGTCTTAGTTTAGGCAAGGCACTCTAATATTTTCTGATCTGTTTTTTTCATTTTCCCCCTGAATGCTTGGGATCCAGTAATGGACTGAAACGTGACTTTCAGTCTGAAAAACTGCCTTTACTTTTTTTATTTTTGAATTTATGTTTTTTTATTAAGGCACTGTGATTTAAAAAGTTACTCATCATCGAGTGTAGGTGTACTCCAGCACTAGCTACACACCAGTGTCAACTTCCTTTCTCAAGAGATTTTGTAGAGCTTGCATCTCCAAAGACTGTGTGTGCATTTGTCATTACCAGAGAACAAGGAAAAATGCCTCCATTCTGCTGCTTATATAATTTCTGTATGTCAGAAACCAATAGGGAACAGATTTTTGTTACCTCCATGATGGCAAATGTGTCCAGAGACCTAGGCCTAGAATCTGATGATTAGGTCTGCATAATCTTTCTGGCAGTATTTCTTAGCCTCGTTCTGATGAACCAGTTAAATGTGTAATGAGCTTTGGGCAAAAGAGGGGTGGGAGACCCAAAGCACTTTAAAATAAAATGTTGCCATTGCCTCTGATATTTTAAGAAGAGCACTTTGAAATACTTCACTTACAACAATAAAGCATAATACCTCTTGCCTGGAGAAAGAGATGCAGGTTCAGATTAACCTAGCTGAGAAACAACTATGGTTCCCATTGTTTTCTGTCAAGGGCTGATCTGTACTTAAAGTGTGTGTGTGTGTGTGTGTGTGTGTGTGTGTGTGTGTGTGTGTGTGTGTGTGTGTGTGTTGAATAACATGAATTACAAAGTTACCAAGTTATTCATGATTGAGTTTCAGGTGTACAATGTCTATATAGCTACTAAGGGTTTGTTTTTTTTTTCACCTCTGACTTTAATCTTGCCATCATTTTTCAGTCAGTGGCTGGAAATAGTTTTTTAAATGTATCTGTGAGTATAGTCAGCAGCAGAGACTGGGGACAACTTCCGCCTGCTACAGCAGAACCGTGAAGAGGCAGGTGTGTCCTGTGGGAATAAATGTGTATGCAGAAAACTGGGCTTGACTGAGTCCACTTTGAATTCTGTTCTGTTTAGGTGAAAAGGCATTCGGTGTATTTACGTCCCAGGTACACTGTGGGATCTTAGAAGAAAAAGACAATGAACATGTAGTGCCATTCCCTAAAATGGAGATGATAACACTCTAATACTGTTATCATAGTATTATTAAGACTAAAGGAGAACAAACAGGAGATACTAAACACAATTCTTCACCCATATTAAGATTATCTATTTTTTGTGTGTGTGAAGCCATTTTATTATAAAATAAAACACACAGAAAAATGCAAAAACATAGATGTCTAGCTATGTTAATTATGAACCAGATTTGTGCAGCTGTCATGTAGATAGGGAAATAGACAATTGCCAAAACCACAGAAATCCTCTCTTGCTTTACCAAAGAAT
Organism: Sorex araneus; assembly: GCF_027595985.1. NCBI lineage: Eukaryota > Metazoa > Chordata > Mammalia > Eulipotyphla > Soricidae > Sorex > Sorex araneus. The sequence goes on along the minus strand of NC_073311.1, from coordinate 9,647,688 downwards.
TACCTCTCCCTTCTAAAAGTAGCAATTTGTTTGACTATGTTTGGTTTTTTTTTTTAAGCCAACTAAGCACGCATCCTAAGCAATAGAGTTTTTTCTTAGGCTAGCTTTAAACTTATACAACCTGTTTTAGCTGGGTTCCTTATCACCGCGGTCACTGTCATCACTGTCATCCAGTTGTTCATTGATTTACTCGAGAGAGCACCAGTAATGTCTTCATTTGTCCCAACCCTGAGATTTTAGCAGCCTCTCCTTACTCGTCTTTCCCAACGACTGCAGGTTTCTTTCAGGGTCAGGGGAATGAGATCTGTTATTGTTACTGTTTTTGGCATATCAAATATGCCACAGGGAGCTTGCCAGGCTCTGCTGTGCTGGCAGGATACTCTCAGTAGCTTGCCGGGCTCTCTGAGAGGCATATATATTTATTTCTCTCTATGATGATGTGTCCAGGAATATGTTCATTCATGTGTGAGGCTTGGCCCTAGTGTGTGGAAAGTGGCCTGGAGTTTGGCGGCGGTTGTGTATTGGAGGTCGGCTGCCCGACCTGTGTCCCTTGGGGCGGGGCGGGCTCTTATCCGCCCCCCCTTTGGGGTGCCCCGAATGAAAACAGCCTGACATGGAGTTTGGTGGCATGGTTATGGGGGCCTCACTTTATGCTCTCTTCTGGAAGGAGCAGCCATGGGTTCTGGAGGGTGGCCGATGGGGAGTGGTGACATTATTTTTTGATATTACATTTATTAGTACTATTAAGCATTAGCTGTTGTTGGAAGAAGAGAATGGATGAAATAAAGCACATATTATTTTTAGAAAATTATCCACATTGTTGTGGAGTTCATGCCTGCTTCAGTCAGCTTAATCAGTGGCTGAAAAAATAGCAGTTCTCCTACATTAAAAAAAAATTATCCACGTTGTAAATGTGAGTTGTAGTTAATTCATTTCTGTTGTTATGTAATATTTAGTTGACTAAATATTTTTTAGTTTTGTTTTTTCTTTTTGTTTTTGAGTGATCCACAGTGCCATTGATGAACTTCTGGTTTTTTCCACCCACTATTTTGCTGTTGAAAAATATGCTGCAGTGAAGTTTTTGTAAATGTCTTCTAATATATCACTCCAGCATTTCTGTAGGACACATGCTTAGGAGAATTGATGGGTCATGAGAATATGTACTTTTACCCTGCTAGATACTGCCTAAATATTTTCCAAAGTCTTTGTACCAACTTACTTTCTAATCTCACCAACTCTGGAAATTGCCAGACTTCTAATTTTAGGCATTCAAGTGGATATGTCAGTCTCATTTTAGCTAAAATTTTATACCCTGATTGCTAACAAGATAATGTACTTTTATAAGCCTTTTGAATTTCCTCTTACATATTCTTGATTACTAATAAGATGAAGCACCTTTATCAGTCACTTGGATTTCCTCTTATGTTTAATTTCCTCTTCGTGAAATGTTTAAGGTTTAGTCTCCCTCCCTTTTTGAGTTGTCTGTCTTTTCATAATGTTCTGGATATAATTTCTCTATTAGTATATGTAATATAAATGATATGCAAATGACTTCTCCCACTCTGTGACTTGTCTTTTTATTTCTTATTGTGGTTTTTGATTAACAGAATGTCACAATTTTTCTACATAAAATACAGTGGACAGTATAATTACCAGGGCCAATATTATTACCAAGCTCAGCAGGTAAGGTACTTGCCATTCATCTACTGATCCAGCTTTGATTGTTGGCACTCCATTTGGTCTCCCCCAGCTCCTCCAGGAGTGATCCCTGAGCACAGAACCAGGAGTAAGCCCTGAGCACTGCCAAAAACAGTAACAAGTCTCACAATAGAGACGTTACTGGTGCCCACTCAAGGAAATCGATGAACAATGGGACAACAGTGCTACAGTGCTATAACTTCATAGTTTCTATTGAGGCCCCTAGGACCTTGATAAGCTTAGTTCCTTATACCAAGATGATGTGGATTAGAAATAAGTCTGTTAATACTATGCAGAATTTAATATGCCAAAAGCAGTTACAAGTCTCATAATAGAGATGTTACTGGTATCTGCTTGAGCAAATCAATGAGCAACGAGATGACAGTGACAGTGACAATACTATGCAGCTGTTAGGAGAGATGAAGTCATGAAATTTTCTTATAAATGGATAGACATGGATAGTGTCATGCTAAGTGAAATGAGTCAGAAACAGAGGAATAGACATAGAAGAACTGCACTCATTTGTGGAGTATAGAATAACATTACATGAGGCTGACACCCAAGGACAGTAGATAGATACAAGGGCCAGGAGGATTGTCCCATAGCTGGAAGCCTGCTTCATGAGTGGAGGGGAGAGGGCAGATGGAATAGAGAAAGGATCACTAAGAAAATAATGGCTGGAGGAATCAGTCGGGATGGGAGATGTGTACTGAAAGTAGATAATGGACCAAACATGATGACCTCTCAGTGTCTGTGTTGCAAGCCCTAATACCCAAAAGTAGAGAGAGAGTATGGGGAATATTGTCTGCCATGGAGGCAGGGGGAGAGTGGGAAAGGGAGTGTGTACTGGGGATATTGGTAGTGGGGAAAGTGCACTGGTGGAGGGATGGGTGTGTGTGGGATCATTGTGTGATTATAACCCAAACATGAAAGCTTGTAACTATCTCACAGTGATTCAAAAAAATAAAAATAAGAAAGAAGTCTGTTTTGGACATCTTGCTAAAATTATGTCTGAATATTTGGGGTGGGATGTCATTCCCTTGTTATGAAGTTAGATAATCTTTATTTAACTTTCCTTATTCAAAATATTAATTTCTATTCTCATTGAACATACACTGATGTAGATTTTAAACTTCTGCTTACTACTTCTTTCTCTTTGCCCCTTTTGCTACATGAAACTTTATGTGTCTTTATAAGTTATTATTTATTATTTGGTTGCTCTTAATTGTGGCTCAAGTTATTATAATAGATATCCTTAACTTATAAAGCAATACTTTTATCCTTTTCCTTGAAAATATATCACCATTTTAAAATAATATAGTAACATTTTACTCTCTCCAAAATTTCATGTGAGAATTATACATTTTGACTGCATAATTGTTCTCTTTAGCATCCCATTTGTTGTTGTCATTATTGTTGTTGCAATATCTCGGGGTTCCAACTCCAGACAAGGATGGAGATCATATTTGATCAAGTGGGGTGATGCTGGCGATCAAGCTTGGAACTTCACAGAACTCCATCATTGAACCATATCCACAGGCCCTTGTATATGTAAGTCAGAAATCTTTTAGATTTACCTAGAAATTTTCCCTCACTTGGTCCAATTTTTTGCTACACTTTAGGGATTCTCTAGTTATTTTGCTCAAGTCCCAACAATAGTCTTTGAACTCTATTTGTGTGGATATGTTGGGAAGCTCATTCAACTTTCATTTGTGTTGATGTGGCTTGATTTTACTTGCATTGTTGATGAATATTTTCTTCTGATTGAAAATTGTAGATTACCCATCATTTTTCTCTTAATCCTTTGATATCAAATTATTTCACTGTCTTCTAGAGTCCAAGTGTTTCTGCAAAGAAAGCAGGTATCACTGAAACTGTGCTTAAGTCTATGATGAACTTCTCAAAAGGTGCAGAGTAAAGCATCCCAAGTACAAAGCTTTATCATATTGTCTGGAAGCAAACTAGAATATCACAACCCAGATCCAAGCTGCTCTGAGTGCTGTGAAACAAGAGACTTCAGTTACTCGAAAGGAACCCGAGAGGCCAGTTTTCACTTTATGTGTAATCATTCATGGGGGTCGCCTAATTTAAACTTAGAGAGACTAAAATTTTACAAAGACACTACATTCATGGTCTTATGATAAACCTTGACTGATAAATAGGATGGTTGATGATTTCTGTTTGCTACCACTAAAACTTTGAGGCTTTATTTGAACTCATTAATTTGCAGTGCAAGGCATTGACTCCAGGTCCACACATATGTAAAGCAAGTAACCTATTTCTGAGCTATATCTCCAGACCCTAACTTTTTCTTCTTTGCCTTTTAGGCTAATTTATTATCAGTAGATGATTTTTAGCTATAATAAAAGGTCATTTGAGTCTAGTCACATTTCTAAAAATGTGAACACTTTAAACGTTTATTTTAAAGGAATTATTTGTATGAAAACAAAGCAGAATTGAAAGCAGTTGAAAATAATTCAGTGGTTTATATTGAGAAGTTAAATATAGGCACATTACTGGCAGTAAATGCTTCTTGCACATTGCTAGTGTTTAGGACTAATTTCAATTTATGACCTTTTTTCCTCTTTCCATTTATACCTTTAATGGTATACACAATGGTAGTTTTCATTGATATCAGAATTTTCTCTTATGTATTTTCTCTTATGTACTTCTCTTATGTATTTAAACATTAAATACACATGAAAGTGTGTATTCATTAAAAAATCATATTGGGCTAGAGCGATAGCACAGCGGGTAGGGCCTTTGCCTTGCACACGGCTGACCCAGGTCTGACTCCTCCATCCCTCTCAGAGAGCCTGGCAAGCTACTGAGAGTATCTTGCCCTCAGGGCAGAGCCAGGCAAGCTACCCGTGGTGTATTTGATATGCCAAAAACAGTAACAACAAGTCTTACAATGGAGACGTTACTGATGCCCGCTTGAGCAAATTGATGAGCAATGGATGACAGTGACAGTGATTTTAAATATTAAGTGTAATTGAGATATAAATAATAGACCCTCTTTATGATAGCTTATATGAATTAGTACTCTTTTTAATAAGTTGTGCGGCCATGGTAGCGGCTGCACGGTTTACAATTTCTGTATTTTAGTAATTAAGTCCAGGGAGATTTAAGTTGGAAATTGAATCATTTCCCTTCCTGGAGCATCATGGAGCAAAAGCTTAGTTCACAGTCTGGATATATGGTTGCAAGCACTCGCTGGAATCCCAAGTCATATAGCTGGCTCTGGATCCTGCTTGTTCAGCAGCCAAGCGGCTGTGCAAAGGCATGGCCACCCGGGTCCAATCTCGGGGGAGGTCAAACCGGCCCCGGCCCCGGCCCGAGACTGCCCAGGCGTCCCGCTGTTTCAAGTTCAAAGCACATTTTTTTTTTCCCGCGCCACTAAGTTCATACCTGCTCAAAATTCTCATAAAATGGTGGACACCACACCTCCTCCTCCCGGAGGGAAGAAAAATCAAGGAAGAAGGATATTTCCTCCGTTAGCCGGCGTCGGGTAAAAGCTTAGTTCACAGTCTGGATACATGGCTGCAAGCACTCGCTGGAACCCCAAGTCATATAGCTGTCTACCGTATTTTAACTACTCCCTTCTCTATACTGTTTCTTTCATATTTCACCCTATATTATCTAGTCTGAATATATTTACTTCTACAATGTGAAGTTTAAGAATATGGTCTAGAGTAAAAGAATCCTGGCCGGCGGGAACTGCAAGCCGGAGTATGCTTCGGACCCCAGACTGGGCCACCAACACCAGGGTGCCCCAGATGGAGAAGGTGCAGAGTCCCCGCCTTCTCCAGATGGAATCCTGGCAACACTGAGCTTCTACTAACACGGCTCCGATATGTGGGACCTGGACTATTTCTCCAAACCGAGCGGCCGCACGTCCTTTCCTGATACACAAAAAAACCTCTCAGGAATGGCTCCTCTGCCCCTGAGCAGACATGATCCCAGAGGCACACAAACCAATCTCAGAACGCAGTGGCTGTTGGCAGAAATACCTATGGACTTAATTACTAAAATACCAGAATTCCAAAACCACGCGGCCGCTTTCATGGCCATGCAACATCATATGCTCTTCATTATCAGCAATAGAAAACAAATGATCTAATGATGCCTTTTCAGCATATCTGATTGTTGGGGGGAAAATTCCAAGTAATAATAGTGGGTTTTCTGTCAAAAATTGAATGTAATCAAAGTAAAGAGAGAGTAAAGTGAAAATTCTCTGCCACACAGTCAGGGTGGGGAGTGGGAGGGTGGTATACTGGAGTTCTTGGTGGTGGAACATATACACTGGTGAAGGGATGGGTGTTTGATCATTGTATGACTCAGACTTAATCCTGAAAGCTTTGTAACGGTTCTCACGATGATTCAATAAAATTTAAAAAAAAAGGTCTATGTGTTATTTTTATTTTGCAATGGTTAGCTCTGTTCCAGTCAACAACAATAACAGTTCATTATATGTTAAGCAACATCTCAAGGGCTTGGATATAATAGTTATTCAATCAATGCTTATTGATTAAATAGCAAATTTTTATTTTTAATGTTTATTCTTTAAATAAAATTTTGTTGATTTACCATTAGTTTATAGTTCTATAAAAATTTGGGAGTAGAGTTTTACAACTCCATATGTGATGACTCACCACACTCAGCATTAAAGTTTCAGTGCTATCAGATTATAAAAATTATACTTCATGGGCTGGTGATGTACTCAGTAGTCTAGCTCAAACCTTGTCTATATATAAGAGCCTGCATTCAATCCCTGGCACTGTCAAATAAAATAAAAAAGGAAAGAAAAATAAAGAAGAGAACTAAAAATAATCCTTAATTTTTTTATCACTCCTCTTTTCACCTTTGGTAACCATCCTAATTTTGAAAACCCTAAGTTGTCTTTTTTGTTTGCCAGTTTGTTTGCTTTTGTTTCAATATTTCACATGTAATTTAAAGCATATGCTAATTGTTTTCATTTCATGATTAATTTCACTTAGCATGAATCACCTCAAGTTTTTCCATATTGTCTTAAATGGCACGATTTTTTAATGGCTGAATAGTAGTCCATTGAATATATGTTATAACTTGTTTATCCAGTCATCTGTTGGTGGGCATTTGGGTTGATTTTGTATCTTATATTTATAGTTTGTTTTATATTGTACAAAGAGGTACAAATATTCTTTCAAGTTAATGGTTTCACATCCTTCAGGTATATGTTTAAGAATATTGTTGTTGAATCACATGGAATTTTTATTTTTAGTTTCTTAAAGAATCTCAGCACTATTTTTCCTTGAGGTTGCACCAATTTACATACAGCCCGCCCCCACCCCCAAATACAAGCGTTTCTTTTTTCTCTACACCCTTACTAATATATGTTCTTTCAAGTCTTTTTTTGGTTTTAGCTATTTTCACTGGTGTGGGATATTTCATTATGGTTTGGGTTTTTATTTCCCTAGTAATAAGTGAAGAGAAAGATGAAGGAACTAGTAAAGCAAACACCCATGTATCTATCACTCATCAGAAGAAATGAAACATTACCCTGTATACTAATCACATTCTTCTTCATTTGGTGCTTAGCATTTCTATGCATTTCTTTTGGGTTTTCATATGTAAAAGACAGTATAGTACCAGTGTCAGTTCATGGAGTTAGACATATATAAATGATATTTTCCACTGTGTGATTCTCTGTCAATCAGTGTTTTTTTTTTAATTGCTCTCACTGTGTTGCCAGGTCCTTCCTTTTGTTGCTGCTGTCATAATGTCTGATGTTTGCACACATGGAAATGTGGTTCTGGTAACCTCAGTAGCCCTACTATTGAGCCTAGGTAGCATACCCTGAGCTCCTCAGTCATTAATTTATTTTAATTTTATTTATTTATTTATTTTTTTGGTGAGGGGCTCACCTGGTGGTGTTCAGGGTTTCCTCCTGTCTCTGCACTCAGGGATCACTCCTGGTGGTATTCAGGAAACCTACAGAGTGTTGGGGATCAAACCAGGTCAGCTGTGTGCAATGCAAGTGCCTCTATCCCAGTCCCTCAGTCACTCTTTTAAATAAAGAGAAAACAGTAGCAAGAGAACCAAGTTCTTGCTCTAATAAAATTTAAGTCTGGAGCTGGGAGAAGACAATAATGCACAAATGAAACAATATAAAATTTTATCTGGTAATAAGCAAAACCAAATAATACATAGAAAGAAAAAAGAGTGAAAGCCTGTGAAAGATGGAAATCCTCTTTCATCAAGAGATAGTTAAGCAGATATCTGAATGGAATGAGAAAATAATGACTTACATGCTTACATTAAAAATCAGCTATGCCATTGTGAATGTATGGCAGGAGGTTAAGAATGAAAACTGATGTGAATAGTTCATATGAGAGATAAGAATGGCTGAGATTATCGGGAGAGAGTAAGTGATCAGATTTGCTTATATTCTGAACGAAGCATTTAAGTTCTTACAAGAAGTGATTGGTGCTTTTCTTGTCTTGATTTGAACTGCTTTGGAGTCAAGATTTTATCAGCATCATAAAGTGATATGGAAAACTTTTGTTCCACCTTTGGGAAAACTAGCATCAAATAGAAACTTATCTTTCCATGATGTTGTTAGAGTTCATTGAAAAGCCATTATTTGGGGCAATAGGAGGTAGAGTGAAGCAATTTTTATAAAATACTTGGGATTTCATAAAATTTTTATCTTTTCACTTTAGCTCTTATTTTTCTTTAAATGTTTTTACTTAAGAGTTTTCAAATTTCCTAGCATGTGCTTGCTACTTTGGGCTGGAGCAAAAGCACAGTGGGTAGGGTCTTTTCCTTGCCTGTGGCCAACCCGGGTTCAATTCTTCTGCTTCTCTCGGAGATCCTGGCAAGCTACCAAGTGTATCCAGCCCACCCGACAGAGCCTGACAAGCTATCTATGGCATATTCAACATGCCCAAAACAGTAACAACAAGTCTCACAACGGAGACGTTACTGGTGCCTGCTTGAGCTAATCGATGAACAATGGGATGACAGTACTACAATGCTATTTTAATCTTTGTCTGTATCCCTGTCTCAGTTTGTATCTTATTTAATTATATATTCTCTCCTTTATTTATTAGTTTTGCATGACCATCTTGTTAAGCTTTTTGAAATACAATATCTGGGGTTATATAAAACTCACCATTTCCTATTACTGTTTTTATTCTTATTAAGATTTTTGCCTGTGAAAAGATAGACTATGTTTTCTTTTCTTCTTTATTTCTTTCATTTGCCTTGCACGCAACTGACCCAGGTTCGATTCCTCTGCCCCTCTTGGAGAGCCCGGCAAGCTACTAAGAGTATCTCGCTCACATGGCAGAGCCTGGCAAGCTACCTGTGGCATATTCGATATCCAAAAACAGTAACAACAAGTCTCACAATGGAGACGTTACTGGTACCCACTCAAGCAAATCGATGAGCAATGGGATGACAGTGATACAGTGATACAGTGATTTAAAAAAATATATTTCTGGTATACTATAATGCTTCCTGACCCATATGGCCCTAACATCTACACTGTATGCTTAGCTAACACATTCTTCTGACTCAAAAGCCCCAAAGAACAAAACACAGTACAGAGGAAACCTGATCTCCTATACTTATCCCCATAAGCTCAACTCTTTCCAGTGCTCGAAGGCTACAGAACAGAGCACTGTTCTTAATTGTACATGTGTCAGTCAAAAGTTAATGCACATTTTATTGGTATAAATACGTCCTCTGTTTCCTACTTTTTAATGAAAGGTTGCATATTTTTTAAGGAAAGATTGCATATTGTTGCTTATTTGTGCCTTTACTTTTCACTTACTAATGTAAACGTTTTATAGCTATTCCATACAAGTACATAAAATACTTCATAACTTTTTCCAGATGCATAAAATAATGTCATTTGTTCAATCTTTCTCCTATTGATAGATAACCTTTAGAGTTGCTTCCCATCTTTTCTTGTTATAAATGATGCTGGTAACAGACTTTGACTTTTTCAGCCTCAGCAGGATACTTTTTTACAATTTATTTCTTGGCCTTGTGTGCTCCCCTGACCCACTGCAAGCTAAAAATCACTACAATTAGATAGCGTCTTGTATCTTACTCAGGACACGATTGAGGGTACCTCTGACACTCTCAGAGGATAGATGTGTTGTAGACAGTTAGACAGGGGGTTCCTGGTAATGAATTTTGGGGAAATAAGAAAAGCAAGAAGAAACTGCCTGGTCCTGAAGTAGCCAAAGGCAGGAGACCACATCTCTTTGAGATGCAAATCCTGAGCTCCTTGGAAATGGAGAAATTGAAGCCCCACCCACAGCAGAGTGGCCCATTCCTCACCTGCACAAAAGGAGAGCTATAGAAGAAATCTAAAGTTTCTAATATGAATATGAAAGGACTATCCAGAGTTGAAGACTTTCTTCCTGTGACAACACCCATATTGACTTTAATGTATGCAGAGAACTCCAGGTCAAGACACTTTGGAGATTAGAATAAGTTGCATACTCAAATGCCAAATACAGTAACAAAGATGGGTCTCATTCCCCTGACCCTGAAGAGCCTCTAATGCAGCACCATTGGGAAGGATGAGTAAAGAGAGACTGCTAAAATCTCAGGGCTAGGATGAATGGAGACTGGGCCCACTTGAGCAAATCAATGATCAACAAGATGACAGTGACAGTGACAGAATAAGTTGTTCTGTTTTTTTCCATTCTGAAGAAGGCCTTGTTCTCTCTCTCTCTCTCTCTCTCTCTCTCTCTCTCTCTCTCTCACAGACACACACACACATATAGTTACCTGGTTCTGCATTCAGGAATCACTTTTGGCAGTGTGCTGGGGACCTAAAGGATGTGGGGATCAAACCTGAATTTCTGTGAGGCAATTGCCCTGCTCACTGTACCTTAGGTCCCCCATGTTCTCTTTTGAGTAGTTCTCTCTCTCCTCTCACATTTCTCTAAGAAATTTCTTTGAATTAAGCTATTTTACTGAATTATTTTGTGTTCTAAAATTTTTTTCTATGAGGGAATGCAAGTTCCTGAAACAAAGTTCTGTGCTATTAGAACTTTGACTTTTCTTCTCCTGCAAAAAGCAGTTCCTCACTCTAGCTTGAATCTGCAGTTCCCAGAGAACTTTGGTGGAAGAGACTGGGTCCTGCACAATGTAAAACAAACGGATTTCAGGCACATCTTGACAATGACTTGGAGTGGTGGGGTACTAATGTCCATGCCACATAGATGTCTGTAAAAGACTTGACCAGAACGAACATGTTAGCATGAAAGTGCATTTTCTTGGGCAGGTGGGTTCTTGAGAATTGTATGAAAGGTTTGTATACAAAACTTGGAAGGTTAAGAAGTTAGAATTTATGGTACAATTGAAGGAGATGGGTCCAGTTCCCTCCCCAAATATCCAGGACTCTCTTGCCCTATCCCAGGCATTGATCTTCAGTCTTGTCCCAGGCATTGTATGAAATTACTTTTTCTTACTAGCATTGAAAAGGTCTGCTTTTGACTTGGAGATGACACTCTCAGAATCAACTTCCTAAATGCTCAAGTTTCAAATCTCAAGATTCCATTCTCTAAATTTTTTTTCATCAAGGTTCTGACTTTTACATAGAAAATCTACCAAGTGTGTTCCATCTCCTTGCAGTGTTGCCATGCATAATGTCAGATTTAGGGCCCAGTGTTTTTGCTGAATCTACCTTATGACTATGGAAGTTTAGCATTTTCTGCTAAAATACTCTACAATCTGATACATATAAAGACCCACTGTTGGTAGTAAGTGGAGGAGACACAAATCCCCTGATTGCTTCAGCATCAGAATCATTTTGAATTTCATCCTACCTGGAATGAGGCACTGGGAAAACCAAAGCTTCACATGTTCAGTAGTACATGCTTTCATGCTTTAGGGGTATAGGGACAATTATTACAATTATTAAAGCATCTGGATTCTATTCATGGTACTGGGCAACATAAATTATGTTGCTTAAGCCAATTGCCATCGAATAGTCTGAGTGAAGAGTACCTTGCTGGTCATTAAGTTGTTTCTCAACCCCAGTCTCACTTTTCTATATTTGGTTTGTGATGTTCTGTCAGTCCTATTCCTGTTTCAGCAGTTGGCTTTTCAGTGTTTTGTTTTGTTCTTGTTTTCGTTTTTTAAAAAGAAACACTAGAGGGAGACTGAACTCCTGTAGGAAAGAAACAACCAACTCGGTGTTCTGTGCCAGCAAACCACCTCTCAGACATCCCAGCTTCCTGCACCCTCCTCCAAGGCCCAACTTTCTGCTACACTGTGTTCCAACAAGCTTCTGCGTTTTCATAAATTCAACTTCTCTCTAAGGTTGTACAACACTTGGTATAATAGAAAGCTTCTTTGTCTGTGATTGTTTTGATATTAACTCAATGCCTTCCTTTGGTCTTTTTTAAGTCCTTCGATATTTGTTTAACCAATTTCTTATGCTGCATGGTCTGTTTTTATCAGTGAATCAAGTCAGGTAAATAGAAAATGTTTCTCTTTCTAGAAACTGTTGATGTACATACTTTGCTTACATACAAATGGTTCCATTTTCTTGGCTGATTGACAAAACTTGGGTTCATGTGGTTTGCTTCATGAGATAGAGATGCAGAACACACACTCCCCATCACACACACATACAAACATAATGTAGAGGAAAGAATTTGTTACATAGCATTCACACTGTTGATGTGAATTCATCATAAGTTACTTGTGTACTAACCCCTGATCCGACCTCACTACATTATCTTGGATGCCTCAGAAGATGATTTCTTTACTTGAACAGCAAACACATTAGTGAGGGGAGCACCAACAGTGTGGTCCTTCTCCTCTGTATTCTGTAGGATGTTGAACGATGCTGCATTGTAGTGGATTACCTTATTTCCATGCAGTGAAGGAATCCTAATACAGCAGAGCCAAGTGGCATCACTTATCCACTAGAGAAAACAGGGACACATTTTCAGTAATAACAGTGGTCATGAGGGGGAGTACTTGACAACTAGTTATAGAAAATAAACATTCCAGTAAAATGTTCATTGATTCTTATAATGTAAAAAATAAATCCTGGTCTCATGGACAAAAACTGACTTGTCTCCACAATGGAGACTCAAAATCTTACAGTTAGTTTGCAAATCTAAGTGAGTTTACAAACTCAAATCATTCTGATTGAAGAAGAGGATAGATTTCTTTTTAAATTACTGTAACATTTGGCCACAAGTATATTTTGTAGATCATCCTCCATGTTTTTTTAAAAAAAATTACAGTTGGGGGAGAAAAAAATTACAGTTATTTACTATCATGACTATACACTAAGGGAAAGGAAGTACTCAGACATTGACTAATACAGTTTGTAGAGTAGTTTATCAGAAAATGCTAAACTTCCATAGCATAAGGTAGATTCAGCAAAAAACTGGGCCCTAAATCTGACTTTATGCATGGCAATGCTGCAAAGGAGACTAAATGCACTTTTAGATTTCCTGAATGCAAAAGTCAGAACCTTGATCAAAAAAAGACTGGGATCCTGAGAGTCCCAGTTATCTAAACAACTGAAGCATTTAGATAGTTGATTTTGAGAGTGTCATCTCCTAGTCAAAAGCAAACCCTTTCACTTGCTAGTAAGCAAAAGTAAAAGAAAGCTATCTCATACAATGCAACTAATTTTAACCTACAAATCCTATCCCATTATTCCTGTCTTACAACCAGGATCAGACTTTAGTACAAATTTGATGAGGTAGTAGTTTACTCCTGGAAAAAATAGTTTACATGTCAAAGGAATTGAATAATGTGAATTATATATATAGACAAGTACAAATGAAGAAAACACATGGGGGTCTGATCTTTAGAGTTAGAGAACTGGAGAAGAATGTGAAATATATGGCTAGATTGAAGACTATTTATTGTTATGGAGGCACTCATTCATGACTCACCTATGACTCAGAACTTAATGTCCTGACAAAATTCCTGGAACCTCACCCCTATTTAGTTAACAGAAGTTTGCACACAGCAATAACCTATGGTAAGTTAGGAGGAGGTATCTGAATATTTTTGACATGAGATTGGAAAATTTTTCGGAGGGCACAAGAATACAAGAATGTTAAAATGTTAGCATGAGTTTACTCTGTAATTCCTAAGGACCCGCCATCTTATCCTTCCCAAGAGCTTCCAAAGGATACTCCCTTTGGGAGTGAATGAACATTATTTACCCAACAAAGAACGAACCTGTGCAGGGGTCACCAATATCTTTGAAGAAGTACAATGGCTATTTTGTTGTATAGGTGATACAAGAACTGGTAGTGTGAGATGCTACCTTAGAGATATGATTCTTGCAATTCAGGAAAACGTAGGGATTAAAAAATGGCAGAAGCCAGGTGGCAGCACTGAATCACCAGAAGCAATCTGGATATAATTATCATAATTAATAAGGTCAGCAGATGTCATAGTTTGCTCAGGACAGTTCTCCTGTTGTTCTAGCAAAATTATTAATAGTGCCAGATTTCATTCTCAAAAGTATCCTGGTTTTGACAATAAATCTTTTACCTTCAATTAACAGAAAAAGTAGAGTAATAATCAGTATATCTTGATCCACGGGGATCTAGGATGATATCTATTAGATCATGTTATTGTTGGGTACAAAGAGAAGGACCAAAGACTAGAATGAAACATGTAAAAAAATAGCACTAGCCAAGGTTTTAATTGTTTTTCTTTAAATAGGACCTAATGAGTAGTGAGATTATATCAGTTATTTTAATTGTAAGGTGCATTTTCTATATCTAAGTTAGTTTCCAGATCCAGAGTCAACCAAGTGAAGCTGATGTATGCCCTTGAAGAAGTGTCCTGCAACGTCATTACAAGTATTTCTTTCTTCAGTCCTCTGCCAAAGAGACCTTTCAATGTTTTTCCAAAATTACTCTCCTCTGAGGTAAGGAGAATATTCAGACTTTTCAAAGGCCATTTGTTTTTTTTCAAATAAAGTAAAATTTACGGAAGGTTGTTGATAAATGAAATCCTGACCCAAGTTCATTTTACAGTGAATCCTTATCTCCACCTTGTGGATATTTTCCTGGTCCTGAATATATAATAAGAATAAAATATCCTTGGAAAAAACGAACTTTTACATTTGACCATAGGTTTATGAAGTAAGGACCATAATACTAGACTATAAGAGTAAAGTTAAGAATCTCTGAAAATGCCACTCAACCTTGGCAATATAGTAAATCAGAAGCACCTGTCCAAGAGGAAGTACATAAACTAGTGACCCTATAAAAGTATTTGAAGGATAAAATAACATGCTTCCCTTCTCCCCATTGTTTAATTCTTGCTCCAGTAAAAATGGTATATATATATATATCCCCTATTGTATATATATATGTTGTATATATATTGTATATATATACAATATATATACAGTTTATATATTGTATATATATTGTATATATATATATACAATAGGGGATAATATAGGAATACCAAAATATAAACAAATGCCATCCCTAATTGCAGCTGCATACCAAATAGAGTACCTAATTTGGAACAGATCAACCTAGCCACTGGTATTTTGTATCCAAATATTGATTTAGCAAATGTGCTCTGCTAATCTCAATCAGTGAAAAGGATCAAAGGTAGTTTAATTTTACATAGCAAGAACAAACTACTGCCTTGATTCAGAGTTATTGACTCTCTTACACCCTATCATAATGCTACTACTTACTCCCAGTCATCTTGGTATTTCATAGGTCATCACTTGTCTTCTATGTATATATAGTCACAATCACTGTCATCCCATTGTTCATCGATTTGCTTGAGAGGGCACCAGTAATGTCTCCATTGTGAGACTTGTATATCATGCTAATTGTTCTTGTAATACAAAGTGGCAAGTATTCTAGATGATGTCCTTGTATTACAAAGTGTGAGATAAATCTCACTTATATTCATCACTTATCACTTGTCTCACTTGTCTTCCCATTGATCTTCGATTTGCTCGAGTGAGCGCCAGTAATGTCTCCATTTGTCCTTGTCACATGCTAGTGTAGCCCAGTGACATCTGCTCGCTCCAGGAACAGGAAGAGCCTCAAACCTTCATTCAGGGTTTTGATGAAGAAATCTGACCATCTCATTGGTGGGTGGCCACGAGGTCATTTGGCATTCCATGGAATCCAGTCGGTAACAGCTCTAGTCCAGCAGTTGTCTCTGAATCACATTACATGTCCGGCCTATCTGATTTTTGATGTCTTGACAAACGAGTCAGCATCCCTGATTCTTGACCGTCGACAAAGGTTGGAACTCAGGATTCCTTCTCTCACTTGAGTGAGACGTGATACTCCTAGCATAGCTCTTTTAATTCCTCTTTGGGATACTCGAATAGCGTTCTCATCCTGTTTTTGTAGGGCCCAGGTCTCTGAGGCGTACGTTAGTGAAGGAAAAACAGTGGAATCAAAAAGATGTGCCCAGAGTCAGAGGTCCTTCATCCTCTTAACCACTTCTTCGACACTCCTGAAGGCATTCCAGGCTGCTCTCTTCCTCCTGCGCAGTTCTGGCACCAAGTCATTCCTCATGTTGAGTTCTCGACCCAGGTACCTATTAGCTGCTGCATTCGGAGATGTTTGTTCTATTGAGAGCAAATGGAGCATCAGGGACTAGTTCATTTTTCATGAGCATCATCTTGTTGAGTTTCAGCTACAGTCTGACCTTTCCACATAGTTGAAGTTGGCCAGCATTTGTGCCACTTGGCTAAAGTTTGGTGTTATGAGAACGATATCATCAGTGAAGCATAGGTGGTGTAGTTGCCAACCGTCTATCTTCATTCCCATTACTCCCCATTCCAGTCATCACATGATGTTCTCGAGGGTGGCACTGAAGAGTTTCGGTGAAATGGTATCACCCTGCCGAACGCCTCTCTTTATGTCAATGATCACTTCCTTGTAGAATGGTGAGATCCTGGTGGTGAGTCCATAATACAGCTCGTGAAGAATCTTGATGTACTGAGTTTGAATGTCCTGTTTGGCTAGGGCTTTGATGACCGCTTCAGTCTCAACAGAATTGAAGGCCTTCATTAAGTCAATGAATGTTAGACAGAGCGGCATCTTGAACTCTCGCGAAACTTCAATGAGTTTGGTCACTGTGTGGATATGATCGATCATGCTGAGTACTTTTCAGAACCTGGCTTCCTCACATGGTTGTCCTTCATCTAGTGTTCTGCCTATTCTATTCAGGATGACACAAGTGAACAACTTGTAGGTGACAGACAGCAGGCAGATTGGGTGATAGTTGCCAGCCGTGGATGTCTCCCTTCTTGTACAACAGAACAGTCCTGCTAGTTTTCCACTGTAATGGAACCTTGCATTCATACAGGTAGTGTGTGAAGAGCTGAGCCAGTGTATTGATGAGTACTGGTGGCAGATTCTTCAGGTGTTCGGGTCTGACCTTGTCTGGACTGGGTGCTATACGCATCCATCTTTACCAATGAAATGGCATGTCGGATTTTGGAAGGGAGGATGTTGGGAACGACATATCCATCCTGCAGAATTTGATATGTGGGCAGGTGGATATGGCTGTCAAAGAGATCGGAGTAGAAGTCATGAATAATCCTCTCCATTGCCTTTCTGGAAGATGTGATAGATCCATCAGGACATCGGAGGGCAGTCATCTTGGTCAGGCAAAACCTTTGATTGAATATGATGTGTCAATTTCATTGTGGAACTGTCAACCGGGAGACTCCATGTCCAGCATTTAGATCCGGCCTTCTGGAACTATGAGTTACCATGGATGGTCTTGGTTGACAGAGGCGTCGGTAGTGTTGGTGTCCTTGTCAACACGAACTTGGCCATGAGCATTGATTTACTTGAATGCCTAACAACCCAAATCAGACAATTATGCTTGAACAGATGTGGCTCACTGGCAGCAGTTTCTATTTTCGTCTTCTACGCACCAACATCCAACTACAATGAAGAAGAAATGGAGAAGTTCTACATTGAACTGGAGAGGTTCTATAAAGAAGACCACACCTTCTACAAGATCATTGTTGATGATTTTAATGCTAAGATAGTACCTAGAAGGTCACCCGAAGAACTCCACATTGGGACCATGGCTTAGAACGGAATGATCAGGGTGAGAAACGCCTCTGTTGTTGCATGTTCTGAGGAAAAATTCTTCTCCAGTGTCGAAAACAGCGTGATGTGATCGATATCTTCTTGTTTCGGTCAGACTAATGATGTAGTACTCGATCTTCTGTGCTTGCACCATCAGGTCCTCGGTGGATGCTTCCAATACCAGCGTACATGCATTGAAACTACGGACAGTCACTTTAGTCTTTCTTGATTTTGGCAGTCTAGTTTGTCCCTGAGATTTTTTCAGCCTCTCCTTACTCATTTTTCTCAACGCTGCCGTATTGGGGGCTCTTTTGGTGTCAGGTGAATGAGGTCCATTGTTGTTACTGTTTTTGGCATATTGAATACACCATGGTAGCTTGCCAGGCTCTGCTGTGCATGCAGGTACTCTCGGTAGCTTGCTGGGCTCTCCAAGAGGGATGGAGGCTTTTAGAGCGGCCTCCAGTCACCCTTAGAGGTGTTCCCATGGTTCACACCATATTTGAACCCTATCAAATATGGTGCAGAAATTATGGAAAATGGGTATTAAGTGACTTATGGTGTGTTATGCGGCCGCAAATTGGCCATGTGGTCCGGAGAGCGGCCTGGAGTGTGGTGGCTGGGTAGTAGAGGTAGTGGGGGTCGGCCCGTGAGGTATTTATCTGGCTTGGATAGGGTTGGGTGTCTGTGTTTGACCCCCACCCTAAAGTGACAGATATTGGAGGAGGCAGACAGAGGATCTTGTTTCCGGGTCTCGTTGAACCTAGAGTCCAAGGTCGCAAAGTTCTGCTTACCTGGTTTTGTGGGGCTTCACTTGTGTGTGAGGTTCGGCCTGTGTCCGGAGAGTGGCCTGGAGCGTGGTGGTGGCTGGGTAGTGGAGGTAGTGGAGGGATACTTATGTTCATGTGTACTATTAATTTTAAGGTTTATATTTGAGGCCTATATGTATAAACCATTTTAATTTTTGAAGATTCATTCACTTGCTCACATGTAAAATATTCACTTTTTTACTTTTTCAAAATATTCACTTTAATAATATAAATTATAGTCTATTATAATTTACAAGGTTCTTCCCTGATACACTGAAGTCAACACATTCAATTAATTGGTAAAAATATTTTTTAAATAATCTATGGGGATTTTATTTTTTTTACCATCCACATATTTAATTAATTTTTTAAGTATATTACATTTTTTAATGCTTGAATCTTGTTATGGTAATAATCATGTCTCACCTGTAATTAATAACACTTTTAAAGCAATTTTAAAATTTTTATTTATTTATATTTTTTATTGAATCACTGTGAGATAGTTACAAAGTTTTCATGTTTGAGTTTCAGTCATACAATGATCAAACACCCATCCCTCCACCAATGCACATTCTCCACCACCAATGTCCCCAGTATACCGCTCCCTTTCCAGCCTCCATGGCAGATGTTTTCCCCATATTCTCTCTCTACTTTGTGGCATCATGGTTTGCAATATAGATAATGAGAGGCTATCACATTTGGTTCTTTATCTATTTTCAGCACACATCTCCCATCCTGAGCAATCCCTCCAACTATCATTGACTTAGTGATCCTTCTCTATTTCAATTGCCTTCTCCCCAAGCTCATGAGGCCGACTTCCAGCTATGGAGCAATATTCCTGGCCCTTGTGTTTACTGTCTTTGGGTATCAGTCTCATATTATGTTATTTTAGATTCCACAAATGAGTGCAGTCATCCTATGTCTGTCCCTCTCTTTCTGACTCATTTACTTATTATGATACTCTCCATGACCATCAACTTATAAGCAAATTTCATGACTTCATCTTTCCTAACTGCTGCATAGTATTCCATTGTGTAGATGTACCAAAGTTTCTTTAACTAGTCATCTGTTCTCAGGCACTCAGGTTGTTTCCAGATTCAGGCTATTGTGAACAGTGCTGCAATGAACATATGGGTGCATGTGCATGTGTCATTTCTACTGTGCTTTTCTGAACCCTCGGGATATATTCCCAGAAGTGGTATTGCAGGGTCATATGGAAGTTCAATTTTAGCTTTTTAAGAAATGCCCATATTGTTTTCTAAAATGGTTAGATGAGTCGGCATTCCCACCAACAATGAAGGAGAGTCCCTTTCTCCCCACATCCTCATCAGCACTGGTTGTTCTTGTTCTTTTTGTTATGTGCCAGTCTCTGTGGTGTGAGATGATATGTCATTTTTGTCTTGATTTGCATCTCCCTGATGATTAGCGATGTAGAGCATTTTTTCATGTGCCTTTTGGACATTTGTATTTCTTTTTTGAGGAACCTTCTGTTCATTTCTTCTAATTTTTTTATGGTGTTGGAGGTTTTTTCCTTGTACAATTCTAGTAGTGCCTTGTATATCCTGGATATTAACCCCTTATCAGATGGGTAAATATTCTTTCCCATTACATGGGCTCTCTCTGTATTTTGGTCACTGTTTCTTTTGAGGTGCAAAAGCTTCTTAGTTTAAGGCACATTTGTTTATCTTTGTTTCCACTTGTTTGGCCAGTGGTGTTTCATCCTTAAGATGCTTTTAGCTTCAATGTCACAGAGAGTTCTACCTACATTTTCCTCCATGTACCTTAAGGACTCTGGTCTGATATTGAGGTGTTGAATCCACTTTGATTTGACTTTTGTGACATGTTAGACAGAGGTCAGAGTTCATTTTTTGAAGGTAGTTTTCCAGTTTTTTCAGTCCAGTTTTTCCAGCACCACTTGTTGAAGAGGTTTTACTTGTTTCACTTCACATTTCTTGCTCTTTTATCAAAGATTAAGTGATCATATATTTGAGAGTCTGTGATAGAATAATCAACTCTGTTCCATTGGTCTGTGGGTTTGTTTCTATTCCAGTACCATGATGTTCTAATTACTACTGCTTTGTAGTACAGTTTGAAGTTGGGGAAGGTGATGCCACCCATCTTCTTTTTCCCCAAGGATTGCTTTAGCTATTCATGGAGGTTTATTTTTCCATATGAATTTCAGAAGTGTTTTGTCTTTTTCTTTGAAGAATGTTATAGGTATCCTTATAAGGACAGCATTAAATCTGTATAGTACCTTGGGCAGTATTGCCATTTTGATCATGTTAATCCTCCCTATCCTTGATCAGGGGATGTGTCTCCATTTCCTAGTGTCCTCTATAATTTCTTGAAGTAGTGTTTTGTAATTTTCTTTGTGTAGGTCCTTCACCTCTTTAGTTAAGCTCTCCAAGATTCCAAGGTACTTGATTTTCTGAGGTTCTATTATGAACGATATTGTGTTTTTAGTATCTCTTTCTTCTCTTTCATTATTTGTATATAGGAAAGTCATGGACTTTTGGGTGTTGATTTTATAGCCTGCTACTTAACTATACAAATCTATTGTTTCTAGGAGCTTTTTTGTAGAGTCTTTAGGATTTTCTAAGTATAATATCATATCACCCACAAATAGTGATAATTTGACCTTTTCCTTTCCTACCTGGATGCCCTTGATATCTTTTTCCTGCCTAACTGCTATGGCAAGAACTTCCAGTACTATACTGAACAGGAGTGGTGAGAGTGGGCAATCTTGTCTTGTCCTCAATCTTAGTAGGAAGTACTTTTAAAGCCATTTTGTATCAACATATAATAGGGCAGACCTACCTATGTAAAATTTCCCCTTACACTTTATATAAACACTGTAGTTTTAAAAAGTTGTTCATTTGTTACAGGCATTCAATATTCCACCACAAATCTCACCACTATTGGACCTTCTTTCCATCACTGTCTTCAATTTTCCCAATAATTCCTTATTCCTGCCCTATAGCTGACCCTCAATAATTTATTTTATATATTTTATATTTTAATAATTGGCTAACAGAATTATCAAAAAATGCTTTCTTGAAGAAAGTTAGTGAAAATTGTATCTCACCATGGAGTCATTTAGTTCTTATATAAAAGATCTCTAAAATGTTGTTACAGCCTAAGCCATCTGTATTTATGTTTTGTTAACCAAGATCAGTTGCCTTCTAAGTTACATCCCACCCAGTCTGATATGCTACTACTGATTTATAGAATTTGTAGAATTTGAGATGTTACTCCAGGAAGTCCAGAATTTTTAACTGGGCAGTTTAGCTAGAATTAAACTTTTAACTGGGTTGTGGCTTTGGGTTGTGTGTGCAAAGAGGCTTCCAGAAGTCCAGAGAGTTGGGGACAGTGACCCATCCTAGCTCTGTGAAAGCCTGGAGATTTCAGTCACAAAACCCAAATATCTGGATTTTTCAGCAAATTAATTTTTTTAATTTATTTTTTTATTAGTGAATCATTGTGAGATAAAGTTACAGACTTACAAGTTTTCATGCTTACGTTTCAGTCATAACAATGATCAAGTACCCATCCCTCCCACCAGTGCCCATTTTCCATCACCAATGGTCTCAGCATCCCTCCCACCACCCCCACCCTGTCCCCTTCACCCCATCCCTCCTCTGTGGCTGGGCATTCCCTTTTGCTCTCTCTCTCTCTTTTGGGTGTTGTGGTTTGCTATAGTGGTATTAAGTAGGCATCATGTTCAGTCTATAGTCTATTTTCAGCCCGTATCTCCCATCAGCAGATTAATTTCTTCATGGGGCTCAACTAGAGCTACTGGCATCTGGCCTGGGGCATGGTAGCAGTTGCGGAATGAGGGAGATTTTGGCTTCAAGAGCCTTGGGCTGATCCCCCTCCTCCAGGGTGTCCCGGTTGACTCATCATTGCTTAAGTGTCAGGAAGAGTTTTCTGAAATCACTTGTATCACCTGTCATCCTGTTGCTCATCGACTTGCTCGAGCGGGCACCAGTAATGTCTACATTCATTCCTGTCACGTGCTAGTGTAGCCCAATGGCGTCTGCTTGCTCCAGGAACACGAAGAGCCTCAAACCGTTCATTCAGGGTCTTGACAAAGAAGTTTGACCATCTCGTAGGTGGGTGGCCAGGCATTCTTTTGACGTCCAGTGGAATCCAATAGGTAACGGTTCTAGTCCAGTGGTTATCTCCAAATCACATTATGTGTCCGACCCATCTGATTTTTGACACCTTGGTAAATGAGGCAGCATTCTGATTCTCAATCTTCGACAGAGGTCAGAACTCCAGATTCCTTCTCTCACTTGACTGAAATGTGATACTCCAAATATAGCTCTTTTGATTCCTCTTTGGGGGACCCAAATAGTGTTCTAATCCTGTTTTTGTAGGGCCTAGGTCTCTGAGGTGTATGTTACTGCAGGAAGAATGGTTGAGTCAAAAAGATGTGTCCGGAGCCAGAGGTTCTTTGTCTGCTAACAACTTCTTCAACACTCTCAAAGGCGTTCCACGCTGCTCTCCTTCTGCGCAGCTCTGGTGCCAAGTCGCTCATCATGTTGAGTTCTCGACCTACGTGCATATAACTTCTGCATTCGGAGATGTTTGTTCTGTTGAGAGCAAATGGAACATCAGGAACTAGTCTGTTTCTCATGAACATTGTCTTCATGAGAGTCAGCTGTCCCCTCTTCTGAAATACTCGAGATTTAATTTAGAATTCAATTAATTTAGATACAAGGATACAAACAATTCAGTGCTTTTCTGATTTGTTTTTTAGGACAGAGACATGCTCAGTGAAGATTTTTCTGAACGAACACACCAACCTCCTGAAATTGTTACGCATTATCTTAAGAATTATGGGTATTTTTTTCATTGGACCTGCTGAGAACAGGCACTATTGCTAGTCAGGGACCGTTTTTTAATGTTTTTATTTTGCTGTGTTTACTCCTTATCTTGGATGAATTTCTTCAAAGTAGTGCACTGAGGAATACTATGCAGAATACGTTGGGGTGGGGAGTTCTGTATCTGTCAGAGTTATGCCTGTATAGTTCTCTTTTCTCTACTCCTCCAGATTGATAATTGTAGCAAACTCCCAGCTTTACTACCTCAAGCCACAGCATCATTAGGGATGTCACTCAGTTCCCTTCCATAGTGCTATGAACTGGAAACTCATAACATTAAGTTCAGACAATTAGCAGAATGATTGAATAAAGCTTGCCTCATTTCTTTTTTTCTTCTTCTTTTTTTATTGGATCACCATGAGATAGAGCATTAGAAAGCTGTTCACCCCAGGTATGCGGGGGACCCCCCCCCCACCATGCCATGTAATCTAATAAATGGCCAAGATCCAGAGACTATAAAATAAAGCTCCCAGAAGAGAGCAATGCAGAATATCCCAACCCCATGCCAGGCTGTCTTCACTGGGGCACCTCGAAAGGGAGCTGGTTGAGTTTCCCTCCCTGCCCCAAGCAGAGCCCAGGCAGCCAAAAACCTTCAGAACCCAACCACAGCCATGCTCAAGGCCACTCTCCACATGTTCGGATGAGCCTCACCCAAAAAGGAACTAACAGAGGAACCCAGGTATGCAGGACCTGTGGCCAAGATCTCCAAGCCTGCTTGGATTGGGACTGTGCCTCCTCCACCCAGATCCCCAGTTTTACAGTAGGTTGGCAGTCACAGCCACAAACTGTCCTTAGAGCCATGTAATCTCATCAACAGCCAAGATCCAGAGACTATAAAATAAAGCTCCTGGAAGAGAGTGATGCAGTATTTCCTGGAACAGCCAAGAGACCTCTTCTACTCTAGCCCACTGATGTACCTAAAGTAGCATACATGTGTTTGGTTTTAACATACTTGCTTGTATTCTTGTATATTTGGGCTTAAATGGCCCCAGAATGAAATACAAAAACCTTCACACTCTTCCCTCTTATTGTGGTGGGAAGATGCTCTCTGGTTGAGTGTATATTTGAATATTATCTGTAATGAACTATTGTGAACTACTTTATGAAAATAAAATGTATAAAAATCATTAAAAAAAAGAAAACTGTTCACGATTGGGTTTTAGTCATACAATGTTCCAACACCCATCTCTCCACCAGTGTACATTTTCAGTACCAGTGTCAGTGGCCCTAGTTTACCTCCCGCTATCCTCCATGGCAGGCACATCTCTTCTCCCACCTCCCTCTCCTTTTGGGAATTATGGTTTATAACACATATACTGAAAGGTTTATGCCTGCATCCTTTTTAATATTTCTATTCTGTCTCTGAAGGGTTTACTGTCCATCAATGTTATTGAAAATCACTGATTCATGCCACATATATATGTATATGCCCATATATATATGTATATATATATATATATATATATATATATAGGGCAAATCTAGTTCCTAGTTTCCCCCCACACTTTATTTAAACATCGTGATTTACAAAGTTGTTCATGATGATTTGATACAGACATTCAATATTCCAATACCAATCCCACCACACTGTCACCTTCCCTTCAATGTTGTTTCCATTTTCCCAATCACCCCTCAAGCCTGCCCCCTGTGGCAGACTCACAATAATTTATTTTATGTTGTTTGTTACCTATAAGTGGCTAATTGAATGGTCCAAAAATATTTCCTTAGAAGAAAATTAGTGAAGATTGTTATATCTTGCTATGTGGATATTAAGTCCTTGTCTGAAGAATTCTGGTTCCTATTATTTCACCTACAATAAAAGTGGAACTCTGATGAATTAAATTTAAGATTATATTTAGTATATTTTATCTAAAATATATGGGAGAGTTTCCATGGCTTGGAGGCTGGTCTCTCATTCTGGGTAACTCAGGGAAGGGACCACCAAGTAAAATGTGGTTGGAGGTCATGTGGGGGAAGGGTGAGGCGGGCGGAATACAGACTAGAGACTGAACACAATGGCCACTCAACACCTTTATTGCAAACCACAACACCTAATCAGAGAGAGAGAACAAAAGGGAATTCCCTGCCATAGTGGCAGGGTGGGGTGGGGGGAGACGGGACTGGGGAGGGTAGGAGGGATGTTGGGTTTACTGGTGGTGGAGAATGGGCACTGGTGAAGGGATGGGTTATCGAACTTTGTATGGGGGAAACATGAGCACAAAGATGTATGGATCTGTAACTGTACCCTCACGATGACTCTCTAATTAAAAATAAACTAATAAAAAAAAGTTAATAAAAAAAAGTTGGAAAAAAAATAAAATATATGGGAGTTTTGTAGTTTAAGGTGGTAAGGTTTGTTTGAACCGTTTAAATGAAAAAACACTGATTAAAGATGCACCTAAGTAAGAGCAAAGCTCTCATTCTCCCTGGGCCTAGTGTTCATATTTAACTAAGAGCTGCTTTTGTCGTGATAAAAAACAATGAGTTGAACCTCTGGAATTCACCTTCATTAAATCTTCTCCCTACCTTGATGTTTAGAATACAAATTAAATGTCTTGTAGTCATCTTGTTCTATAAAAAATATGTGTGTCTCTTTAATGACTGGTAGAAAACTACATGGCCTGGTTCTTAATACTTCTAAGACTTGAATGTGAAATTTCTTTTCTTTTTTTTGTTTTTGGTTTTTGGGTTACACCTGGCAGTACTCAGGGCTTACTCCAGGTTCTGTACTCAGGAATTGAATTATTCCTGGCAGTACTTGGGGGATCATAAGCAATGACAGTGATTGAACCCCGGATTGCCACCTGCAAGGCAAGTGCCCTACCCTCTGGCCCAAGATCTGAAATTACTTTCTATTTTTTATGTTTATTTCTATTAAATTTATTTCATTTCTTAATCTTAAATCCTTTCTCTGCTTAAACAGTCACTTAAAAGCTTTTAATGTATTTGCTGAGTCCTTCTGTCTCATATAATCTAGTTTGCCAGAAACTTAAACCCAAATGTAGAGACAAAATTTGCCACAAATTGTGAGGCAGGAGGATCTAATTATAGTGATTGTAGCTCACCATTTTGTTTTTTTCTCCACTTTCCTAATATCTGATATGCTTCATGCCTTTATATTCTATCTTATTGTTGTCAAAAATTGCTTTTAGAGACCCAAGAAATAATGACAATGGCTACAAGTAGTCTATGGTCATGGTTTACATCCCTAGTGTCCACATGTACCAAGTGTGATCCTGGCAGCTCTGTCTTTGGTACCTGGTACTGCAAGTGAGGCATACCATGGCCAGGTATGTATAAGCACCACAAAAAGGGGTGTTACCTCTCCCACTTCCCAGCAAACACTGCAACTAAAAATATGTGTGAGTACAACAGCCAGGAACTGTTGACCCCTGGTGAACACCATAGCAAACCTGAAAGCTCCACAAACATAATTTATGTGCCTCATCTAAGAGCATGATCCCTGGAAAGTACATGCAGAAAGTTACAGTACAGCAGGCACTGTAACTAAAGGAATGTAAACCTCAGTGAATACTGTGCCCAAATGTGAAAGTGCCACAATGTTTGACACCAGGATATATCACAGCTAAAATGTGCCAGCGTCACAGCCAAGCATGTGCGCAAGTTCCAGTTATTCCAGCAACAATGTCAATGAAAGCACAGGGAATTGAAAAGGTGGGTGATAGAACTTTGAAAAAAATTGCTTTAAAAAATGTACACAGAATACCAATGAAATAGAATTGAGAGATCAAAGACAGACCCTCAGATATTTGAACAGTTAATCTTCAATAAAGGAGTAAAAGGGGATAAGGTGAAGCAAGAAAATCCTCTTCAATAAATGGAGATGGGAAAACTGATCGGTCACTATTAGGAAAGAAATTAATTCAGACCTCTTTTTAACACCACGTATAACAATCAAATCAAATGTATTAAAGACCTCAATATTAGAGAATTCATAGATTATATTGAGGAAAACAGGTAGACCACTTCATGACAATGATTCAATATCATTGGTCAAGCAAACAGAAACAAGACAAACAGTGTGACTACATCAAACTAAGAACTACAAAAGAATTGAAGTCCAGAAGAAAAGACACCCCACAGACTGGGAGAGGATATTTGTCCACCACTCATTTGAGAAAGAGTTAGTATCCAAGATAAATAAGCACTGAGAGAAATTTACAAGAAAAAACTACAACCCCCATCAAAAGGTAGGGGGAAGAAATGAGCAGAAACATACAGATAGCCAAAAAAGTATATGAAAAAATACCCTGCATAATTTATCATCAGAAAAGTGCAAATCAAAACAAAAATCAAATAGCATCCCACACCAATAAGAATGACACACATCAAAAAACAAACAAAAAAAACAAAAAAATCAGTGTTGTCATGGCTGTGGAGGAAAAAGACCCTCACTCACTGCTGTGAGGATGTTGAACGGTCCAATATTTTTGGAAAAAATATAAAGGCACTTCTCAAAAAACTAAGAATTGAGATTCCATATTACCCACTAATTCCACTTACTGACATCTATCATAAGGGCTCCAAAACGCTATTCAAAAAATATTTGCATGCCTGTGTGCATTGCAGTACTATTCACAATAGCGCAAATCTGGAAACAAAAAAACCCAAGTATCCAAAAACAGATGATTGGATAAAGAAATTATGGTTCATATGCATAATTGAATACTACTTGCCTTAAGAAAAGATGAAATCAAGCAATTCGCTCTTACGCGGATGGACTAGAGAGTTTCACGCTGAGGGAAGTTAACCAGAAGAATAGACATAGAATGATCTCTCTCAAATGTGGGCTCCTGGATATCCGTAACAGCCAGGACACAAAATGGGTGGGGAAATGGGAGGGGCAGCCCCTTCCAGCCTCCGTGTGGCCTGGAGTTTTCAATCACTGGTCCTGCATACCATTTTTCCTCTGGAGGTTTGTGGCACTGGGGTTCATTTGGGGTAGACGGAGAGAGAATGCCTGCTCCATCTGAGGTGCCCCAGTGAAATCAACTCGGCACAGGGTCCAGAGTTATCTCTGTGGCGAGCGGCCGTCTTCTGAGGCATTTGTGAGTCTCTGGATCATGGCCGTTTAATGCCCTTAAAAATGGAAGCCCTATCATTAACAGTATTGTAAAATACTGTACCTAAAAAAAAAGTGAAAAACAAAAAATGTACACAAAGCACATCAACTACAGTTTTCACATTAACTAGAAATCTCTTGTTAACAAAGTTGGTGTTCCATCCAAAATGAAATTTTAACATTGAATTTTCAGTTACTATGGAAGATCTTTTAAATTACCAGAGTTTGGGAGGATTTTTTTCTTGCCAAACCCAGTGGTGCTTAACTTTTGCTTCAGTCTCTGTACTCAGGCTCACTCCTGGAAAGCTGGAGGGAACTACATAAACTGCTGGGGATCAGCTGGAGTTGGGTGCATGTAAAACAAGTACCCTACTTGCCATACTATCACTCTGACTTCCCAAATGAGTAAATTTTAAAATCTTGTTTCAGATAGGCAATATGAAAATACAGAACTCATCAAACTCTCCATCTTGAATTTTGTACTGGAAAATACCACACAAGGGAAGAACCCTATTACAAGTTTGCTTCAAGTTTTTCCCTGACAATATGATATATACTTTTGAGTTACATCATGGCCATTGAGTTTCTCTTTTTCTCTAGTCTACTCTGGAAAAGTGTATGTTAAAGCAAATAAACTTAATTGACCAGATATCCATGTCCAGTTGAACAATTTACAAGTAAGCCATCTCAGTAAGTAGATAAGTAGGTATTACTTAAGTCTCTCATTTGCAAGCCCCTCCATACTTTTTATTTATCCAGCTTCTCAATGTTACCTCTACATTTTCATTTTGAACATATTTTATTGAGCTCTTGATGGGGGGAAACAAGATCTATGAAGTATGAATGTTGTTTTTATCAATTTTCTTCTCTGGTATTTTCAGCTCTCTAAGAAATTGTTTACTATATGCTTACTTCAAGAAAAAAGTAGAGGCATGAAAAATTAATCTCTTCCCCCCTTGGTAGGATTCATATAAGACTGTAATTTTGCGGAGCTGACAGAGACTCCCTGAGAATTTCTTAACCCTGGGGATATGTGTAGTTTTTGGACCTAGTAAACAAACTCATTCATAACTCATATGTATGCAATTTAATAGGACTGCCAATGATTGCTTGCCTGGTTATGAATTTATGTGTATAAGTGACAGATACATACCTATTTCTTAAAGGAAGAAAATGCACTTCAAGTTTTATATCCTCACTTGCTTGGTAAGTGGAAAAAGTGTCTGGAAAGGAAATATTTTAAAAAGTTTTAATGCAGATGGCTAAGTAAATTGTCATTGGAATTAGGTTGGAAGCAAGATGGCATCGACGCTGCCCGAACCCCTCTCACTGTCCCAAACCCAGCTCACCATCTTGCCTTAGACAACATGTGGCTCAGCACCCCAGGCAAGGAACTCTACGCGTGATCCCTGCTGGAACTCTACTTGTGATTCCTGATGGACATTGCTGGCTGACAGAATGGCATCGGAGGGGCATGGAGGAACCATGCCGGCAGCCACAGTGTCACCTGCCCCAGCTGGGCCAAGTTGAAACGCTGTTAGATATGGAGCCTTGGCAATAGTGTGAGCAGTGGCTCATCCACTGTGGGGTACTGTCAGCCAACCACCAGGTGACCTGAAACTTGGTGCAGGTGTTTGACCTGGCACAGACTCTCTGCGATAGGGGATAGGGTCCTGCTCTGCCAGCTGCTCAACAACCTCCGGTGGCACTCCATCAACCTCAAGGAGATCAACCTGAGGCTACAGATGTCCCAGGTGCTTCCCAGAGACGCAGGCAGGTGCATGTTTGTCAGTGTGCAGATTGTTACAACATGCCAGTCGAACAAAAGTTTACATTCGGTAGACTGGGAACACCTGTAAAGGCGATTAGAGGCCGACCCAAAAGCCTCCATCCCTCTCAGAGAGCCCGGCAGGCTATCCACAGTATCCCGTTCACACAGCAGAGCCTGGCAAGCTACCCGGGGCATACTCAATATGCCAAAATCAGTAACAAGGACGGTCTTCATTCCCCAGACCTGAAAGAGCCCTCAATGTACCATCAGGCTACACTAGCACGCGACAGGGACGAATAGAGATGTTATTTACTTGCACCCACTCAAGTAAATCGATGAACAATGAGATGACAGTGATACAGTGATACAGTGATACAGTGATTATGTATTATATTATATTATATTATATTATATTATATTATATTATATTATATTATATTATATTATATTATATTATATGGACTGGAGTGATAGCACAGTGGATAGGGTGTTTGCCTTGCACACGGGCAACTCCGGTTCAATCCCTCCATCCCTCTCAGAGAGCAAGCTACTGAGAGTATTGCGCCCACATGGCAGAGCCTGGCATGCTACCTGTGGCCTATTTGATATGCCAAAAACAGTAACAAGTCTCACAATGGAGACATTACTGGTGCCCACTCGAGCAAATTGATGAACAACAGAATGACAGTGTGACAGTGCTATTATATTACATATTAAATTATATTATAAATGACATTATATTATATATTAAATTATATTATATAGTTAACATATAATATTAATTCATTCATCTATAAAACATACTCTCATTAAGAGCACTTGCTCATTTTTCTGACCCAAATACTATTCTAGAAGCTTTCTCTCCATAATTATTAGAGGTCACATCTAGAAATACTGGTGGAGTGTGAAGTGCCAGAGTTTGAACCCAGGACTTCACACCTGGGAGTCAGTCAAGGCACACATCAGCCCCTGCTTTCCAAATTTCTATTTAATTAACTCTATTTAATTTCTATTTAATTAATTATCATACTTTATTCATTAGTTTCAGGTCCATCATCTTAGAAAGACCTTCCCTTGTCTTTGTATCTAAAATAGACTTTGTTTTTTGGACCGAAGAGATAGTATAGGGGTTAAAATGCTTGCCTTACATGCAGCCAACCTTGTTTTAATTCCCAGCACTGCCTATGAGCCCCTAAGCATAAGCCAGGAGTGATTCCCAAGCACAGGACCAGCAATAAATCCTGAGTACCCCTGGGTGTGGTCCCAAGACATACCCAAAGCAGGATTTTTATGGTTACTCTTATTTTCCTCATCTGTCTTATTGCCACTGTGAGAGTCAACACAGTTTGTACTAAAATTCTTTATTTAAATTGTTACTTATTCATCATTCTGACAATAACTGAGCTTTTATGAGTTTAAGAATTTTTTCTCCCTGATCTTGTTTCTTTGTCATGCATGTAGTCTAGTATAGTGCAAAGCTCAGGAGTGTCTCAGTAAAATGTGGTTGGAAAGTTTCATGAATTAAACAGAGAGTGGACTTCTATTCTATATTAGTACCATCATCTTGCTAAATGTCTTCAATTGATGTAATTTTATTAGTAGACATATTTTTAAATAATATATAAACAATGAAATAGGTTTTGTAAGATATGTACAGGATATTTTAAAAGCACTTGAATGTGTCACCTAGCTCAGAGTTTCCCAATTTTAACCTTCTGACATTTTGAACCTAATAATTATTTGTTACAGGAGACAAATGAATTCATTGTGGGATATCAAGCAACATTCATTGGTCTACATATCAACTGCCTATTGAAACATCCCTTGAATTATGATAGTTTAAAAATGTTTCCAGATTTAGTCAAATGTCCTCTGGAAGCAATACTTAATGCAATAATGAGGCAAGGATGGGGACAGAGCCATAGTTCAGTTAGTAAGATGCTTGTCTTGTACATGGTGACTTGGATTCTATCCTACTATATGGTTTATCAGGACCACCAGAAATGATCCCTGAGCATAGAGCCAGGAGTAATCCCAGAGCACTGCCAGGAGTGATTCCTGAGTACAAAACCAGAACTCCTGAGCATTGCTAGACATAGCCCCAAAACAAAACAAAAAAAGCAATTAAAAATAAGTCAAGGGTGTTAAGAAATATTGAATTTATTTTCATGCTTATAAGCTCATAATCAAAAACTTGAATAGTATGAAAGCAAAGGAAAAATAATTTGTAATTATATGTGGTCACCCCTTGGAATAACTATTATATTAATATAATGGCATATCACTTTTAATCCACAACTCATTATTTTCTTCTTTTCATAGATGGGATCACATATACTTAATATCTTATAATGTGACTTTGGTTTAATACTGTTTTATAACAAAATCTTTATGGAAGCTATTTAATTATTGTAAATATGTGATATGTATATTTATAAAATGCATTTAATTATAAAACTATTTATAGTGTATTATAATTGATATAACACACTTTTTTTTTCTCTTTCCCACCCCAAAACTTTGCACTCTCTAGGGTTAGGAAAAGGTGAAAAAGAGTGGCTTTAGGCTTGGAATTTGGAGGACGTGACAACCTCTCCCTGGGCAAAGCTGCCTCATTGCCTTCTCTTGGCTCTTATTGGGTCAAAGCAGAATTTTAGGAGAGTGTTTCCATTGATAAGGGTCTGGGTTCTTCGGTGGACAAAACTGGCCAGTAGAGACTGAGCAGTGGTACCCTTCCTGACATATCACTTCCTTTCTTCAAATCCAGAACTCCAACCAATGGTAGCGGACATCCTTCCAGCTCCAGTTGTTTTCATGCCAGTAAAGTCCCTCCAAACTATCCAATTGTTCCTGTGCTTTTTCAGGCATTGGGGAGGCCTCGAGGGAACAGGAAACTGCACCTGGACTCCCAGCATCACTCAGGCTTCCAGCAGCAATAGGACCCCAATGTATTGATGCTGCCTGCAGAGCCTTTTGAGTCCAGTTGTCCTCTTGGTGACACTTGGGAAACCGTGGGTGACTTTCTAACCATAATCTCCACACATTTGATAGATATTGGCTGGGCTGTTTTTGATTTGGGGGAAGTATATTTTATAAAGGCAAGGCCTGTTCCAGCTGGTTCTAGAAACAGTCACAGTTCAAGTGCAAGGTTCTTTCACCTTCATGGGGGCAACTCAGAGAGGTGCACATTGAGTTTCTATCCCTGCCCCGAGCAGAACCCCGGCAACTGAAAACTTCCAGAACCTAACCGCAGCCATGCTCAAGACCACTCTCCACAAGCTTGGATGAACCTCACCTATGAGGAAACCTGCAGAAAAACCCAGGTATGTGGGACCTGTGACTGAGATCACCCAGCTTGCTTGGAATGGGACTGGGCCTCCTCCCCCCACATCCCAGTTTTCCAGTAGCTTGGCAGTCACACCCACAAACTTCCCCCAGCACCATATAATTTCATTAATGGTCAAGTTCCAGAGACTGTGAAATAAAGCTCCCAGAAGTGAGCAACAAAAAATGTCCTGACCCCTAGCCAGGCTGTCTCCACTGTGAAATTTGGAGGGGGTGGGTTGAGTGTCCCTCCCTGCCCAGCAGATCCCCAGCAGCTGAAAACCTCAGAAATAAAGCTCCTGGAAGAGAGCAATATAGGCCTTATCCATGAGTGAATATGCTCTATAATTGTATTCTAAATTTTAGAATTTGTAGAGCAACCTCTCATACTCTATACCATTGTTGTACCAAGAGTAGCACACAACACTTGATGGGCTTTAACAAATACGTTAGTGATCTCTTATACAAGGGCTTAATGGCTCCAGGATGAATACAACAATCTTCACACACTTTCCTCTAGGGAAACTTTATTGGACTACTTTCCACAGATTTTTCCTAACAAGCAATACGAAATTAATGGTTTCAGTTCTGCTGGGGGTGGGGGGGTGGCTGATCGTATGATCAACGTACAAACATAAGATTTTTGTTACTGTACCTCATGGTGAATTAATAAAAAAAATTTTTAATGAATAAAAGTTTTAAAAAGTTTATTTTTTAAACATTTATTTAGTTAGTTATCTTTGACAATGGAGTCAAGTCAGCTCTGAAGTTCATACATTTTCCTCAATGCATTTTATAGATTCTGGTATGATATTGAGGTCCATAATCCACTTTAATCCACTTTGAATAGCTTTAATGGATGTTATGTGTGATACAGACCAGTATACAGGTCTAACTTCATTTTTTTTTGCATCTTTTGTTAAAGAGGATTTCTTTGAGTTTTGGCTGTCCATAAATCTGAGTTATAATCTCTTAACTTGATTATATTCCTTTGCCCTGATAGTCTTATTCCAATACCATACAGTTTTGATTCTTTTAGCTCAATAGTATGTTGGTGTTGCACTCCAAATTCAACCTTTTGCAAATTGATTGGACAATTTGGGAAAAATAGAGTGACAGAAGACAATAGTGTCACATCTTGTGATATTACTCATTTTGTGATTTTATTGTGCAACCAGGAGATCTGTACAAACTAGTATTCAATAGGTGATCATTTGGAACATATGCATATATCAATTCAGTCAATATACTGTAAACAGATTGTTGTCAATTGGCAGACTGTCATGACTTTAAACCATAAATTATTTACAAAACATTATTGTATTAATTTACATAAATTATACAAATTCCAGATGAGTTAGATGTCAAAATACATGTGTACACAACTAAGGCCATTCTAGAGAGCATTTATTTTTGAAGAAATAACTTGTTTAAATTCTATGTACTTTATGAACACAAAGCAAAAAAAGTACTTCCTGCCATTAGCACTTTTTTTTTTTTTTTTGCTTTTTGGGTCACACCTGGCGATGCACAGGGGTCACTGCTGGCTCTGTACTAAGGAATTACCCCTGGCGGTGCTCAGGGGACCATATGGGATGCTGGGAATTGAACCCGGGTCGGCCACATGCAAGGCAAACGCCCTAACCACTGTGGTATAGCTCCAGCCCCTGGTATTTTTATTTTATTCCAATCCTTACATAACTTTGTGATGATGTTAGTAAATATTTTATATATTTGGATTCCATAGAATATATATATATATTTATAAATTCAAAAAATGTATTTTTATGCCATAACATGATGATTTGAACTTTTCAGTCCATACCCAGCATATTGAATCTGCAAATATGAGCCACATCAACAGAATTATTGAGATGTTCAGTTGTTTGACTTAATAATCTAAGTACAATAATGTCAATCATTATAAAAATATTTTAATAAAATATTATGAGGTGGTAGAATGGTGAAGAAATCAGCCAAAGTCTCTGGTATTAATAAAAATATGGCAAAACCCATTATTAAAAGTAGAGTAACAAAAAGTGTGGTGCATTGATAGAAAAAAAAAGTGGTAGCAAGAGAAGAATTAAATGCATCAATATTAAATAAAACTTATCAAAGAACTGAAGAAAGCCAGTACATAACTTTAAAGGGAATTCCTGACAAGATTCTTGAATCTGGGGGCTGGAGCGATAGCACAGAGGGTAAGGCGTTTGCCTTGCATGCGGCCGACCTGGGTTCAAATCCCAGCATCCCATATGGTCCCCTGAGCACCGCCAGGAGTAATTCCTGAGTGCAGAGCCAGGAGTAACCCCTGTGCATCGCCAGGTGTGACCCAAAAACAAAACAAAACAAAAAAAGATTCTTGAATCTGAACACAGAATTAAACACGTTTTCCTAAGAATGAACTGAAACAGTTTTGGTAGAAATTGCAATAAAATGTGCTTCTTTACAAGTTGATCAACAAAGCCAGGTATACTA
Organism: Sorex araneus; assembly: GCF_027595985.1. NCBI lineage: Eukaryota > Metazoa > Chordata > Mammalia > Eulipotyphla > Soricidae > Sorex > Sorex araneus. Next base: position 9,611,554 of record NC_073311.1, on the reverse strand, counting down.
TAAAATGTTTTAATTTCAATAAAAACTTTATATCAGGTTTATTTGCATTATAAAGCTTTGGAAATATTTTTGTGGAATCTTATGATTTTTAAAAATTAAATCACCATGAGACAGTTACAAAACCTTCATGTTTGAGTTTCAATCATACAATGATCAAATACCCATCCCTTCACCAGTGCACATTCTCCACCACAAATGTCCTCAGTACACCAATCCCTTTCTAACCCTCCCCTGCCTCCACGACAGACAATTTCCCCCATACTCTATCTCTACTTTGGGGCATTATTATTTGCAATACAAACACTGAGAGGTTATCACATTTGATCCTTTATCTATTTTCAGCACACATCTCCCATCCTGACCGATTCCTCCAACCATCATTGTCTTACTGATCCTTTCTCTATTCCAATTGCCTTCTCCCCCAGCTCATGAGGCAGGCTTCAAACTATTGGGCAATACTCCTGGCCCTTGTGTCTACTGTCCTTGGGTATCAGTCTTATATTATGTTATTTTATATTTCACAAATGAATGCTGTCATTCTATGTCTGTCTCTCTCTTTCTGACTCAGTTCACTTAGCATCACACTCTCATGACCATCCACTTTTAAGCAAATTTCATGACTTCATATTTCCCAACAGGTGCATAATATTCCATCGTGTAGATGTACCAAAGGGAAACCTATAATTTAAAGTTAGGAAATATAGAACCTCCTGTCTTCTTTTGTGCCCCCAAGATTGCTTTAACTATTGGGAGAGTTATGATAACCATTTTAAGGCTACAAGAGATCCTAAGCTTATTTTTTTCACTCTTCTTTGGATCACTTAGATAAATTTGGATCATTTTTATAAGAAAAAAGAAAAAATATTTTGTTTCATTGAATTACAGTTTAGTTGGAAGACTTCTAGATTGGTGACTGAACCTATGAAGAATCTAGAGAGCTCTCAATCTAAATGTTGTAATTGGAAAAGATTGAAAGGATAGAGAGGTAAAGAAATAACTTAAGAATATTATGGCTAGCACAAGCAATTTTATTTTAACATCTAATATCAGATCTTGACCAAGATTACAACCGTTCACAGTAATACTGAAAGTGCCTTTAAGGTTTTAGTTTTCATTAGAGACTCTCTTGACTTTACAAAACATTTATGTACTAAGTTAAAACCCATGTATTTAAAGAAACAAAATGGGATAAACTGATTAGGATCTATGAACAATGGAAGGTAAATAGCTATTTTGAAACTGAATTAATAGAAGTTCTTATAGTTCACAAATATTAGCAGTTGAAATTTTCTTTGAAACTAATACATGTGCCTGAAAATTAATGAAAACTAAGAGATCTCTTTTGATTAAATTGAATATAATTTAAGACACCTTAACTAATCCAAATATTTTAATAATTTTAGAGATTGGTAAATGAAAACATCTAAAATTTGAAGGTCTATTCTCTGAAGTAAAATATTGGGTGTAACTTCTTTTGTTATCAGTCCTGATTAATCAGAAGCAACTTATGTTATCTTATCAGAGAAAGTAACTGACTTGATCTGATCAGGTTTTTTACTATCACGGAGGCAAGACAAAAAGTCTCTAGTGCTAATGCTATGTAGTAATGTTAGTATGAAGAATCCGAATTCGGGAAACATACTCTATCACTTGTGATGCATAAGATTGGAGATTTTTAGTAACTCACCAATATTTTGCTCAAGTGGGCACCAGTAAGGTCTCTATTGTGAGAGTTGTTATTGTTTTTGGCATATCGAATATGCCACGGGTAGCTTGCCAGGCTCTGCCATGCAGGTGAGATACTCTCGGTAGCTTGCTGGGCTCTCCAAGAGGGGTGGAGGAATTGAATCCGGGTCAGCTGTGTGAAAGGCAAATGCCCTACCCGCTGTACTATCACTCCAGCCAACTCACCAATATTATGATTTTTTTTTAAAGCATTGCATTGCTGGTTTGAAAGGAAAATGTGTTTAATTTTTATTAATATTTACACTTAAAAACTTGTTTGCTTTGCTAATATCCTTTTATACAAAGGAATATACATGTATCTTGTGTTTTTCTCAACTATTTCTAAGATCGTGTATTAATTTCTTTGTTACATGTTAAACTTTTGATTGACATTGTTGTTTGAAGTTATTTAGTTTGATTTGAGGCATAAGCCAGTCATTCTCAGGAGCTACTCCCAGCTCAGTGCTTGGGAGACATTTCCGGGGGTGCTCGGGAGATTATGCAGTCCTGCTGGAGATTGAACCTAGTCTTCTTGCATGCTAAGTGGGTACTCAGTCCATTGAGTTATCTGACCTTGACATATGTGTAATATTTTTAGGCAGTGTGATTTAAAATACTGCTAATTATGGATACAATGTTCCAGGACCACAACCTCCATCAGCATCCACCCACTTTCATGGGTGGTTCAGTAGTTAAACTCTTGCTACTAGAGTATCCCCCACTCAACCCACTCTCTTACCCGTCTCCTATCATGGTTAGCTCAGTTCTGTGGTTTGTTTTCTCCTTACTGTGTTTGTTTTTCTCCTTACTGTGTTTCTTTATATTCCACATATGAGAGGTATCATTCGGTCCTTCTCCTAATTTGACTAAACACAGTTACTTTCCAGACCCATCCACATAGGAACAGATAGCATAGTTTTGTCTTTTCTTATAGCTCAATATTATTTTCAATATTATTTTATTGTGCCTGTGGACCCTACTTTTTTTTTGGGGGCTTAGATTTGGACCACACCCTTTGATTCTCGGGGTTAATCCTGGCTCTGCACTCAGGAATTACTCCTGGTGGTGCTTGTAGGATCATATGGGATGCTGAGGGTCAAATTTGGGTTGGCTGTGTGCAAGCAAATGTCCTACCGATTATACTCTCTCTCTCCAGCCCCAGTATTCTAGTTTCTCTATCCAGTCGGCTAGAGCGATAGCACAGTGGTTGGGCGTTCGCCTTTCATGAGGCCGACCCGAATTTGATTCCTCCGCCCCTCTTTTTTTTTTTTTAAATTTTTTATTGAGTCACCATGTGGAAAGTTACAAAGTTTTCAGGTTTAAATCTCAGTTATACAATGCTCGAATACCCATCCCTTCACCAGTGCTCATATTCCACCACCAAGAATCCCAGTATAGCTCCACCCCGCCCCCCCACACCCCTAACCCCCCCATGCCCCTAGCCCCCTCCACCCTTAGCCCCCCCCCCCCCGCGCCTGTGTAACTAATAAATTTCACTTTACTTTCACTTTGATTGCAATACCACTCCTGGGAATATATCCCGGAGAGGCAAAACGGTATAGTAGAGATGGCATATGTATTTCTATGTTCATTGCAGCACTGTTTACAATAGCCAGAATCTGGAAAAAACCAGAGTGCCCCAAACCAGATGACTGGTTAAAGAAACTCTGGTACATCTACACAATGGAATGCTATGTAGCTGTCAGAAAACATGAAGTCATGAAATTTGCATATAAATGGATCAACATGGAAAGTATCATGTTGAGTGAAATGAGTCAGAAAGAAAGAGACAGACATAGGAAGATTGCACTCATATGTGGAATATAATGTAACTGAGAAGTACAAGTTGGCAACGATGCAACTTCTGGCAGATATCTCTCTGGACTTAGTTACTAAAATACTAAAATACAGAAACCCTCTTGGAGAGCCCGGCAAGCTACCGAGAGTATCGAGCCCGCACGGCAGAGCCTGGCAAGCTACCCGTGGTGTATTGGATATGCCAAAAACAGTAACAATAAGTCTCTCATGAGAGATGTTACTGGTGCCCGCTCGAACAAATCGATGAGCAATGGGTTGACAGTGACAGTGACAGTTCTCGAGCAATTAAGCTGTTTTCAGATTTTGACTATTGTGAATAGCACTACAATGAACATAAGACTGCAAATGCCTTTTTAAAATAGAATTTGGGATCCTTGGGGTCAATGCCAAGAAGTAGAGTTTCTGAGTCAAATTATTATTTGCTTTTTTTTTTTTAAAAAAAATTGAGTCACTATGAGTTACAAAGTTATTCATGATTGAGTTTCAGGCAGAAATATTACAACACCAATCCCTTCACCAGTGCCCACTTCCCTCCCACCTCCTTGACCTCCTCTGGGGCAGACAACTATTTTTTCCTTTTCTTTGAGGCTGTGATTTACAATACTGCTACCAATAAAGTATCATGCATATCATGCTCCCATCCCTCCCCCACACCCCCCTTTCCCCAACTCCAAGTGGCAAGCTTCCTCTGAAGAGCAATTCTACAGTACTTGTTTCTATTGCCTTTGGGCATTGGTTAGCTCCCTATTGTTTTTTATATCCTCGCATTTCAAAGAGACCTTTTTGTGTCTGCCCCTCCCCTGTTGACTAAATTCCCTCAGAATGATACTCTCCAGATCCATCCATGCAGTAGAAAATTCCAAAACTTCATCTTTTCTTTTAGCAAAGCAGTATTTCATTGTCTATGTGTACCATAGTTTCTCTGTCCAGCTATCTATTCTGGGGTACTTGAGTTGTTTCTGTATTTTGGCTACTGTGAATAGTTTTTTAATGAACATAGGAGTACAAATGTCTCTTCTGGAATTGAGCTTTTGGGTTCTTGGGAGTCTTCGAATAAATAGATCAAGTATTCCAATATTCCTGAAATTTATATGGTATAATTCCCCTAGGACCAGACTGATAGCATAGCGGGTAGGGTGTTTGCAGCGCACACGGCCAATCTGGGTTCTATTCCTCCATCCCTCTTGGAGAACCTGGCAAGCTACCAAAAGTATCCCACCCACATGGCAGAGCCTGGCAAGTTACCCGTGGCATATTTGATATGCCAAAAACAGGAACAACAAGTTTCACAATGGAGACGTTACTAGTGCCCTCTCGAGCAAAATCGATGAACAACAGGATGACAGTGCTACAAGTGCTATAATACCTTTAGAATAGCTAAAACAATCTTAGGAAAAAAGAAGATGGGAGACATCATTTATCCCAACTTAAAATTGTACTACAAACTGCAGTTATTAAAACAACATGTTGATGGAATAAGGACAGACCTTCAGATCAATATAATAAAATTGAAAATTTGGAACAGATCCTCAGATACATGGACAGTTAATCTTTGATAAGGAAGCAAAGAGTATGGAGCAGAGCAAAGAAAGCCTCTTCAAGTGGTGTTGGGAAAACTAGTTGGCGACATGCAAAATAATTTTTTAAAAAATGAACCCTTTGAAAAACCATACATAAAAGTAAAATCAAAATGGATTAAAGACCTAGATGTCACAGCTGAATTCACTAATTACACTGAGGAAAATATAGGCAAGACTCTACATGACATTGAAAGTAGAGTTATCTTTAAGAAATCAATACCACTAGCCAAGCAAGTGGAAGCAATGATAAACAAATGGAATTATACTAAATTAAGAAGCTTTTGCTCCTCAAAGTGATGTCGGTGGACCCCACGGGTGGCTCACATGAGAAAGACGGTCACCTTCTCTACTCCGTCTCTGCCACCTGGATCCCTCTGGGAAGACTAGGACCAGTAAAGTCTGCGATGAGCCCCTGTTCGGCATGGGCCTGAGCCCCGCCAGGCCCCACCAGGTGGCCTTCAGGCCACACCTGAAATCCGCTTGGTCTTCCCGGCATGGGAGTTGATCCCTGCAACCTGATTTCTCGGAGAGCCACAGACTCATGCTGGAGCGAGGACTTGGTCTTTGCAGGAAAGGAGAAACCAGTCCCAGGCCTCACCCCGGGATTTTGGAGTTCTTATCTCACCTTCCAGAAGAGCATTTCAGGAGTACACAAGCAGTGAAGTAAACAGATTTTATCTGGAGGGCTTTAAGATGTGAAGGGAGAGAGGGTGAAAGAGAGAGAGTAACGTGCTCAAGAAAGAGTGTGGGTGCTGGAGCAATAGCACAGCATGTAGGTCATTTGCCTTGCAGGTGAGTGACCCAGGTTCAGTTCCCAGCATCCCACATGGTTCCCCGAGCACTGCCAGGAGTAATTCCTGAGTGCAGAGCCTGAAGTCAGCCCTGAGCATTGCCGGGTGTGACTCAAAAAGCAATTAGAGAGAGAGAGAGAGAGAGAGAGAGAGAGAGAGAGAGAGAGAGAGAGAGAGAGAGAGAGAGAACGCGGGCTTCTCCAAGGGTGGACAGAGCCCCTGCACACATCCCAGCATTAGACACGAAAGCATGAAAGTACACATCTCAAGAGGGGAGATGCGGGCAACACATGTGCTCAGGCATCACATGTGCTCGGCCACGTGGGCACAAGCAGCACATGGGCTCGACCTTCCTTTGTGCTTTTATAGGGTTTCTCCAAACTGCCCCCCACCCCCTCCCCATGTGGGGCTTCTTTCTAGGTAAAAGTCCATTGCTAAGGAGGTTACCAGGGAGGCTGGGAGTGGTTTTGGTCTTCTTTGGGCTAAATCACTAAAGTTAGGGTATTCAAGGAATTTTCTTCATGGGGAGTGGTCCAATCTCCTCAGGGTCTGTTGCTGCTCAAGGTCTTGTCAGGCCTAAGAAGCACCTGTTTTTCCTGTTTTCTGTGAGGTTGACTTTTGCCATTGCTTGGGAGAGGGGCCTTCCCTGTCCTGCCTACATCAAAAGGAAACAATGACCAGAATGTGAAGAAACACCATAGACTGGGGAAAATATTTGCCTATCATTTACCTTACAAAGGGTTAATATTCAAATATATTATAAAACACTGGTATATAAAGATATATAAACTTTAGTAGAAAAGACAAAATCTCCTTTTAAGAGGGTCTCCGTCTCTGACAGTCAAAATCTATTCCTATATCTGTTTTGTTTTGTTTTTTAATTTAGATTCAGTGGCATACAAAAAACTCTTAATAGTGGCTTCTTATACACATAATTCCAACACCACACCATCACCAATGTACCCACTTCCCTTTAACAAGGACACCAACACCCTGCTCTCTTAAATGCTCCTGCTCCTTTTTTTTTCCTTTTAGGACAAATGCGCAACTTCAAAATGCATTTCTTACCTGATACTTCCCAAAGTTTCCTTCCCTTTCCTATTTCAAATGACTTTCAACTCAGCTAAGCTTCTGAAGCTATGGGAGCAGATCATTCAGTCTTGCTGTGTCTCTCATATGTAGAGAAGGTAAACATGCTATTAATTAACATCCTCTTTTGCTTTTTTTCCTTTTATGTCTGTCTAATGCTTATTTGATTATTTGTCCAGCCTTTGAAGAACTGGGTAGAATAGTAAATGACTTCACTTGCATCCTGACACCATGAATAGGAATGAACACAGTTTTGGTGAATATATGTATTAATTTATCTTGGAAAAATATTCCAAAGTGGAATTACTGGATCATATGGCCAATGAATGTTTATAAGAAACTGCAGTTGCAGTGTTTTTTTTTCCAAATGGTTTGCCATTTGGCATTACTCTCATGAATATGAGAGTTCTAGTTATTCTTCATCCTTGACAACTCTTAACATAGCCTGTCTTTTATTTATTTTTTATTTTTTGCTTTTTGGGTCACACTCGGCGATGCACAGGGGTTACTCCTGAATCTACACTCAGGAACCACTCCTGGCGGTGCTCAGGGGACCATATGGGATGCTGGGAATCGAACCCGGGTTGGCCGCGTGCAAGGCAAATGCCCTACCTGTTATACTATCACTCCAGCCCCCATAGCCTGTCTTTTAAAAATAATCATCAGATGTCATTTTAAGTCATTGGGCTCTGTCAGTTTCTTTTATCTTGGCATTTTATTATTTTTATTCTACCTGTTACTGGTCAGAGATACTATTATTTTTGTTTGTTTATTTTATTTTGGGTGAGGGGGACACCTGACAGTGCTCAGGGCTTACTCCTGGCTCTGTGCTCAGAATCACTTCTGGCAGTGCTTTGGGGATTGTATAGGGGGCCAGGGAACAAACCTGACTTAGCCACATGCAAGGCCTACCAGTTGTATATCTCTCTAGCCTCAGTACAACTATTTTCCTGGGATAATCATTAAAATACGAAAGACTAGAAGTTCCCCTATTAGCTCTTGATCACTGTCAATTTCAATGATAATGTGCTTTACTGATGACTAATGATAGTGAACATTTTTTTAAAAAATTTATTTATATTTAATTAGAGAATCACCGTGAGGGTACAGTTACAGATTTATACACTTTTGTGCTTATACTTCCCTCATACAAAGTTCGGGAACCCATCCCTTCACCAGTGCCCATTCTCCACCACCAATAAACCCAGCCTCCCTCCCATCCTCCCCAATCCCATCTCCCCCCACCCCACCCTGCCACTGTGGCAGGGCATTCCCTTCTGTTCTCTCTCTCTAATTAGCTGGTGTGGTTTGCAATAAAGGTGTTGAGTGGCCGCTGTGCTCAGTCTCTAGCCCTCATTCAGCCCGCAACTCCCTTCCCCCACATGGCCTTCAACTACAATGTAGTTGGTGATCGCTTCTCTGAGTTGACCTTTCCCCGGAACGTGAGGCCAGCCTCGAAGCCATGGAGTCAACCTCCTGGTACTTATTTCTACAGTTCTTGGGTGTTAGTCTCCCACTCTGTTATTCTATATACCATAGATGAGTGCAATCTTTCTATGTCTGTCTCTCTCTTTCTGACTCATTTCACTCAGCATGAAACTTTTCATGCCCATCCACTTAACTACAAAATTCTTGACCTCCTTTTTTCTAACAGCTGCATAGTATTCCATTGTATAGATGTACCAAAGTTTCCTCAACCAGTCATCCGTTCTGGGGCATTCGGGTTTTTTCCAGTTTCTGGCTATTGTAAACAGTGCTGCGATGAACATACATGTGCAGATGTTGTTTCGATTGTACTTTTTTTGCCTCTCTGGGATATATTCCCAGCAGTGGTATTGCTGGGTCAAATGGGAATTCAATATCTAATTTTTTGAGAATCGTCCAAATTGTTTTCCAGAAGGGCTGAACCAGTCGGCATTCCCACCAGCAGTGAAGAAGGGTCCCTTTCTCCCCACATCCTCTCCAACAGCGGTTGCTTTTGTTCTTTTGGATGTGTACTAGTCTCTGTGGTGTGAGGTGGTATCTCGTGGTTGTTTTGATCTGCATCTCTCTGATGATTAGTGATGTAGAGCACTTTTTCATGTACCTTTTGGCCATTCGTATTTCTTCCTTGGTAAAGTTTCTGTTCATTTCTTCGCCCCATTTTTTGATGGGGTTGGATGTTTTCTTCTTGTAGAGTTCAACCAGTGCTTTATATACCATTGATATCAGCCCCTTATCTGATGGGTATTGTGTAAATATCCTTTCCCACTCTGTGGATAGTCTTTGTATTCTGGTCACTGTATCTTTTGCGGTGCAGAAGCTTTTTAGTTTAATGTAGTCCCATTTGTTGATCTCTGTTTTTACTAGATTGCTTAGTTCCGTGTCACCTTTGAAGATACCTTTATCTTCAATATCGTGGAGGGTTTTGCCGACCTTGTCTTCAATGTACCTTATGGTTTGTGGTCTAATGTTGAGGTCTTTAATCCATTTTGATCTGACTTTTGTGCATGGTGTCAGGTCAAGGTCTAAACCCATTTTTTTGCATGTGGTTGTCCAGTTGTGCCAGCACCATTTGTTAAAGAGGCTTTCCTTGCTCCACTTCACATCTCTTGCTCCCTTATCAAAGATTAGATGATCATACATTTGGGGTTGTGTGTAGGGATATTCCACCCTGTTCCATTGGTCTACGGCTCTGCCTTTGTTCCAGTACCATGCTGTTTTAATTGTTACTGCTTTGAAGTAAAGTTTGAGGTTGGGGAGGGTGATGCCTCCCATCATCTTTTTCCCAAGAATTGTTTTAGCTATCCTTGGACGTTTGTTATTCCATATGAATTTTAGGATTGCTTGATCCATTTCTCAATACCCAAAAATCCATGGCCTTCATATATGCAAACAATGAGGCAGAGGAAAGGGACATGAAAAGAGCAATCCCATTCACAATCGTGCCCCAGAAAATCAAGTACCTCGGAATCAGCTTAACCAAGGAAGTAAAAGACCTTTACAAAGAAAACTACAAAACGCTACTCCATGAAATCAAAGAGGACATGAGGAAATGGAAACATATACCCTGCTCGTGGATAGGGAGAATCAATGTTGTCAAAATGGCAATACTCCCTAAAGCATTATACAGATTCAATGCGATCCCTATAAGTATACCCATGACATTCTTCAAAGAAATAGTGAACATTTTTTTCTGTGTTTCATTGACACTTACATATCTGCTTGATGAAATGTTCAATTATTTAAATATTTTATTAGGTCCTTTGCATCACTATTATAGTGTTGTAGGGGATAAATATGTATTCTGAATTAAAATTCTTTATATCATAAATATTTTCTACTATATATTGTCAAGATATTTTCTACCATTTTATAACTTATCCTTCTATTTTACATAATGGTGAATTTTGAATGTCAGAAATTTTAAGGTTTTATAAAATCTATTTCATGTTTTAGTTATTAATTTTTCTAAGAAATCATTTTCTTCATTAATAGTGCAAAGTTTTTTTTCTGTTTTCTACTATAATTTATTTTGAATTCCTTTTCTAGTATGTCATGACAAATAAGAGCCAATGTTTATCTTTTCTACATTAATTATTCTAATACCAATATTTGAAAAGCTACCTTTTATTTCACTGAGTCGATTACCCCATGCCTCTCGTAGAGCCCAGCAAGCTACTGAGAGTATCCCGCCCTCACGGCAGAGCCTGGCAAGCTACCTGTGGCATATTTTTTTTTTTTTTTGCTTTTTGGGTCACACCTGGCGATGCACAGGGGTTACTCCTGGCTCTGCACTCCGGAATTACCCCTGGCAGTGCTCAGGGGACCATATGGGATGCTGGGATTCGAACCCGGGTTGGCCGCGTGCAAGGCAAACGCCCTACCCGCTGTGCTATCACTCCAGCCCCCCTGTGGCATATTTGATATGCCAAAAACAGTAACAACAAGTCTCACAAAGGAGAGTGGTGCCTGCTTGAACAAATTGATGAACAATGGGATGGCAGTGCTATAGTGCAATGCTACTTTCACATATTCGTTGAAAATTATATGTGTAGCTTATTTTTGGGTTCTCAATTATTTTCCATGGAATTATATGTCTATCCTTATGCCTGATACACTATCATGATTAGTTCACAAGTCTTTAGGTCATGTAATACACATGTATCTGAATTTTTTTTCCTCCAAATAATTTTGGTAAACAAACAAACCTGAACTAATCCAAACTAATCTTTGCCTTTCTATATACAATTTCCACCTTTCTCTTCCCATTGTTTTGTTTCAATGTTGTGGTGTCACACACTTGGAGCAGTGCTTGCTGGGGTTGCACACTTGGTTATGATGCTCACACATATGATTTTAGTTGTGGTGTGAGGGATCACTACAGCTATGTCTTGAAGTGAGTCCCGGAAGACAACACAGAACCGGAGATCTCTTCGGGTCCCATACTGAGCCAATTTCACCAGGGCACCCCAGATGAAGTAGGTGTAGTCTCCCTACCTACTCCAGATGGAATCCCGGTGACCAAGAGCTTCCCTAAGTAAGGCCCAGGTATGCGGGTTCCAGGACTAACTCTCCATGTCGCATGGCCACAGAGGTGCCAGGCTGTCCCTTTTTAGCTCCCTGCCCACTCATTGACCTGGCTGTCACCCCCACAATGTACCTCCGGGCACCATCATAGCACACCAACAGCCCTGGTCCAGAGATGCTGAATTGAACCCCAAAATGGATTAGTGCCCTACAGAAATGTCTCTGAAACCAAACCATTTACAATCTGGGATTTCAGAAGTGCGTGGCCACAGCACCCATGAAGTTCAAAATGGGCAATGGACAATAAATGATCGAACATCTGCCCCTGGCAAGCAGTCTTGATAAGCAAATTGCCTGCCATGGAGGCAGGGTGAGGACTGGATGGGGGAATAGGGGATGTACTGTGCATACTGGTGGTGGAGAGTGTGCGCTGGTGGAGGGATGGGTGTTTGAACATTGAATGGCTGAATTTTGAACATGAAAGCTTTGTAGCTGTATCTCATGGTGATTCAATTAAAAAAAGTAAAAAAAAACCCAAACCCTAGCTGTGTCTCTGGGGGTGGTGTTCAAAGATGAGGAGTGGTACCAGGGATCAAAGGCTCAGGCTTACATCAGTATCGCTTTACTAATTCACATCTCTGGCATCAACTTGCCAATGTCTACACAAAAGTCTAGCTGGTTTTTGACTGAGGTTGCACTAATCAGTTTGGCTGGGACAAGGGGGTGCCTGAGAGTGACTTTATTATGTTGTATTTTTAAAAACTGAAGCTTTATTTAAACCCGGTGATTTACAAAATTGTTCACAGTACAATTGTTTCAGGTATTCAGTGTTCCAAATACAAGTCCCACCACCAATGTAACCTTCCCTTCACTGGTGTCCCCAGTTTCACATACCCTCCACTGTAGCCTGCTCTATTAGCAAGCACAGAATAACTAATTTATATTGTTTGTTATGACACATATCTCTTAATGTTGTTACTAAAGTCATCATCTGAGGATTTGCTGAGCTGTTTGGTGCTAGTTGCTATTACTTTCACTAACTGAACTTGGGCTCCTGTGCAACTTTCCTACCTAATTTTCTGTACTTCTACTGTCTATCAGATCTGTGAAGTTTGGAGGAGTTGTGCAGATGCATAAGATCATGTGCTGGTATGATCAGCTGCTGTATCTTCTAGATAATTCGTGAAGCTGGGCCATTTCTTTTTCTGCATCAGGAACTAGATGTGGGTGGATGGAGCACTGGGCATGGCAGAAACTTATATTTTCTGATCTAGATACATGTTATCTTTCTCCTTTTATTTTGTTCAATTTAGTCTATTTAACTTTTTGGTAACTTATGTAGTTTTCAGTGTATAAGATATTTGTAAATACTATTAGATGTATTCCAAACTATTTTGTGTTTTTTCTTCTTGTTTTTTAAAGATATCATAAGTAATATTGTCAATTTTTATTGTTGTTCCAGTGCCAGAATATTGCACACTTGGAAAACTTGAGGGTTGCACATATTGTTGTAGTGTTTAGAACCACATGCTTTGCTGTGATGCTCAACATGTGAGTCAGTGCTGGAGTTCAAATTCAGGACCTCACACATGCAAGCCTGCATTCTACTACTGAGCTACATCCTGGGGCCCAGTATCTTCTATTTAAAATAGTTCTTGCTAGTGCAAAATTTATTTGATTTTTACATATTATCCTTGGATCTGTGATCATGTTATCTTACTTATTATCTCTAGTAACTTTTGTTTCACTATCATAGGATTTCTCAATATTCACTACCATATCATATGTTTATAAAAATAAGAAATATAGTTACAAGTATATAACTATAAGTATAAAACTTATAAAAAGTATAAAAATATAAGTATAAAAATATACTTCTTATTTTTATATCTGATTGATTATATTTCCTTTCTCTTGCTGTATGGCAGTGACTAAGAACTCCAGATGCTATTTTTTGTTTGTTTGAGAGAACTCCCCAGAAATGCAAAGAGGCCCCAGGGCACTTCTAGGGATATTTAGTTCAGTGTAAGGGTTCTTATGGTTTTGGTGCTTGGACCCAAGATGCCGCACTGCTCAAAGGCCACCAGCGCTGTACCCAACAATATAGGCTAAGGGAACATGCAGTGCCGAAGATTGAAGTTGGAACCTGGACATACACATGAATCCCAAAGCGAGTAGCTTGCTTTGCAATAGGCCACTTTCGCTGGGCCACTCCAGACAGGAGCAGGTATTGCCCCTCCACCTGCCTCCTAGGAATCCCGCTGGCCAACATCTTCTAGAACTCAAGGAAAACGCTAGGTACAGAGATCTCTCCAGACCTCTGTAATTTAATAAAATAAATTTAATTAAAAATTTAATAAAATAAAAATTATTAAATTTTAGAATTCTTGGAGTGTGCACCCAGCTGCTCTTGTGGCCATGCAACATATATTTTATCCAGAACAAGCAATACAAAACAAATTGTCTAGCATTGTCTTTTTGGCATGTTTGAGTGGTGGTGGGACTGGTGTCAAAATATCAAATTTAACCAAAGTAGAAAGAGAGTATCGTGCATATTGTCTGCCACACAGGCACGGGAAAGGGTGGGATGGGGGTGGTGGTGGTAATACTGAGGATTTTGGTGGTGGAAAATGTGCATTGGTGAAGGGATGGGTGTTTGATGATTGTATGATCAAAGCTCAAACATGAAAGCTTTGTAGTTGTATCTCACAGTGAATCAATAAAAAAGGGGGGAAAAAAAGAAGTTGGAACCTAATGCATGTTAGGCATATAGTTCAGCCCTGTGAGTTTTCTTTGGCCCCATCAGTAGACTGTTGAATAAAAAGAGTGAAACACTTACCTTGTTCTAAAGATACTACTATAGCAATGTGTCAAAGATTTCAAAAAAAGAGCAGTGATTGTAATTTAAAGTTTATATTGAGACTTTAAACCTGCTTGGCAGACACTTTTCTGTGTATCTTTGTCTGGACCAGCAATAGCTCTTCACATGTTGTTATCATTCCCAATTTACAAATAAAGAAGTAAGGGTGCAGAGAGATGACCTCCTTTGCTAAAGATTATTGCACAGTTAACAAGCAGGAGTGTCATAAGTTGGAAACCAAGGATTTTAAATGGACTTCAGAATCAGTGTTTCCCATTTCATTCTACAACTATCCTATAGCAGAATAAAGAAAATAGGGCAAAGGCAAGAGAATATGTAAATTTGTATTTTGTCTTTGAGTAGGTATCTTAATTTGAAAAAAGAAACAATAATATCCTTATCATAGGAATATTAAAAGAACTAAGTGAGTTATATTAGGAAAATGTGTGCCACATTGTTCATGATGAAGGTTTTCTATTCCTATCTCATTCATTTTTCTGTTTCTTCCTCTTATCTCAATATTAAAAGTTTTTTTCCTCTGGTAGATTAAAAAATGCAAACTATTTTTTATTCATGAACTTGCATTACTGCCTTATCCTCACTGCTTTACATATTATCTCTTACTTTTTAGCATCCTCCCTACCCTCAAATGTAATATAACACCAACTTAGACAGAAAGCACACACAGCAGAAAGGGATGAATGTTATAACAAGGATCTCCTAAGAAGATCCCTGTCATCAGTTTTCTTATGTCCATCACAATTGCAAATAGTTTTAAAGTGTTTTGTGTAAATTTCATGCAAGACACTGTGAAAACCCATTTATATTAGTTTGGCAAAGGGTCACCTCAGTGCTTAGCAAGAAAAGTTTGAGTACAGTGAATGGAAGAGAGGTCAACTGTGGAGAAGTTGAGATGGCCACAGAATGAAAGCAGAATGTCTGTAGTCAGGATATTCCCTGGTCACAGTCATTAGCTATAGGACTTTGGACATGGCTATTCAACCTCTCTGTATTTTGACTACTTTATCAGTTTATGAGAATACTATAAACTCTTAAACCTTTATGAGAGCTAATGGTGGTGTTATATAATAAGTGCTCAGAAGAGTCTTTAAAAAATAGAAAAATTCTTTAAATTTATATCTATATCTTTTCCTACTGGAAGCAGGGAGTTCTGTGGGTTGAACCCAGGGCACCATGCACAAAGCATGCATGCTATCACTGAGTTATCTCTTTGTCCTCTTCTGTCTATGCTTGGGGGTTGGGCATACTTGGTAGTGCCTGCGGCTCACTCCTACATCTGCGCTCAGGGATCACTCCTGGTGGTGCTCAGGAAACCATACATGATACACGGGATCAAAATGGGGTGAGATGTGGGGAAGACAAGCACCTTAACTCCTGTCCTATCTCTCTGGGTCTTATGTTTATCTTTTAAACATATCTTCTTGTGTCTATCTTTTAAACGTTGTCTTGGAAGCCAAGATATGGAAACAATCTGAATCACCAGCTACGGTAAGTGGATCAAGGAGTAGCCCAAATCTGAAAACATCCTATGACCAATAACAGATGACTGGGTAAAGAAACTATGGTATATATACATAATTGAATATTAATCAGCTATAAGAGAAGACAAAATCACGAAATTTACTTCTTTGTGGATGGAGTTTGAGAGTATCATGCCAAGAGTAAAGTTAGAAGGAGAAGAGCAGATACAGAATAACCTCTCTCATAAGTAGGATGTAAAGAACCATGGTACAGGAATAACAAATGGCCCAAAACAACAGAGCTTGAGAACTGGTCTGCAGAACTGACCTTACCATGGTGGGGGACAGAGAAGTGGGTAAGCCTGAGGGGGGTGCTCTGGAGAAGAGTGTGGTATTGAAACATTATATGTGTGCATAAAACCCTATCATTAAAAGTATTGTATTGTATAGTGGGCTCTAAGAGATGGTGGTTGCCTCGCCGCTGCCGAAAGGAAAGGCCGAGAGAGAAAAACCTTTCCCCTCCCGGGGCAGCATGGGGCCGTAGCTAAGTTCACAGTCTAGAGGCATTTCTGCAAGAAGCCGCTGGGTGCCAAAAGTAGTTAGTGGGCCTCCGGGATCATGGCCAGATGAGACTCCAAGAGGCCCCACACAGACAGCTCCTCTGCTCCTGAGTGACCATGATCCCGGAGGCCCACTAACTACTTTTGGCACCCATCGGCTTCTTGCAGAAATGCCTCTAGACTGTGAACTAAGCTACGGCCCCACGCCGCTCCGGGAGGGGAAAGGTTTTTCTCTCTCAGCCTTTCCTTTCGGCAGCGGCAGTGTGATGACCACCATCTTATAAGGCCCACTAAACAGAGGTACAAGCTTGAAATGATGCGACTTCTGGCAGAAATTTCTCTGGACTTGGGGCTGGAGAGATAGCACAGCGGGTAGGGCGTTTGCCTTGCACGCGACCGACCCGGGTTCAAATCCCAGCATCCCATATGGTCCCCTGAGCACGGCCAGGGGTAATTCCTGAGTGCAGAGCCAGGAGTAACCCCTGTGCATCGCCAGGTGTGACCCAAAAGCAAAAAAAAAAAAAAAGAAATTTCTCTGGACTTAATTATTAAAATACCGGAAATCTAAAACTTCATATGCTCTTCAATCTCAGCAATGGAAAACAAATGATTAAATGATGCCCTTTCGGCAGGTCTGATTGCTGGGGGGAAATTCCAAATAATAATAGTGAGTTTTCTGTTGAAATAGTGAATGTAATCAAAGTAAAGAGAGAGTAAAGTGAAAATCATCAGCCACACAGGCTGCGGGTGGAGTGGGATGGCAGTACACTGGGGTTCTGATGGTGGAACATGTGCACTGGTGAAGGGATGGGTGTTTGATTATTGTATGATGAAACTTAAACCTGAAAGTTTGACTGAGACTTAAACCTGAAAGCTTTGTAACTTTTCTCATGGTGATTTAATAAAAAAAAAAAAGTATTGTAAATCACAGTGCCTAAAGTAAAATAAATAAATATAAGTTTTCTTGAACTTTAGTGATAGCTCAAAGTGCTGGAACACATGTTTTGCAAACCAGATGCCCAGTTTAATATCTGGTACCACACAGTCCCCCAAGCACCCTCAGGAGGAATCCTGGGAAGAACCTGGGTTAATCTCTGGTCCTAAAATCTAAGTTGATCAATTAATTAAAATAAAATAATCTTGCTTTCCTAACAGCATCATTTTTTAAAATTCTTTTATTAATTCACCATGTGGAAAGTTACAAAGCGTTCAGGTTAAAGTCTCAGTTATACAATGCTCAAACACCCATCCCTTCACCAGTGCACATATTCCACCACCAAGAATCACGATATATCTCCCCCCTTCCCCCCCACCTCCCCAGCCCCCCACCCCGCATGTGTAACTGGTAAATTTCACTTTACTTTCACTTTACTTTGATTACATTCAATCTTTAAACCAAAAAAATTCACTATTATTGATTTGGAGTTTCTCCCCGCAAAGTCAATCTGCTGAAAAGAAAGCATTTGGTAATTTGTTTTCCATTGCTGAGAATGAAGAGATATGAAGTCAGGAGGCCGCACTAGCAGCAGCATAGTTTTGGATTTCTGTATTTTAGTATTTTAGTAACTAAGTCCAGAGAAATGCCTGCCAGGAATCGCAAGTACCTCCAGCTACTTTATATTCCACATATGAGTGCGATCTTTCTATGTCTGTCTCTTTCTTTCTGACTCATTTCACTCAGCATGATACTTTCCATGTTGATCCACTTATATGCAAATTTCATGACTTCATGTTTTCTGACAGCTACGTAGTATTCCATTGTGTAAATATACCAGAGTTTCTTTAGCCAATCATCTGTTTTCGGGCACTCTGTTTTTTTCCATATTGTGGCTATTGTAGACAGAGTGGCAATGAACATGGAAATGCAGATGTCATCTCTACTATACCTTTTTGCCTCTCCGGGATATATTCCCAGAAGTGGTATTGCTGGGTCAAATGGGAGCTCAATTTCTAACTTTTTGAGAATCGTCCATATTGTTTTCCAAAAGGGCTGAACCAGTCGGCATTCCCACCAGCAGTGAAGGAGAGTCCCTTTCTCCCCACATCCACGCCAACACCGGTTGCTTTTGTTTTTTGGGATGTGGGCCAGTCTCTGTGGTGTGAGATGATATCTCATTGTTGTTTTGATCTGCATCTCCCTGATAATTAGTGATGTTGAACATTTTCTCATGTGCCTCTCAGCCATTCGGATTTCTTCTTTGGAAAAGTTTCTGTTCATTTCATCACCCCATTTTTTGATTGGGTTGGCAGTTTTCTTCTTGTGGAGTTCAACCAGTGCATTGTATACCCTTGTTATCAACCCTTTATCGGATGGGTACTGCATAAATATCCTTTCCCATTCTGTAGATTGTCTTTGTATTTGGGTCACTGTTTCTTTTGAGTTGCAGAAGCTTCTTAGTTTGAGATAGTCCCATTTATTTATCTTTGTTTTCACTTGCTTGGCCAGTGGCGTGTCAGCTTTGAAGATACCTTTGGCTTCAATGTCGTGGAGGGTTTTGCCAACCTTATCTTCAATGTACCTTAGGGATTCTGGTCTGATGTTGAGGTCTTTAATCCATTTTGATCTGATTTTTGTACATGGTGATAGATGGAGGTCTAAGCCCATTTTTTTGCATGTAGCTGTCCAGTTTTGCCAGCACAATTTGTTAAACATGCTTTCCTTGCTCCACTTCACATTTCTTGCTCCCTTATCAAAGATTAGATGATCATATATTTGGGGGTGTATGTCAGAGTATTCAACCCTATTCCATTGGTCTGCAGCTCTGCCTTTGTTCCAATACCATGCTGCCTAACAGCATCATTGTATTTTCAGTGACACAAATACTGTTACTTTCATGTGCTTACTTTCTATAAACATGCCTTTGTTTTGTTTGAATTAATTCTAGAGTTTTCTTCAGGACTTTTTAATCTCCTGGTAATAAAGCAGTCAAGAACTTTGCCTATATATTAGATTAAAAAGAAATAGAAGTTTCACATTGTCTTAAACTTGTTTAATATAAAACAAGGAGATATCTGGGTTGATTAACTATTTAGGCCAACAATGGAAAAATTCACGTTGATTTCAGGAAATTGCAGATCAAGAAATTTTAGTTAGTTTTCTTCTTCTCTCTTGAACACACGTTTAAAAAGTTTTCCTCCCCTCACCTCTTTCTAAATAAGTTTCAATAAAACTATCTTGCTTCACAAAAAACAAACAAAGAAACCCCCCAAATCCGACAATAACATCACTCAAATTGACTGCCCAGTACAATAGGGTTAGCACAGGACGTACTCTGCACTTCTCTTACTCCAAAATATGTTATAATCATCTTAATCTTCCTTTGAAAAGTTCTGGAGTCTGGAGAGATAGAATGTGTAAGATATTTGTCTTGCACAAATCCTGGGACTTGACCCAATTAAGGGTCAGTCCCTGGAAACACATATCGTTCCTACTCTAGCCCCACCAGGTTTGAACCCTGAGCGAAGATCTAGGAATAAGCGCTGAACACAACTGGGGGTGTCCCTTCCACTTCCACCCACCTCCCCATAGAGTTCTTCCTTCAGCTTTCCTTGCTTTGCCTTCCTCTTGGTGTATTTCTCTAAGTCCTCAACAGTTTGGGGATAGGTACATTAAAATTTTTCCAAGAGATTTGACTATGTCATTTCAGAATAAAGAAGCAAACATGTTTCAGTCTTCTGAGAGCATATCAAATTATTTTTAGCAATAAATTGAAAATTGGTAAAAGAAATAAGCATGGCAACAGTATTTCGTAGACTCAAAGACTCTGGGTAATAGGAATGAAAACTGGTTTGATGGTATTTGCATCCACCTGGATGTTCCTGATAAATAATTCATAATTATTTCACTTATTTGAAAGATTAATACTAGATTTGAAGTCCACTCCTCCTTTTTTCCCACTCTCTCTGCCTGGTGTTGATCTACAATTAAAAAATAAAAACTCTCAAGAGATTAGACTCCAAAGACGGAAGTTTGGAGCTGACATGAAGCCAGTTTGGGTCCAGAACTAGAAAAGGGAAGCCGAAAGAGAGAATGTTGCAAATGTTTGCAATTTCCCTCTTCATGTGCTTGGTATAAAATTGCTCTATGTTTTCAGCCAAAAGATGTGCGCATCTGCCTCTTAGAGATTAAACTGTGTCTGTTGACAAGAAATCGACATTCAGAAAACATATTTGTTGTTAAAAAGGCATGCTTCTTTTTCACCAAGTGCTAGGGGAATGGCATTAAATTAGCATTATCCTGCTTTGTACTAGCTGTAGAGTAAATTTTTTGCAGTTACAATAATCTCACAGAACAGAGTACCTTGATTAATAGACAGATGGGCCACTGAGAGAAAACCCTTCTCTTGGTCCACTAATCAAACTCATGACAATCATACAACAATATTTAATCCTCACCTCTTTTTATAGACATATTTCCACAAAGGGAGGTTTGTATCTTTTCACTACCAGCTAGGACTCCTATGTAAACAATCTCAATGAAAGGAGTCAAATAACACGGAAATTTAAAAGTATTCCAATCAGGAGCCAGAGTGGTAGTACAGCAGGTAAGGTTGCATGTAGCCTTGCATGTAGCCCACCCAGATCCCATCCCCAACACCGCGTATGGTTCCGAACTCTCCAGGAGTGATCCCTGAGCAAAAAGCCAGGAGTAAGGCCTGAGCGCCACAGCTCAAAAGAGGCAGGCCTGTGTGTACCACCTGGTCCTTGCAACAGCACCGTTAATAGCCCCAATAAAGAAGGGCAAGGCAGAGAGTGAATTAAACAAATAAATACATGCATAGAAGCTTTAGCTCAAAAAGACAAAAAACAACAAAGAAATAAATAAAAAATTGTTCCTTGTATAGGCAGTACTCTGTGGGGTTAATTTATTATTGTTTATTTTATTGGTGGAGGAACTTGGGGCCACTCCCAGTGGTGCTCAGGGCTTACTCCTGACTCTGTGCTCAGGGATCTTCCTGGCAGTGCTCAGGGGACCGTATGAAGTGCTGGGGATCAAACAGGTAAGCGTTATAACCTCTGTACTTGCTGTCTTTGTTTTTAGTTTTGGTGGGTCAAAACCGATGGTGTTCAGGGGCGACTCCTATCCTGGTGCTTATGGGTCACTGCTGCCAGTGCCTAGAGAATGATACAGTGTCAGGAACCAACTCTAGGACTTCTGGATGCAGAGCTTATATTCCAGGCATTGGGCTCTGATAGAGGCAGCTCTAGCTGCTTTTATCTATTTTCATCTATTTCTGGATAAGTCTAGAAACACCACATAGATTGATTTATTTTTCTAACTCAGTATCTTTTAGAAGACAAGTTGGATACTTTATGCATTTTGTTGTTATATTTTTTCTTGCATTTATCATATTATTTCTTGTCATTTTTAGCATTCTTTTTCCATGCTTATTTTTCTTTTTTCTTTTTTTTTTAACTGATCAAGATTTTGTTCTCTTTCCCCTTTACCTATTTGGATATTAAATATCCTTTTTTATTTCTTTTTCATTAAAATGGCTGACTCTTACCTTTTTGTTTGTTTCTTTTGGGCCATACCCAGTAGTACTAATAGTTTGCTTTTAACTTTGTGCTCATGACTTTAGCTGCTTACTGTTTTGCTTTGGTTTTCCACTAATATATTGGTTTCAGGACCATATATTCTTCTCTCTTGTCCTTGATGTGGTTGTGTGCCTTTTGATTTATAAAATGTATCTATCAAAAAAATGGGCTAGAGTGATAGCACAGTAGGTAGTGTGTTTGCCTTGCACGCAGCCAACCTGGGTTTGATTCCTCTGCCCCTCTTGGAGAGCCTGGCAAGCTACTGAAAGTACCTTGCCCGCACAGCAGAGCCTGGCAAGCTACTCATGGCGTATTCAATATGCCAAAAACAGTAACAGGTCCCACAATGGAGATGTTACTGGTGCCCGCTCGAGCAAATCGATGAGCAGCGGGATGACAGTGATACAGTGATACAGTGATCACAAAAATATAGGTATAATTTCCATGTTTATTTGAGCTGAACATTTTAGTACTGGTTCTATATGCCATATTGCCTTGGAAGTAACCAAAACTTCTTAAGAAGAGAACAGAAAAGAAGTGGTGGATACATAATAGACACTGTCACTGTCACCCCATTGTTCATCGATTTGCTTGAGCGGGCACCAGTAACGTCTCCATTGTGAGACTTGTTGTTACTGTTTTTGGCATATCGAATACTCCACGGGTAGTTTGCCAGGCTCTGCCGTGCCGGTGGGATACTCCTGATAGCTTGCTGGGCTCTCTGAGAGGGACAGAGAAATCAAGCCCGGGTCTGCCGCATGCAAGGCAAACACCCTACCTGCTGTGCTATTGTTCCAGCCCAATAGACACCACAGAATGCTAATTCATAAACTATTTACTTAACAATCAATATTTCTTTGGGCCATAGAATAAGAAGAAAGCATCTGCAATTAAGATGCTTGAAAAGTTATTTTTTGGGTTTTTGGGGGAGGGAGCACAGGATTGAACCATACCTATACCTGGACACTCAGTGCTAAATCTTGGTTCTATGCTCAAAGATCACTCCTGAGGTGCTCAGTGGACCATTTGTGGTGCTGGTGATCAAGGAATTATACCAGAATTGTTCCACAGGTTTTTTTATTTACTCTAATGTTAAGGGAAAGAAATTATTTCCTCTAATCCCCCTGAGCAATATGTTTTTATAACATGAAGCTTATTTCCCCTGAGTACATTTCCCTTCTTGAACATGTAAAGGGAGTTAAAGAGCATTGTCCCACCTGATGCCCATTGAAATCATGTCTTTAAAGAACAGAAACACAGATCAAGAAGAGGTCTTTGATAGAGCAGAAAGTGAGAAATGATAAAGGTACATTAGACCAGAGGAGGCAAATACTTGCTACTTTATCAGTCATTTTCAGGAGAAACACTTCAATTAAGACCTTACTTTTGGATGCTTCTGGGTAGGCTGGTAATAGTAGTAACTGTTGCCTTGACAACCGATAGATGATATGAGAGTTCCTGAGATCACAGGATACTTAAATTGTCAATAATAAAACCTAAAGGAAGGGACTTTTAGGGCTTTGTTTTTTCACTTAATTTTTTTTTTTTAATATTCTTCTGTCACTGTTCTATAGGCATCGCATTGTACTCTCAAATGATTAGTATGTATGTATATCTGTCACAGTCTTCTGTGGCCAGTTTCAATCACAGAATAACTCCTTGATAGCATTGAAACAAAGGATCAGACTGACCTGTAGCCCAGAGAGGAGTCAGTGACAAACCTTATAGTATTTGAACTATGCCCCACTGCAAGACAGCCTTCTGCACAGAAGTCTGTTCTGTGTATCAGTATGCATAATTCTCCCTAAATACATTTTAATACCTTTATTTATTTGCTGATCTTATTCCTTCCCCACACCCTTCCCTTTGTTGTTGTTGTTCGTGTTGCTATTACAATGATCAGAGCTTGCTCATTTCCCTGGATGTGATGCTCACATGTTTTCAGCAGTAGTAGCTACTGAAGGTCACACACCAGCTTGTCAGGAGCTCACACACTTTGTTGTGGTGCTCATTGAGCTTGTGTTGCGTAAGCTGTGATGCTTGCACATGTGCTCTCACACATGAGGGCGCACGGTCATAGTGGAGGCACATGAGTTATGCTTATGGTGCTCATGCACATGCTTGCCAGAGGTCACAACTCGTGGCTGTGGCTTTTCAGTTGCAGTACTCATTCGAGGGGGTGGGGTTGCACCCATTTTTGTGGTGCTTACACATCTGCTGTGGTGGAACCATAAGTCACTTGCCACATCAGGGAAAACAGGCAGCAGAGCGGCCGGGATCATGCTCAGTGCATGTGGAGCACCAAATTTTATCCTCTTCCTGCTATTGTTGTATGTAGAACAGAAAGTCTAGCTTTTGTTATGCTATAAGGAGCATAGTATAAATGAATTTTTATTTAATGTTCCTTATATGTTGATTTCTTTGTGGCAGGGAATTTACTACTTTAAAAAGTCCGATTGTTAGAAAAACAGAGTCAAATATTGAAGTGAATTTAAGTGAACGTAACAATAGGTCTCATTCCTTTGACCCTGAAAGAGCCTCCAATCATTGGGAAAGATGAGTAAGAAGAGGCTGCTAAAATCTCAGGGCTGGAAGAAATACAGACATTACTGGTGTCCACTCGAGTAAATCGACGAACAACAGGATGACAGTGACAGTGATATGTGAAAAAGTCAGACTATTAGGAAAACAGAGAGTCAAATATTGAAGTGAATTTAAACACTTTCTGGTAAGGCAAAAAAAAAAAACCCAACAGACCGTTGATCACAGCCAAAATTACTACCTCTGAATGACCTTCAATAGCAGAAAGTAATCAGCACCACTGGGGGAATGTTTGTCTGGCAGCAGAATCCCAGACTTGCAGAAGTTCAAATTTTTGGTCTGACTCAGCTCCTGGAGATGTCTCCTTACAGCTAATATTTCATTCCTTGAAGTCTATCAAAGTAAAAACATAATAATAACCACAGTAAATCACATTATCTACCAAAGTCATTGGTTATCTTAGCTACGATTATTTTTTCCATTGCTCACTATCAGTAAACATTGCAAAGAAACAGATTGAGCTTTGGCTTTCCACGGCGATCACCTGACGTGTTGTGGCACATTGAGAAAGGAAAGATGTCAAGGATGTTTAATCAGCAGTGATTTAAGCAAGGGACATATTTGAGGGAATTAACAAAATCAGCATGCTTGTTGCTCCAGGCTGATTTTTCTTGCTGGTAAGGCTAAATGAAAATCAGAACCCAGAGCAGTAGAAGTCTTTCAGGTCCAATTCATGCTGCCAAAGTTAAAAGACTGCCAAGATGGGAGGCTGAATCACTCCCAGTGCCAGTTACAGCTGTGTTTTTCATTTTATAATGAATTCCTTGATTCCAATGTTAAAAAAATTTTACTCGTCTTTCAAAGTATTATTCTTATCTCCTACTCTCTATCCGTCCCTTTCCTGCATCCTTACTCCATCCCTAGGAATTGATTGCAAAGCAGTTATAAGGCATTTAGTATAACTTCAGTTCAGAATGTCCTAATTCAGTCTGAAGGAGGGCTGAGTCAATGAGTGGTAATTGTTCCTTTTAGTGAAGCCATCAAAAAAAAAAAGTGGGACAGACAAAGTGCTTGAAACTAACAAGACAAAATGTATTTGAGAAAAATATAAAGTGTATGCTTTTTAAAAATCCATGGGAAACTGTCAGATCTGGGAAAACTGATTTAGCAGCTGATTTAGACAGTTTTTTTTTCTTTTGGGGTCACATCCAGCAATGCACAGGGGTTACTCCTGGCTCTGCACTCAGGAATTACCCCTGGCAGTGCTCAGGGGACCATATGGGATGCTGGAAATGGAACCGGGTCGACCTCGTGCAAGGCAAATGCCCTACCCACTGTGCTATTGCTCCAGCCCCAAGACAGGTTGTTTTTATTGCCTAAAATTTCAGAATGAGCAAAAGGCACTGTGATGCACATTTCAGCTACTATTTATGAGCAGCGCAATGTCCAAGATTAGTTGGAAAGATTTAAATTTCACCTTGCAGTAATCATATGATACCTGAATCATTATCTATAGTTCTGAGAGACAGGTTTCCATGCAATTAATGTTTTAGGTTGGTGTTCTTGATTGCTTCTGTGTCATACTTAATTTCTGTAACATGTTTTATGCCCTGAACCCATCTACCAAAAACCAGAAGTACTAAATGGAGAAATGTCAAATAACACATGAAGAAGAATCTGAAGACAAAAGAATGGTTCGTGAAAATACTTTTGCAAATTACAGATGGACAATTACGTCATAATCCAGTATCATTTTTTGTGGGGAGCGCTGGGTAAGATTCTGGTGGAGATGAAGTTAATCTTCAGTGTCCTGCTTAGGCTGTCAATTGTGACTTCAGTTCTCATGACTGCAAAATGAACAATATCAATTTATTTATTTTGTTGGAAACTAAATGGAATGTCGAAGGGATATATCACAGATACAGAATCTATTGTCTAGAAATCTAGTATCTTTCAGTTTGTGTGTGAATTGGGACTAGTGTATATTGTACAGAATAATTTTCTGTCAAATTGTTTGATAAAATCACAACAACTTGTTTTAGGAAAAAATGCTAAGTTTGAAGGCTTAATTCTGCACCTGAATGTTGCAGTTTGGGAGAGAGAGAGGATAAAATATATCAAAACATTGTCTAAGATTTTTTTTGCGTGTCATCACTGCCTGTTGCTTGCTTTGTATGATCTTAGTCCTCCAGGAAAAAAAACTGAAGACAAGTGAAGGAGATAGTTATAATCAGGAAAGTCATTTGGGACAGGTTTAGAAGGACAAGCAGGCGAGGACACTACCAGTACCTGTAAGGAAAATTCCCAGCTCCTGAGGTCAACTTGTTGAAGGTTCTCTTCTGAGAGCCCAAGTAACAGTACTAAGGTGGTTCGCGCTGAGCTAGCTAGACTCTGGCATCTAATTCACTTGAACTGCAGATTGAGCTGTGAAAGTGCTCGGAGCAGGCCTTCTCG
This sequence comes from Sorex araneus, assembly GCF_027595985.1. NCBI lineage: Eukaryota > Metazoa > Chordata > Mammalia > Eulipotyphla > Soricidae > Sorex > Sorex araneus. The sequence goes on along the minus strand of NC_073311.1, from coordinate 9,584,608 downwards.
GGAAATGGCCTGCATTATTTTGACTAAGGTTAGTTGAGGTGCTGCAGACTCAGGAGAAACTGTTACTGCTTCTTTCACCTGGAGATTGAAAATAGGGGATATTACCCTTATTTCAGGTTATTTCTAGAAACGACTCCCTTCCCTTTTCTTCCCCCTTCCTCTCCTCCCTTTCCCTCTCCCTTCTCTTCTCTCTCCCCCTCTCCTTCGCTTCCCCTCCATGTGCTCCCCTTTCTCCCCTCCTCTCCTCCTCACTGGTGAGGCGGGCACACCTGCTGTCTGTAAAGTGCCTAATCCAGGAACTCCTACAATTAAAGCAGGTGCTCGACCACTGGGCCACCTCCCAGGGCCTCCATCCCTCAACTTTGTTGTTTCTGTTGTGATGCCAGGGGCTCACACACCACACACTTGTGTTGTGGTGCTGGCACACTAAGTTGCAGTACTTGCCAAGGGGCTAATACTTTGTTTTAGTGTTCACATGTTCTTGGTTGTTCCAGAGCATCACTTTTTGTGTCACTAGGAATCTCAAGGTCAGTGTCACCAGATCATGTTGGTAATGCAGGGCAACGCTCGGGCTCAAAGGCAGAGCTTCGTACCTGCAAGATAGGCAGAGCCCATCAAACTACAACTCCACTCCCAGAAATAACCTTTCTACCAGAGAAACCAATCTATATGGCATGAAAACTTGCCATTAAAGAGTGGTAGGTTTGGGCTTTTTGTTTTTCTTTGTCATAAGAGTCACCTGCCTCTCTCTTAAAGCCCCAGACATCTATCCCATATTTTAAATTTTTTTCTGTTAGTACCCATCCCTCCACCACCAATGGTCCCAGCATCCCTCCCAGCACCCCCACCCCAGCCCTTCACCCCACCCTGACTCTGTGACAGGGCATTCCCTTTTGCTCTCTCTCTCTCTCTCTCTCTCTCCTTTTGGGTGTTGTGGTTTGCAGTAGAGGTATTAAGTGGCCTTAGTCTACTTTCAGCCCACATCTCCCATCCTGAGCGGGCCCTCCTAGAACCCTTCACTTGGTGTTCCCTTCTCTATCTGAGCTGCCTTGTCCCATATTTTTAGCTCAGGATATATACTCCCATTTCCCCGACTGGAAACAGTTCTCATAATCAATGCAGATTACCCACATATGCACATAATTAATTGTATATTTTTCTCCCAAAATACTGTCTGATGCTTTCACAATTAGTCAACCAGTCTAAAAAGAACCTGAAGGGAAAGGGAAGCATTTCTCTCCCTCCCTCCATCTGTTACTAATTAACTGTTTGGGCAAAGACCCTTGAGGTCTTAGCTCCCCTGTCTGTAAAATGGTGATAATAATTCTGTTTATTTCTTACTGCGGTTATGAGGGCTAAATAGGCACACAGTAAATACTACATGTTTCTGAAATAAAAGTAAATTGAAGGGGATGGGGTCAACCAGGAGGGTTTGGGACCAAAGACAAGCTACCACAGATGTACCTGAGTAGTAGGCTGATTATTCTGAACTGAAATTCAGGGAAAAGATCCATGAATGACGTATTTAAATGCAATTTTCTCTTACCAAAGGGTTACTTTTGTTTGTATTTCCCCTTTTCCTGTGTGTGAAGCTCCTTAAGAATAACCAACTTATACAACCCATGAATACTACTTCTTGGCATCTATCCCCTAAACACAAAAACATTCATTCAAAAGGTTACATGCATACTTTGATCACGGCTCCACTTAGTACAAGAGTTAAGGTATGGGAAAAAACCTCAAATGGCCAACTACAAATTATGGGCCAAAAAGTTGTGGTATATGTACACAGGGTCTCTTGGGGCTGGAGTGATAGCACAGCTGGTAGGGCATTTGTCTTGCACACGGCCAACTCGGGTTCAATTCCCAGTATCCCGTATGGTCCCCTGAGCACCGCCAGGGGTAATTCCTGAATGTATGAGCCAGGAGCAACCCCTGTGCATCACCAGGTGTGACCCAGAAAGCAAAAAAAAAAAAAATTAAATAAATAAAAAATATGTACACAAGGTCTCATTCCCCTGACCCCAATGGGAAGGATGAGTAAAGAGAGGCTGCTAAAATCTCAGGGCTAGGACGAATGGAGAAGTTACTGGCACCCATTCGAGTAAATTGATGAACAATGGGATGACAGTGATATAGTGACAGTGATATATACACAGTGAAATACTATGCAGCTCTAAAAAAGGAGCAAAACCATGCAATTTGCAGCAACATGGATGGGACTAGAGGATACTGTGCTAAGAGAAGTCACTCAGAAGGAAAAGTACAGATACAAAATTATTTCTATGTGGGACTTGATGATACACACAGAAGTGGCAACAAAGATCCAAAGTCAACATAATGGGAAAGCTGATCCATACAATTGAGTTAGTGGGGGGAGTATTGGAGAGGGAGGGGCATCGGGGTCCTTGTAGGATAGATGTGGGTACACTGATGATGGATGTGTTGTTGGAATTATGAACATGAGAGACTTTTATTAGTAATAATGTAAATCACAAAATCTCAATCAATAAATTTTTTAAGAGAGTAACCAACTTCTGGGGCTAGAGATAGTACATTGAGTAAGGTGCTTATCTTGCATGTGACAGACATAGATTCCAAACCTGATATGTTCCCCTGAGCACCACCAAAGTGTTCCCAGTGTACAGAGCCAGGAGTAAGCCCTGTGCACAGCTATATGTGCATCCCATTGAATTACCAACTCAATCAACTTGGGCATAGAGGTAAACTCAACTGGTATAAGCTTGAGCACCTAACAGGGCCCAACATTACCTGGAGTCACCATCCCCTTCCCCTCTACTCCTACCACTGGTAAGTATGGCTCTTAAAACAAATTAAACAAGCTTTTAAAAGGTTAACCAGTTCAAAATATTTAGCAGACCATGGAGGCATGTTTTGGGGTAGCATCTATGTTTCCTGACAACCCCCCCACCAGAGCTCACTGCAAAAACAGCAGGAAAAATCACCACTTTCCCTTAAAGGGGTCTATTTATCAACTTAGAACTCACTGCCTGAGTTTTGGGCTTCACACTTAGTGCACATCAGGGTCTGTCTTCTCTCTTCCCTGGAGATCCTGCCCGAAGGATGTATGTGCATACCTCTAGCTTCAACAGCCAACATGGCTTTCATTCATTGACAAGTCTCCGGGAGCTGTAGTCAATGAAAAAGCAGTTCTTAACAGGTTGCACTCAAGGGTAACTATGCCCCTCGGGCTCAGTCAGAGGATGGCAGGAAACTAACAAAAAGTCACTCTCCTCGTCTTTCCATCTGCGCTCTTACAAACTACCGCTTCAGGGTCAGACTTCTAATTTAGCACACTCCAAGGGGCTGGTTATTAAAAAAAAAAAAAAGAAAAGAAAAAAATTTGAGCTTCCATATGTCAGTCACACTGAACTGTAGCAGATAATAAGGAGTTGGAACATCCCCACACCCCACTGCCTAAATGTACACACACTACCCTTCTCTCAGTTTGTGCTTGGAAGAGGTTTGCATAATTTCCCAGCTGCTGCTTGGGACTTTGACTTCTCATCAGTCTACCATGTGTTGAGTATGATGCTTCTCTTTCAGACACTGGTAGGCTTGAAGATACCCTCAAATACGTGGATCCACAAAGTACGAAGAGGTTGAGTTGGATAATCACAAATATTTGAGAGACAACTAGGAGCTTGGGCAAGGAAGATTGACAAGGTTCATCTTTTTTTTAGAAGACCCTTTTGTCAAACCTGAGCATTATATCTATTATTCAAATTAATATAGAGTCAAGAAAATAAAGAAAGAAAAACAGGCTCCAAATACACGTGTGCCCCTCTAAGAGAGCCCGGCAAGCTACCAAGAGTATCTCGCCCGCATGGCAGAGCGTGGCAATCTACCTGTGGCATATTCGATATGCCAAAAACAGAAACAACAAGTCTCACAATGGAGACATTACTGGTGCCTGCTCGAGCAAATCGATGAGCAACAGGATGACAGTGATCCCTAGTAACCAAGCATTAGGAAACAAAGAAGTGATTTACCTGTCCAGCTTTATAAGACAAGAAGTTGTTTGCATCATGCATTTTCAAGTAATGTTCTAAGTAGCTTAGTTAAGGGTGAGGATGTTACAATGGATACTGGTTAACATCTGGATCCTTGTGACGTGTTTAAGATTAACACATAGAACACCAGATGTTATAAATGTGTTATAGTTTTTATGCGTCAATTCTTTATTGAAAAGCTTAAACAGGTACATTTCTTTTCTTTTTTAAAAAGTTTATTTAGAAAAAATGTAATGAGTCTCATCACCACAGAATTTGCTGTACATGAATTGTTGAAGTTCCATTTGGAAAACAGAGTAACACAAAACTTTACACATGTCTCCTTTAAAATAGTTAAAGTTTAATAATATATATTTAGGTGCCCCATATTTGTGCATAAATACTACTGGAATATTGATGGATTGACTCTTGATTATTATTTAGTGTCTTTGGCTCTTATCATCTTTAAACATCTAATTTATCTATTAAGTATAACAGCTCTTGCCTTTTTCTCTAACTTTGTTGGCTTCAGATAGATCACTCCAGCCTCTCACTACTAGTCTGTATTTGTCCATCAGACGTGAAATGCATCTCTTAGAAACACAATATAGATAGGTTCTGCTTTTTGATACATTCAGCTACTTTTGTCTTTGATAGAAAAGCTCAGCCTACTTTCATTAGGGTGACTATTGATTAATGGGGCATAATTAGTAGCACATCATCTTTTGTTTTCAAATAAGTACATTTCTGAGGGACTGGAGCCATAGCACAGCGGGTAGGACATTTGCCTTGCACACGGCCAACCTGTGTTCGATTCCTCTGTCCCTCTCGGAGAGCCTGGCAAGCTATCGAGAGTATCCCACCCGCATGACAGAGCCTGGCATGCTACCCGTAGCATATTTGAAATGCCAAAAACAGTAACAAGTCTCACAATGGAGACGCTACTGGTGCCTGCTTGAGCAAAGCGATGAACAGCAGAAAACAGTGCTGACAGTGCTACATTTCTGAGGGCTGCAATAACCAGAGAAATATGAACTTCCGCATCTGATATGGTAGCCCCAACTGTCGTTCCTACAAGTTGCTTTCATCATAGTCCAGGTCTGCATCTTCCAGATCCATGCCATCTAATCTAAGATCTGCCACTCACTGCTTCTCAGTGCTCATTGTCCCGTGGATTTCTTCTTGATTCCTGTCTGTCCATACACCTGTGTGTGTATGGAGAGAGAAAGAGATAGATAGACAGACAGACCGACAGAGACAGAGACAGACAGAGTCAGAGAGACTGTTTAGTGTCCTGTGTTGAATTTACTTATTTCTTCCCTTATCTATTTCTGTAATCTGATTTGCTAAACCTCCATTTATGTGAAATTTAAAGAATCAATCAAGGGCCAGAGCAATAGTATAGCAGGTAGGGCACTTATCTTGTATGCAGCCAGCCTGAGTTTAATCTGCTGAATCCCATATTATCCTTTGAGCCCTGCCTGGAGTGATCCCTGAGTGTAGAGCTAGGAGTAATCTCTGAGTGCTGTCAGGTGTTGCCCCCAAACAAAAATAAACAAAAAATAAAAAAAATGATCAATCAGATTATCTAGATTACATGTTTATGCCACCAGGTGTGGCCTCCAAAAGCAAAAAATAAATAAAAAGACCAATCAGATCATCTAGCGTATATGTTTACTGTCTTTCCCACTACCTCTGTATCAGAGGGAGTGTAGTTTGTTTAATCAGTGGAAATAAAAATCAGAGGCCAAAATAAGAGCAAATGTGGCATTTGTAGTTTGAAATAGTTCAGCTTGCTAGAAAGAAGAAAATAGCAAGAGAAAAGTTTGGGCAGAAAAAGAGTTCTCATAAAGAGTTTTATTAGAATTGCTAAGGAAAATTTAAAAATGGAAACAACTACATTTTTATTTTATTTCTTTTTAGGGACCACTTCCAGATGCTTGGCCAGGCAATTCAGGACTCAGTGCTTAGCTGGATGGTGCTGGGGGAGAAGAACATGGATAACTCAGGTCCTTGTACATGCCAGACTATCACTTTAATTATCTTCCTAGTTCCCCTCAAAGTGTATTTTTACTCTGAGGATTATGAAGTCCCCTTTTATGTTTTAAGCACATAAGTTGCCTGTCAATCAAATTTAAGCAAAGAAATGCCAGTACCTCCACAATTTGGAAAATGGTCAGTATTGGACAAGTAGACATTGCAATTAAAGAGAAAACAAAAGAAACATTCCAGTAGTTCTGCAAAAATATGGTGGATGTTGGCCAAGTCAGTTTCAGTGACGACAGAGAAAGACACAAAGAAAATCAAGAGACATTTGGGAGGTAGAACTCAGGTATCAGAGACTAATTTGACTACAAGAAGAAGGAGAGTGACTCAAGGATGACTCTTTCGAGTCCACCTCAGGTAGTGAAGCCTGCACAGAAAGAAGAAGGAAGGGTGAGTTTTAGAAGAGGAGGGCCAGAAGTGCTTAGTCTAAGGTGAACATTTGGACATTGTGTGCCTATGGAATATATGTATGGGGAGATATAGTAATCTTAGAAAATATGTGCTGGAAGTCTGAAGAGAGAACATGTTGAAACTCTAGATATGGATATCTTTATATGTCAGCTGAGCCATTTGAGCAGATGAAACCACACAGGGAGCACCTAGACAATGAATACAAGGAAAGCAAAGTGATAGGTCCCTAAGGAACATCAGTGTCTATTAAGGTACTATGAGGAATTCAAGATGCGTTTGCCTTGCATGCGGCCAACCCGGGTTCTATTCCTCCATTCCTCTCAGAGAGCCCGGCAATCTATGGAGATTATCCTGTCTGCATGGCAGAGCCTGGCAAGCTACTCGTGGCATATTTGATATACCAAAAGTAGTTCCAACAAGTCTCACAATGGAGATGTTACCATTTAGCAATGGAGGTGTCTCAATTTACCTGCTCGAGCAAATTGAGAAACAACGGGATGACAGTGCTACAGTGCTATAGCTTGAGAAAGGAGAACCAGTTGAGTATGTGTAGGATCCCAGAGACCAACCAGAACATTTCAAGAAGTAAGTGGTGGGAACCTAGAGATCATGTAAGGGCTGAAAGAAGCACTTGTACTAGCAAACATTGAAATAGAGCAATAATCTGCTCCTGTGTACCCTACATGGACTTAGCAAGGAACAGGTATAGAAGTAAATGGAAAGATATAATAGAAATATAAAAACATGTAATTATTATTGTAAACCTGTATTTTTATCATGCTTAAAATGGTCTGTGTCACATTCTGTATGACTATTGTTCAAAGAACTTCAAAACCAAACCTAAATAAGTTTTTACAAAAGTGAGAAATTTCACTGGGCAGAAGAACCCCTCACAGAAAAAATGGGACATTTTATTTCTCTAAAGTTATGTGTGGCTTTGAAGACTTTTCTCTTACTTTGTGTTTTCAGCTTTCTTTAGTAGAAGTAATAGATCATATTTGTGACATTTCTGATTCATTAGAATAGAGTTTGCAAGAATCAGCCAATGGCAGTTCCATTTTATATATTGTATTCAGCTTTAAGTCTCTCTCTCTCTCTCTCTCTCACACACACACACACACACATACACACACAAATGCACTCATACATACACAAATGCACTCATACCTGCACACACGTGTGGAAATGAGGTTTTCAGAGCAAGAAGTCTCAGCTCAATCATACCTTTACACAGTTTCATTATTTCCATTTTACGGGTGAAGAGTTTGGGAGTTGGTTATATAGTTTATTTAGAGTTACAATAAAGCTTAATCTCTCTAACATAAGTTACTGTGCAGCCTCTTTCCTTTGTCATTTTTGACATTTAAAGAAGTTGTCCATACAGTGGCAAGATTTCCACCTTTTCCTCCTAACAAATATTTAATGAAATTTCTTTAAAGTTTTTTTTTATTTTAGTCCCTGTATATACAATACTTTTAATGGTAAGGTTTTATGCATAAAACATTCCATCACTGCACCCTCCACTATTGTTCCAATGTCCCACCACACCCCCCCATGACATTTCCCCCATTTACCTTGCAATTCAAATGCTGTCCTATGCCTACTAAACAATTTTTCCTATAAATACTGCTGTGAAAGAAAATGAACTTCAGAGCTCTTTACCATGACAAAGTAAGCAATTAGGATAATTATTGTTACTTTCAACATCATCACCAGTGCTATAGCACCCGCAGTTTACCCAGACACCAGTAAAATCATAATGAAATGACCTTACCAATGAAATTAAGGATGACTAAGATCATTCTCATATTGCATTAATATGCTGTAATTTTGATGGTTTAGTTCTCAAATATCAACTCCACCCACATAGATATTTGCTGATCTATAAATGTTTATTCATTTTAATGTTAAGATTTTATGACTAAGCTGTAAAATCTTTAATTTCACAATAGAAATGAGACTCCACAATGCACACTTTTTAAAAGTAAAATAAATTTTATTATGTTAAAACTCATTGTATTGCTTTAATTTTTAAATTTTTTTATTTTTAAATAATCACCATGAGGTACAGTTACAGACTTAGAAACTTTTGTGCTTATGCTTCAGTCATACAATGATCAAGTACCCATCCCTCCACCAGTGCCCATTCTCCACCACCAATGATCCCCGTATCCCTCCCACCACCCCCACCCCATTGCACCCACCCCACCCCACTCCACCCCGCCTCTGTGGCAGGGCATTCCCTTTTTCTCTCTCTCTCTCTCCTTCTGGATGTTGTGGTTTGCAATACAGGTATTAAGTAGCTATCATGTTTGGTCTATATTCTGTTTTCAGCTAGTATCTCCCATCCTAAGCAGGCCCTCTAGGCACCCTCTACTTGGTGGTTCCTTCTCTATATGAGCTGCCTTTTCCCCCAGCATGTGAGGCCAGCTTCCAAGCCGTGGAGCAATCCTCCTGGTACTCATCTCTACTATTCTTGAGTGTAAGTATCCCATTCTGTTACTTTATATTCCACAAAGTAATGCATACATTTTTAAAGAGAGAAATACAATCAACAAAACTGATTCCAAATATAAATTACTATTCTAATTGGATCTATATGGCAGATTTTAGGGAACAGAAGTCTCTAATGACCAGAGTGTCAAAAGTTAGAAAACACCAGAAAGGGAAAAGTAGAGGGTAAGATACTGAGATCATCAAAATGTATCTTTCTGATTAGCAAAGCAAGGATAGACCTATTATTCTTTTTCTACACATTTTGCAAAAGAGTGAAGGTAATGCTTCTATTTAATTCGAGTTACAGATATCACTGTCTTTAGAAGTTGGTCTCTGGTTTTTGCCTCTAGACTTATTTTCTAATTCCTTTCTTATTCACCTATGCTTTAGCATGTATCATCTTATTGGTGGCTTTAAATTAATAATGTCTGAGATCAGGACATAGCTAACTTTTTTGCCCATATTCAAATGTTACTGGCATAGTTCTGCTAAACAAATAATAAAAATCATCCCTTGATGTGGTATGTGAAAATATTTAGTATATGACAGGTCAAGGTTATGCAAAGTGTCAAAAGGGGGATACATAGATTTCCCTGGAATCTGATTCTAAAAAATGAGGAGAGGGCAGGAAAGGAATTGAAAGGGAGACTAAGAAGAGGTAGATGAGAGTTAGCAAGAGCAGGAGGCAGGAACTTTGGGTACAATAGTCCAGGTGAGATATATATGTGTATAGATATGCATATGTATATATATATATACATATGTATATCTAAACCACAGAACACTCTAAGCAGGAGATCCAAACTAACTTAAAATAACTAAACTTTAAATTTTAGTTATTCAGTTATTTAGTGCTTTGTTAAGAAGGTAAGCTTGGGATGTGGAAAGAAACCTGGGGAAATCAGTGGAAGTTGATATTTGTGGAGTGGGTATTGGAACACTGTAATTTATTATAAATTTATTATAAACAATTTTTAAAATTTATTATAAACAAATTTGTAAATGGCCTTGTATTAATGAAAGAAAGTTTTTGAAGGTTAGAAAATTGTTACTATCTGTCCTTTAATTACCTCTTATTGGTACTTCTAAGGTTGGAGATGCAATGTTACTTTCCAGGGACCTGCAAGAACAAGAGAAACAAAAGACTGAAGAGATAGAGCTGGAGAGTACAGCAGGTAGAGTGCTTGCCTTACATGTGGCCAACCCAGGCACCACATATGTTTCTCCAAGCCCCATCACAAATAATCCCTGAGCAGAGTCAGTCTTGTAGCCCTGAGCATAGCCAGATATTTACTGCCCCAACAAACAAAAATGTAAAAGTTCAAGAAAGAGTACAAATGGTAAGGGTTTTGTTTTGATCTAAATTACTTCTATGTAAGTAACAGAAATTTTTAAATACAGAGGACTTCAGAGCTGTGTTGGGGCGGGGGAGGGGCACAAGACCGTACCTAGCAATGCTTAGTCATCATGCTGGGAACTGAGCTCAGATCTTGCACATGCTTAGCACATGCTCCACCCCTTGAGTTGTTTTTCTTTTCATTTCTTATTGAACTGTTTAAATCTTTAATTTCAAATAAATTAGTCTTTTGAGGAGACAAAGATCTGAACTCATTTTTGTCCCTGTAGTGCTGGAAATTAAACCCAGGATCTCACATATTCCAGGCCTATGCATGTACTCAACCCGAGAATCAGACCCTTCATCCCAAAGTATGAACTGTGCTAAATATCTTTATATTTCTTGAATTTTGGATGCTCACACTTTGGGCATTGCTTTCTAAAGAGTGGACATGTGTGTGTGTGTGTGTGTGTGTGTGTGTGTGTGTGTGTGTGTGTGGAGTGTGTTGTTTCACCATACCTGGCTATGCTCAGCAGCTACTCTTTACTCCAGGCTTCTGCTGATACTTGAGAGAACATATGCAGTGCTGGGAATTAAGCCAGGGTTTGCTGTGTGCAAGACAAGTGCCTTAACCCTGTACTGTATCTCTAACCCCAAGAATAGACACTTTGATTTATACTTTGACATTCCTTTTTCTAACTCTTAATTCCAAAACTGTCATTTCTAAGTCTCACATACAAAAATAATAATCTCTTTGATCCATTTAATTTGGGGTGTGTGTGGAAAGAGGGGTTTTGAGGTTCTTGGGAGAGAAAGGAGGCACACTGGTAATAGGTGCAGTGTTGGAATTATGTGCATAAAAAACTTATTAATAGCTTGAAAACTACAAAATCTCAATAAGAAATAAAATATTAAAATATTCACCTGAATATGGCAAGAAATACATATAGCAAGAAGCATATTCTTATACATAAATACCCGGCTTTGATTCCTCCGTCCCTCTTGGAGAGCCCAGCAAGATACTGAGAGCATCCCGCCCGCACAGCAGAGCCTGGCAAGCTACCTGTGGTGTATTTGATATGCCAAAAACAGTAACAACAAGTCTCACAATGGAAACATTAACTGGTGTCCACTCCAGCAAATCAATGAACAATGGGATGACAGTGCAACAGTGCTACATACATATTTCTATATAATGTATACAAATATACATTATATAATATAATATATATATAATATAGATTATATATAATCTATACAAATTCTAGAACTTGTAAACACACTGATTGCAGTGATGAAGCTATAACTCAGTGTCTGAGGTACAAATCCCAAACTGCATATCCCTTTGAGCATTTCTGGGGTTGCTACTGTGGTCCAAGTAGCACTACATCACTTCCCACACATCGAATTCTCTGGCCTGGATAGCCACATACAAAAGGGAGTAGTTTCTACACCCCTGACCATGGCTGAGGAGACTCCTAAATCAATCAATAAAACAATGAATCATTGTTTTCATTATTTTAAATCTCTAAGACTCCTTAGATTTATGACCAAAATCTGGACTTATTTCCGTACATCTTATATTTTGTGTAATTGTATTTGTATAATTGAGACATCCTCATCAATGACCAAGGCTGATCAGACAAAAGAAAAAAGATGAATTTGGAAGAGTGATAGAATACTTAGGATGTTTTGGATGCTCTAAATTTTTCCAAGACAAATTTTGGCTATGATCCCAAATGGGGCTAAAGGAAATTCATAGAGAATACATAGATAATCCTGAAGAACAGAAAATGGCCCTATTTAAAAGCATACTGGCAGTCCACTTGTTTTCATTTCTTCCATTTTTTTCTCTCCCAAATTTTCTTCTCCTACATCCTCTCACAAGTCAGTACTAGCGCTCAGTCTTGAAAGTGGTAAGAAAGATTTGATGCAGAATGAGGTGAATGGGCAGGTTAAGGTTGTTTAAGTGAAATGTGAAAACCTTTAATATTTCAACTTAACCCAGTATTATTTGATGCACCCCAAAAGATTGTAGTCTATACTTATTTTGATTTGGGGGCCAAATATAGCAGTGCTCAGGACTTACTCCCAGTTCTGCATTCAGGGATGATTCCTGGCAGAGCTCTGGGAACCGTGTGGGTTACTAGGGATCAAACCTGAGTCAGCTTCATGCAAGGCAAATGCCCTACTCACTGTCCTTTCACTCTTACCCCTCTAACTATTTTTAAAGGTCACTTTATTGTCAATATGATGTAGTTTTAGTTAAATGTTGAATAAGGATTGGGAAATTTTTCCTGTAGATCCATAATAATATATTGAGCAAATCAATGAAAAATGGGACAACAGTGCTACAGACAATGCTACTTTTTCTATTATTAACCATATTTTAAAATTGAACTGGAGCAATAGCACAATGGGCAGGGCGTTTGCCTTGCACACAGCCAAGCCGAGTTCGATTCCTCCATCCCTCTCAGAGAGCCCAGCAAGCTACCGAGAGTATTCTGCCTGCGCGGTAGAGCCTAGCAAGCTATCCGTGGCATATTTGGTTTGTTAAAAACAGTAACAACAAGTCTCATAATGGAGATGTTACTGGTGCCTGCTTAAGTAAATCGATGAACAATGGGACGACAGTTCTACAGTGCTATTTTAAAATTATCTTGTTAAATGTTTAATGAACCCAGATTATAGTTTGACCTGTAATATGCCAAAGTTAAAAAGTTAGGGGGGTCAGAGAGAAAGTACTTAATAAAGTATTTAATAAAGAGTTAAGACACTTACCTCTTACAAAACAAGCCCTGGTTTAATCCCTGGTGCGACATACTGTCCCTCCAGCACTGCCAGTAGTGATCCCTGAGAACAGAGCCAGGAGCAAGTCATGAGCACAGCTGCTTATAATCAAAAACAAAACAAAAACTAAGAAAGAGATAAAAAAAGAAATTAACCAGGTCAGACACTTAAATAAAATTCTAATCAGATTCACTAAATTTAAGGGCTTCTGCTGTAGGTATAATATTTGTTACAGAAAGGAGGTATTTTAAATGGTAAATCTGAATCACTGATGACAGAAATAAATTACCTGACATAAGTATAATGCAATAAGACTAACAAGTGTTTTCCATCAAGAGTTGGGCCAAAAATAAGAGACAAGAGATAAGAAAATATAGAAGGTCATTTGAGCCTTTTAAGAAATAACATTCTTTTTTGAGAAAAATATTCTACGAAGACACTGCAAAATAAATTCATGAATTGAACAGCTGTGCTTTACTTCTAAAAGATTCCATGGAGAATTTATTAGTATGCATCACATCTAAAAGCCTGAAGTTTAATTATACAAAATTATTAAAAAAGAGAAAACTTGTGTTTCTTTCAATCAGAAAGGGAAAAAAGTGCTTAAACGATATAAGTTCAAGTTGTTCCACAAACTGAATTGGGAACATCTTCATTATTATAGTCCTGGGTTTGTCTCATATTGCTGTATGTATTCTGTGAGGGAAAATAAATGCGTGATGGAAAATATGATAGAGTAGGAAGGTGGCCTGCAACTCTATCGCCTCTCTACTTCATAGCTGAACAGTATGCTTCCATACTGTTGAGCTCTTAGAGAAGAAATTCAAAGAAGAGATAAAGGGTAAAATTCATTTCTATACCACTTCTGCTTGAATAAGAATACAGTTTAAAGTATAAAGACCATGCATTAAAATTATTGTCAGAATCAAAGTCTTATGAATGAACGTCTTTGCTTCAAATGCTGACAAGACCAACAGTAGACGGAGATTTGTAGAGCTGTCCAAGGTTCTGACACCATTCAGCGCCATCTGTGACCTTCTGTCTCCTTGTTTGTTTTAACACTAATGGTCCTGACCATCAATAATCCTTCACAACTGATTACAGTTCTTGACTAATGCTTCAGAATTGTTGGAGCCTTATTCTTTACTAATTTCTTTCTTTATTTAAAAATAAAGAGAGTCTCTTGCCCGCACGCCTGGCTGTCTTCCCCGGGGCCCCTCGGAGGGGATGGGCTCCAGCTTCCCTCCCTGCCCCGAGCAGAGCTCCTGGAGGCCGAAGACCACCGGAACCTAGCCACAGCCATGCTAGAGGCCCCTCTCCACACATTTGGACAGGCCTCACACATGAAGGTACCGGCAGAGGAACCCAGGTGTGTGTAATCCCATCAATGGCCAACATCCAGAGACTTAAAAGCAAGCTCCCAGAAGCGCGCAGCTGGTTTGAGGCCTCGTGATATCTTGTAGCCTACTTCTCCCTCTGGGAGAAACTAGCAAGCTTCTGAGAGTTTCCTGCCCACATGGGATAGCTTCACAAGCTTCCCATGGTGTATTCATATGCTAAAGCCAGTAACAAGCTGGATCTCGTTCCCCTGACCCTGAAAGAGCCTCCAGTTTGACATCGTTGGAGGGCTGAGTCGAGAGAGACTTTTAAGATCTCAGGGAAAGGACGAATGGAGAGGTTACTGAACCCACTCGAGAAATCGGCGATTAACGGGATTTTGTGATTCGTGATTTCTTTCTTACTTTTTCTTTGTTTGGGTTTTTTTCAGGCCATACCTGGTGTTGCTTGGTGTTTTCTTCTGGCTCTGTGCTCACTGATTACTAGTGGTGGTGCTCAGAGGACTATTATGAGGTTCACACCCAGGTCATCCACATCACATACTGTAAATCTCTCTGACCCTCCCTCCCTCCCTCGTTTTCTTTTTCTTTCTTTCCTTCTTTCTTTCTTTCCTTCCTTCCTTCCTTCCTTCCTTCCTTCCTTCCTTCCTTCCTTCCTTCCTTCCTTCCTTCCTTCCTTCCTTCCTTCCTTTCTTTCTTTCTTTCTTTCTTTCTTTCTTTCTTTCTTTCTTTCTTTCTTTCTTTCTTTCTTTCTTTCTTTCTTTCTTTCTTTCTCTCTTTCTTCGACTGAACCCAGGTATCATGCGTACCAGCCATGCCCTTTGCTATTAATGCACCAAAACTTTCTGGTGTAACCTTACCTTTACAAAATTTAGGGGGATAGAGAATAATACAGGGATTAAGGCTGTTTTTTTTTGCATGATGTCCACCCTGGTTCTATCTCTGGCACTGAATATGTCTACTAAGCACCGCCTTCAGTACAGAGACATGTGTAAGCCTTGAGCAGTCTGGGTGTGGCACAAAAACAAAATTATAATATATATGGAGCCTACTCAGGTTTGATTCTTCCGCACCTCTTGGAGAGCTCGGCAAGCTACCGAGAGTATCTCGCTCTCACAGCAGAGCCTGGCAAGCTACCTGTGGCATATTTGATATGCCAAAAAACAGTTACAATGAGTCTCACAATGGAGATGTTACTGGTGCCTGCTCAAGCAAATCGATGAGCAACAGGATGACAAGTGACAAGTGACAAGTGATGGCTTTTATTTCCTTTTAAACCTATGAATCTCTGGAGTGGGGATCCTGAATTTTTCCATTTTCAATGCATGCTTTGGTTATCCTAGGCAGATTTGAAGCCATCTGGGTTTTTTTTCCCTAAGGACAAAGTAAATTTTTTCCATGTTTAACTTTCTGGTTATAAAAATATTTATGATACTTTGGTCTTCTGCCCCAGGGACTTGTCAGCATCAGTTATTTTGTTTTTGTTTTAATTCATTTTTTTTCCTGAATCACATGAGATACAGTTACAAAGTTGTCCATGAATGGGTTTAAGTCATACAATGTTCCAACATTCTTTCCTTCACCAATGTATATTTACCACCACCAATGTACCCAGTTTACCTCCCACCCACCCCCTGAGCCCAGCCTGCCTCTGTGACAGGCACTTTTCTTTTATCCCTTTGGGAATTATGATTTGCAATACAGGTACTAAAAGACTATCATATTTATCCCTTTACCTACTTTCAGCACTCAGTTCTTGATTAGAGTGATTGCTGTCATAGTGGGCTTCTCTATCCCAACTACAGTGAACTGTAGTAGAGGGAGGTTGGTAATTTTGTGTTGGGTGTTGTGACATATATGAAGAAATATAAAAATATATGCATTTTTGAAAGTCTACTTTATTTCTATAATAACCTAAATATTAAGTTAGGGAATCATACTTCAGTGATTGAATTAATTTTTTTCATATACAAGGCCCAGTGTTTGATTCCTGGCACCATGCAAAAGATAGGAAAAACATAAGATATCTAGAAAAGCACCTTGAAACTCTTTGTTAGGTAGGAATATCCAACTGTCTAACTTAACATATGTCATTTACAAATTTATTTGTCTTTCTTCTGAAGCCATAGTGCTCAAAACGCCTTATAGTCATATTATAAACATAATGGTTTATAGTTGGGTACTAGTATTTTTACTCTAAAGATTTAAATTATTATTGAAAATAGTATAAATCCACATGACTAATTTTCCAAAAGCTGTTTGAAAATCCAGTAAATTTATTCCTAAATAATGCAACTTCTGACCTGCTTAGTATTCAAAACTGAAAACTGAAATTCTGCCACCCTCTTTGCAGTCTATTGATTTGAGAACTACAGCTGCTGAAATTAAACTTTATTGTTAGCATGGAGCTTTCAGCTGAGGAAGCATTTCAAAGTGGTTTCGTTTTTAACCCAGCTTAATATTAAGTAAATATATGCCTATAAGTATCTCCAGAAGATTATTACCTAAAGTGAGGCCTGCAACTTTGCAGGTGCAGCTCTGAGGAACTAAAATCTACCCCACTCAGGACTGCACAGCAGTTTTGAACCTGAATACTCATTCTCCCTGTAGCACTAAGAATAATATCAAGTTAAAATGTTCTTCATTTAACATACTTTTAAATTTAGTGCTTTTGATATTTGCATACCGTACTGAAATTTTTTTAATTGAATCACCATGAGTTACAAAGATACTCATAATTGAGTTTTCAGTATACAATATTCCGATACCAACACCTTCTGTGTATCATACTCGTTGATTTAGTGCATTAGGATATGTCTATAAGACAATGAAATGATAGCAGTAATTCTTAAGTATTTTTAAAGAAATGTTCTGTCTAGAAAGATAGAAACAGAACAAGGTACTATAATGTGTCACGACATTAAATAGAGATTTGGGCAGCATATTAAGAAGAAAAAGCCTTCTTATTCATGTGGATGACCATTGTAGGGAAAGAGAAAATCAAGTAAAAACTTCTAGAGAAATAAAAAGTTAACCCCCAGAGGAAAAAAAAATCAAGTAAAAACCGATGAGAAGCATATCTTTTCTACATTTCTCTAAGTGGTAAGTTCAATTTCCTGGTTCAAGAAATAGCTCTTATTCTGTAAAAATAATAAAATAATGTTCCCCCCTACTGGCATAAACACTAGCTGAAATAGCGGAAATAATAACCCATTATTTTATAGGCTTTTTAAAGACAAGGGGAAATGATGAATAGAAGAATAATATGTAGAGCTATGAATTCTGAACAACAAGATCAGTACAGATATCACCTGTTTTGATCTCAAAGCTACGGGCGGTGAAATTTTGGGAGCTAGAGAAAAGACTTTTTTTAATAAATGCCCCATCTTATAAAGAATATTGTACCTTTCAAAGTTATGTCTTGAAATACAATGAACAAAACACCAGAAGTTGGTGTCAGAAATCAATAGAACTTGACTTGGTTTGATATTGTACCAATTTAAACTTACATCAGAATTCTGACTTCCCGTCTTAATGGAGAAAGCCATTGTTACAAATCTAAGCAAATATAAGTCCCTACTCCAGCCCCCTACACCTCCCACACTTCCCAATTTACTTGCATTACAAAAATGTTTTGATGCAGTTTTGGGTCCCGAAGAGCTGCGACTGGAGTTCCAAATAAAACTATTTGTTAAAGACTCTTTCATCAATTGACTATAAATACAAGGGAAAATGGTAGAAACTACACCCTGTATATATGTACCAACCTAACAACTAACATTCGCTCAGCATTTACTGTGTACTAGGTAATGCTTCTACGGTATTTATCTTTATTATTTTTATCATCTTTTCCATCTTTCATTATTTTATCATCTTCATTATGGAGACTAGAGAGCAAAGGACTGGTAGCACAGCATGTAGGGCATTTGCCTTGCATGCAGCTGACCCAGATTCCTCCATCCCTCTTGGAGAGCCCAGCAAGCTACCGAGAGTATTCTGCCCTCACGGCAGAGCCTGGCAAGCTATCCATGACATATTCGATATGCCAAAAACAGTAACAAGTCTCACAATGGAGACGTTACTGGGGCCCACTAGAGCAAATAGATGAACAATGGGATGACAGTGCTACAGTGCTATCTTTTCCAGCTACCCCATTAGTCTATGGTCAAGTTTTATTTTTCTATATGTTGTAATATAAAACATAGGTTATAAGAGATGCCATTTTAATATATTGCTAAATATATTAAACTTGGCCTTCTGGATGCTTGGGCTGAGCCTTGAGTAAGAGTGAAGTCCCACGGAACCAGGCTCAACAGTACCCAGAAACAAAGATCCTATGCCTGTTAACACCAATCTCCAGTGACCCAGGGGTCATACCCGTAATACCCACCCTGCTGGTGCCAGATAAATTCCTCATTGGCCGACCTCCACTACCCAACTGCTGCCATGCTCCAGGATGCCTCTGGATGGGTGACAGACCATAAACATTTCCTACCCATTTTCCATCATCAATGCACCATATTTGATGGGGTTCAAATATGGTGTGAACCATTGGAACACTTATAATGGCACTTAGAGGCTGCCCTAAAAGCCTCCATCCCTCTTGGAGAGCCCAGCAAGCTATCGAGAGTATCCCGCCCACACGGCAGAGCCTGGCAAGCTACCCGTGGCGTATTCGATATGCCAAAAACAATAATATATTGTTAAGAAAGAAAAAAATGCTATTTCATTTTCATTTAAGTCCATCTTAGATATCAGAATTTAAATGTGATGTAAGGGCCAGGGAGAAGATATAAAGGGCTGTAAAACATGCTTTGCATGCTAGAAAACAGTGTTTGATCCTTGGCAGCACATGGTTACCATGCAGCTTTTGAACAGTATGCCCTGATGTCTCCCAAGCAATACAATGTTTGGTGCAAATAAAAATAATTATTATAAAATGTAGAATAATAGGCACTTTGGAATCAATGAAGCTCAATACTTTAGCTCTTTTCTCACACAGGAGTGCACTAAAGCCAGACAAGTTGACACAACGTTTCCAAGGTCATATTCAGGAAAAGAGAGAAATGGGAGGAATGAGGGTTTAAATCTTGAAATCAGGTGCCCTAACCAGGACTGCTCTGTTATGATTATTTTTTTTTACTTTGCTAATTTTTTATTTTATTGAATCACTCTGAGATAGAGCATTACAAAGCTGTTCATGACTGGGTTTCAGTCATACAATGCTCCAACACCCATCCCTCCACCAGTGTAATTTCCCTGCACTAGCGTCCCCAGTTTCCCTCCCACTTCTCCAAGCCACTCCCACCCCGGCCTGCCTCTATGGTAGACACCTCTCTTCTCTCTCTCTCTTTTTCTCTCTCTCATTTTAGGCATTATGGTTTGTAATACAGATGCTGAAAAGGTATCATGCATATCCCTTTATTTACTTTCAACTCAGTTCTTATCCAGAGTGATCATTTCCAACAAATATTGTCATACTGGACTCTCTACTATCTCAACTACCCTCCATCCCCCCCACACCTTTGTGGTAATTTCCGACCATTGATCAGTCCTCCTGGTCTGTTTTCCTCAGACTTGGATATTTGTTTCATACTGAATTTTTAAAATATAGGTTATGATGATCTTAAATGGCCAATACCCTTCTCTGTGTTAGTCTTCTTATTTTTGAAACTGTTTTTAGTTTGATCTAGATTATTTCTAAGGTGCCATTTGGCTCTTCCATCTTGCATCTTCATCATTACAAAAAAGCAATCGTCTGAAATTTTATGATTTAAAAAGAAACATGATGACAGTGCATAATTTTATGGCAGTGGAAAAGAGATGAGGCCCTATGAAAGCAATTGGACTCGGGGTAGCATAGAATTGTGGAAGCAGCAGTCCCTTGGATCTAGAAAGAGCAGATTTCTAGCATCAGAAACATTTCTCCTTTAGCTTCATGGCTCTGATGAGACGCTTGACCACTTTGAACTGAAGTTCCTTTATCTAAAAAAAAGTTTGTAACTGCTTCAGTGGATTATTGAAAAGATGAACTGTTGCTGTGAAAGAAGATTCCTTGGCACAAAATTTTGCTCCATAAAATTGCACATACATCCCACAAAATTAGTCTAAATTAGTGCAATTTAGGCTCTAGCACTGGATGCTTTTTTGGGCTCTCAGTATTCTTTTCTTGCAAGTGTCACATGATAACTGTACTGAAAAATTGAAAAGAATGGGGGAATTTGGGCTGAATTTTTTTCTAATGATAGACGCTTTAGAACATAACAGTTGTAAGCATTTGCTCTTCTCTATCCCATACCCAAGGTCCCTATTCTACTTCTTACTGATTCAACTCAATGGGGATCACATTTACACTTTTTGCCCATGAGTTTTGAATGCAGTTCACTGAATGCTGGATTCCTGGGAGCAGCATGAAGCTTAAGCTTCAAAAATCAAATATTCCATCTGATCGGATTAAATACTAACTAGAAAGTTTTGCTGCCATTGTTGAGATAAAGCATTCCCACTGGAATTGGCCGATGAAACTGAATTGTTAACACCATTATACCAGAATGGTTACTACTAATACAAGAAAGATTGTGAGTAGTAACACAAGTAACTGAGAACAGAGTTGCCATCTGGAGATGCACAGTATTTTTAGTCCAAGGATCCAGGCATAGGGCCCTATGGCCCCTGTGTTATTTCAGGCTGCTATAGCAAAGTAGCATGGAGGGAGCTGCTTTACAAATAACAGAAATGCATTTCTCAGGGTTCTAGAGGTTTGAATTCCAAGATCAGTAGTGGTTTAGAAATATTTGTGTTCTGGGTTAAAGACTTTTTCTTTGTATCCTCGTGTGGTAAAATGAGGGCAAGAAAGCACTTTGAGGTCCCTATTTATTATTATTATAAGGGGATAATCCTACTTATGAAAGTTCCACTTTTATGACCGAATCACCTTCTCAAAGACCCACATTCTAATGCCATTATATTGGGGACTAAGACTTCAATATATGAATTCAGTAGGAGTATACAAACATAGAGTCCACTGTGACTCTATGAACTGATAAGTTCTGTTTTGTGTATATTAAACTAGTATGTTTCTTTCTTGATTAAGTCATTTTGTCTGTTACTTGACAGATGGACTGGAGTAATAGCACAGCGGGTAGGGCCGCATGCAAGGCAAATGCTGGAGAAACTACTACTGGATCTCTCACCTAATTCTCCCCATGGTACTGGATGGAAGCAAGGATACTACTACTATTTTGCAAGGTGCCTCATTTGCAAACATCTCTGACAGGAAGCCAGACACAAAAGACAAATAACATCAGCCTTAGGTCCAATGTGTGGACAACTTGTACCTAACCTGCTCTTGGACTCATCACTTTCTCTCTCCCTGGACATCATCATCATATAACAACCAAAGACTATACTCAAAGAGATTGCTCTCAGGTATTTTTACTCAAACCCTTTCAGTAAAACTGGTAGAATACAACTCATAAAATGGGCTGGTGTTAGTTCTGTTTCTTCTCATTTTTGTGAACATGCTGATGGAGGAGTTAATGCAAAAGAAAGACAGGTTGCAGGAGCAAAGGGGCTGTGAGACCTGTACCAGCTCAAAGCAGACCAAAAAGAGAACTAGAGTGTGATCATTTGTTAGTGCCAAATTCTTTTACACAAACGATTAACTGTCCTTTAAAATCAGGACTTTTATTAAGTGGTGCTCTAAATCCTACATGAAATTTGGATAAAATCCAAATGTGAACTAACTCACATTCCTTAGCTTGGCATTTAAGGCTCTCCAGACCCCTAGTGCAAACTAGCTCTCTAGTCTCTCCTTTCTCCTTTCTTAGACCAATCATCTCAGCCATACTCCTCTCATCTCTCAAACACATTCAGTGGTCTTGTTATTGCTGTGACATTGATTTCTCTACCTAAAGGAACTTTCTTCCCTTTTTTCTAATGAAGCTTTCCCCGACCTCTTTAGCCGAAGGATATTTTTCCTCCATCTCAACATCTAGAGTCATTTTTTTCCTTTTAATTTGACTTGCACTTAGAAATTGCCTTTTGCCTTTAGCTGTCATTTAATGCATATAAATTTCACTTCACCCAACTACATTGTTTACTCTTTGAGGTCAAGTATTATAGCACTTCGTGTTTCTTAATAAACCTGGAGTAAACGTTACACAGAATAAATATTAAAAACTAACCTGTAGGGGGAAGATCGAGTTTGAGTAAAAATGCTCCTCTGTACTTGGTTTTGCTTATAGTTTCTCTTGGGAACAGTTAGGATCTGAGCATCTTATTTGGGAGAAGCATAAATGTGGATGTTCGGGCAGAAAGGATAAATAGATTATTTGCAAAATGGTAGAAGTAAAGGGAGAGACCAAATCAATCAGCATAAATAAAACATTAAAATTTGCTTTAATTTATTTAATTCCTAAGACTTTTATAATTTGCTCTTTCACAAATCACAACCATAGCAAGATTGATCCCTACATAAACCTGGGCCAGAAAATTGTGCAGTCTAAGCTCCCATACTGAATCTCCTTGCAACTGGAAAGTGATATATCCTGAGAAGAATATGTTACTCAATATTCACAAGAGAAAGTTTGAGTCCAATATTAGGGTAACCAAGCCTAGGATTTCAGGCAGAAGAACTGTGCAGAGGAAGGGAAAGAATTGAACTAAGGACATCCTTCCTTGTCTCGTCCTTCTTGGCAAATAGGGCTGAGGTTAGTTCATAAACCAACAAACTGGGCATTTTGAAAATCATTCTAAAGACACTGTGGAATTTTGAATCGTCTTTAAAGGGAGTTAGGAGGTATGTTTCAGATGAAATGTCTTTCTTCATCTCAGCATGTTTTCTTCTTTCTCCTTCCTATGTAAGATGAGTGTAATGGTAGGGGTTACAATGATCACTTTGAAACCCTGAGGCAATACTGAGACTTGAAACTATTCAAAAAATTGGAGGAACAGAGAAATGAAAGAAACAATGGAGTCCAACTATGGAGTTGGACTGGGTTTAACTACCTTGGAATTTCCTAATGTGAAAGAAAAATAAACTTCTTTCTTGTTTCTGTCACTATTTTTCTTGTCTCTTTATCCAGTAACCAAAAGGCACAAGTTTGCTTCAAAGAATTATTAAAACTAAATACTTTGTTTTTTCAAGCATAAATCCAGTTATATATTATTACCCTTTCCTTCATACCCCTTCTACAAGACTTAATTTTGTCATAAATAAATAATTTTCAGGAAATAAGTTCTGATTCAAACACTCATTTTTTGCTATTTTTGCCAACATCTGAGGTTGAAATATTTTAAGATATCAATTTATATATATAATAACTACTTGCAAACTCTCTTCTTCTGTTTGTCAGCTGGCCCTTCTGTACTGATTAGGGTGTGAATTCTCTTTCCTTACTCAGTGTACTTTCTTTTGTTACATTGCACACATAAAATATCCTTTCCAAACTCTGCCCAGTGTTCATTTATTCCTCAAAGTCTATCTGACTTCTCAATTTACAGAGTGATACTGTTTGTCAATGCTGCTTATACATTCTTCCATATTTAAGTTCCATAATCAATTATTTACATGAAACTATTCAATGCTGAAGGATGTCCTTTTCACCTTGCACTTTAGTTAGTTAAAGCATGGAAACCTTATTCTCTATGTTAAACTGCTACTTCTTTGAAAGAGGCCACATACTTTAAGAAATGTTCAAGTGAGATCAGTATACACAAGATATACAAGAATATTATTATATTTTACTGTTTGGGGGGTGGAAGGCACACCCAGAGATTCTCAGGCTTTCCCATGACTCTACACTCAGGAACTATTCTTGCAGTGTTCAGGAAACAATATCAGATGCTGGGGATCAAACCCAAATCAGCTGCATGCAATGCAAGTACCTTACCCTCTATATTATTGCTTTGGACCCAACAATATTATTTTTGTGCTATGAATTGAAACACAAAGCAAAACTATGTGTCCTTTCAATTTCTCAATCTGTTAATACCCAGCACAGAACTTGGAACAGAGAGGCCTAATAAATACATGTTTAATGTAATTGAAAACTCTTTTGCCTCCTTTAGGTTATGATGCCAGAATGGAAAATAAATTCAAATGGTTTTCAATCAAAATTTTTCATCTGACAATTTAAAGTGCCTGCCTGATGAACCTGATGTACTGGAACAAACAAGTACAATTGAAAAGAACACAGAATTAGCCAGGGACAAAATGGAAAAATACCGGGTTGGTCAAGAACCATTTTTAAATTCTCTATTTCCTTCACTGAGCAAAGAATTTACTCAATGCAATCAAAGAAGTTTTTCAGTTAAATGTCAGTGAGTTATTTTCTACCTGGAGGAAGCAAAGGCTAAGCTTGACATCTTAAAACAAGAGTAGATGGGGGCCAGCCTTCTCCCCGCAGACTTGCTGGGGAGTATCAGTGTAAGTAGCTTGCATATTTTGAATTTTCTATTAGAATGTCTGGCACCAAATAATTATCATTTCTACCTATAACTTGTTTGGAGGAGGTATTTTTATGCTAAGTCAGATATTAAGTATAACATTTCATTTAATTTTTAATTTTTCACTTCCTTTATATCTTACAAACAAATTACTTTTATTAAAGTATGAGTTAAAAGTCAAAACAAAATGTGATGGCAGTTTGAAATTCAAGTGTTAAAAAAGAGAGAGTCAAAAGGCAAAGAATTAATATTCACACCTGAGAATTAAAGCAAGTTGCCAACAAATAATAAATGTAACTGGTAATTCAATGAATATCTTTAAAAGGTCTAGAAATTGTTGGATTATAAAGGTGAAAGATGCGTGCATTTAAAAAAATTTTATTGTATAATAAATATGTGCACATTATGAAAACTAGAAAATAAAGATGGAGGAGGAGAAAAAATATTTTCAAATTATCCATGAACTCATTAATAGAAAAGAGGAGCAACTATTGACATCTGGAGGAATTAACTATCAAAAATATATGTACTATTGGGGCTGGAGCGATAGTGCAATGGGTAGGGCGTTTGCCTGCACGCGACCAACCCGGGTTCTATTCCCAGCATCCCGTATGGTCCCCTGAGCACCTCCAGGAGTAATTCCTGAGTGCAGAGTCAGGAGTAACCCCTGTGTATCGACGGGTGTGACCCCCCAAAAAAAGCAAAATAAAATTTTACATACATATATTGTTAATGAGATGATGAGTTAGATCCTTTCTGTTCTCCCACAGTTGAGGGTCGGGCACCTCAGCTGTGGGAGGTGGAAAGGCACTCATTGGCTTACACTCAACCAGGGGCCAGTCTTCTTCCTGCAGTCTTACTGAGAACAATCAGAGAAGTGCAAGATTTAATCCCTTTATTTATAACTTTCTAAATATGAAAAGGCAATGTAAGAGGTTCCTTCTTCCAACTTTGCTTAACAACTTTCCTCTGTCAGGTAAAGAGAGAAAGACTGCTTTCTTCCTTGTTCTGGAGAAAGAAACCCCTAAATAGTCATTCATAAATATTGGAAATGCCTATAATGGGACATTAGATTTTATTTTCCAGCTAGCAAGCTAGCTTCTGGCTTAAGTACAGACCCCCTCCACTCCCAAACAGACATTCTAATGAGAATTTCAATAATGAGGCCTCTGCACACTCCTTTCTCTCATCAATACTGAAGAAATTGTTGCCTGGGAGGGGAAGGGAAAAATACATACAGGATCTAACCACATTACAATATCTCTACTTCTTTTGGGGGGATTGAGGGGAGGGCATATCCTGCTCTGCTCAGGGCTCACTCACAGCTCTTCACTCAGGGGTCCTCAGGGGTCTGGGTCAGCAGTGTGCAAGGCTCCAGCTCCATGACCACTATCTATACTGTTCAAGAAACCACTCACTGAAAGTGTCTGCAGAAACTCCAAACCATGAAAATTCCAGGAACTTGGTGTTCAGGCTGAGATCTTTGGCATTTCTTGGATCGGGAACAGGCACCACACCTGCATTCTTTCAGAAGCCCCAGCAGCCCACCTCCTGCAACCACCCCCATGCCGACTCATCAGCCCAGTTCTACAGATTCTGAAGTTTCTAGACACCTCCAAATTCCACAGTATTGACATTCCAGTAGGAGCACACCAAATTAAATGGGAGAGTAACATAGAAGTCAGCCAAATACAACAACATCTTGAATGCAAAACTGAGATTTAAATAAAAAAAACTGAAAATGACTGGAAAGTTAAGATTCTAGCCAAGTTAGTAAAGGAACATAGACATACACGTTTAGCACCAATGACTCATAAATTCTTAATAAACATGTGTGTATGTTCTGGCAATATACAGGATGAGGTGATTCATGCTGACACTCCTGTTGAAAACAACTAAAAATGTTACATAAGATCATTTTAAGTTTTAAAATATCCTTGAGTATAGAGAAGTTGACAAAGTATAGACAATTATAAGAATACAAGAAAGAACTTACAATTGTGAGTCAAAGACGAAATCCCCTGAATAGAAGACATTGA
Source organism: Sorex araneus (assembly GCF_027595985.1). Lineage (NCBI taxonomy): Eukaryota > Metazoa > Chordata > Mammalia > Eulipotyphla > Soricidae > Sorex > Sorex araneus. The sequence continues at coordinate 9,557,691 of NC_073311.1, read as the reverse complement.
TTTGTGCCAGAGGATTCCAAATGTAATTGACCAGTTGCCTCCTTTTTTGCCTCCTTTCTTCTGAGAAAGAAAAGCACTCAGTATTCCCCATGAAATTCATCTTCCTTAAGAAAACAAGTAGAAAGTTCCTCTCTCCAATTGCACATGAGGTTACTACCATCCTCCTGGGTCATTCCAGTACACCCAGGAAAGCAGTATCACTCACTTTGTGAAATACTGGTTTCAGCAAAAGAAAATAAATTGAAACTTTTACTGTCTGGATTGCACAAGGAAGCAGTTGAAAACCCATAAACTATTCAATCCTCTTTAATACAAACGAATAACCTCAAACTACTATATACTTACTATAGAAATGACGAAAACACAAAAGCAACTTTTCTTAACATTATTTTTTGTAGTGCCAAGAATCAAACCCAAGATCTTACACATGCAAGGCAAGTGCTATACAGCTGAACTATATCCTATAAGCCCCTCTGATTCTTTACAAACCTTGAAAAGATATGAAAAACATGCATTACTGGAAAGAGTTATAGCAGTTTTTTTTGAAAAGTGAGAGTGTTTACCAGCAGATCAGGAGCATGAGAAGAGGACTTGTGAACAAGAAGACATATCAGAAGACCTTATTCAAAGCGTAAAATAGAGATAGAAAAAGATGGAAACCTGTAGTGAGTCAGGGAGAAAATGTGAAAGTTTATTGTATACTTAAATAAAGCGTAGCAGAGAAAAAAGGAGACACAAGAATGTTTGTATAGATTATGTCTGGGCTTTGTTTCTACAGGTGGAAGCCACTGATCATTTTATTTTGAAAATTCAGTGATTCCTCAGTGGGATAAATAAGAATAAACTTACATTAAAATATAGAAATAAAATTGCAATAAATGAAGCAAAATAAAATTTTCTTCTTTTTTTCAAAGTAAAATTTTCTAAAAGTGAAAAGGTATCTCCATAACAGTATCAGTTATACTGACATGCTCACAGAGTTCCTAAAAGTAATGCTGGAAGGCAGAAGTCAGAAGAATGAGATACTAAATTTATTTGTTTGGGGGGGCAGGGTGATGTGAAGGATGGACTGTCACAGCTTCTGCACTCAATAAAAAGACCCTTCCAAGAATGAAGAAAAAAATTAATGACATTTTTAGTTCAACACAAAGATGAATGTGCCTGTGGCCAAAATACCCTATCAAAAGAAAATTCTCAATGAATTCTTTAGGCAGAAAGAAAATAATACCAGAGAAGATGTCTGAAATGCAAAGAGAAATGAAAATCAAAGAGAATTTAAATAAGAGTTAAAAGATGATGCATTTGATTATTAAAAAATTATAGCATTAAAATAAAGTTAAAAAGCAAAATAAAATCTGCTTATCAATGCATCACCCTTGAAAAACTTCTGTTTTCTACCATGAACTCACATGTCCTAAGTATGAGTGGTTATTTAGGACCAACACAATCATAAAATCAATAATAAAATTACTAATCTCAAGCAAGTTTAACTGGTTTGAACAACTGCTAAATCTATGGCATAACTTTATTTTTTGCTTTTTTTAGGTCACACCCGGTAATGCACAGGAGTAACTCTTGGCTCTGCACTCAGGAATCACCCCTGGTGGTGCTCTGGGGACCATAGGGGATGCTGGGAATCGAACCCAGGTTGGCCACGTGCAAGGCAAATGCCCTACCCGCTGTCCTATCGCTCCAGCCCTGATATAACTTTTTTTTTTAATTTTTATTAGTGAATCACTGTGGGGTACAGTTATAAACTTACAAACTTTCGTGCTTGCGTTTCAGTCATATAATGATCAAGTACCCATCCCTCTACCAGTTCCCATTCTCCACCACCAATGATCCCAGTATCCCACCCACCATCCCACCCAATTCCCCCCACAACACACCACACCACCTCTGAGGCAGGGCATTCCCCTTTTTTTGTTCTCTCTTTCTTTTTGGGTGTTGTAGTTTGCACTAGAGGCACTGAGTGGCCATTGTGTTCAATCTATAGTCTACATTCGCCTCGAATCTCCTAACCTGAATTGGTCCTACAAATACCTTTTACTTGGTGTTCCCTTCTCTATTTGAGCTGCCTTTCCCCCCAGCACTTGAGGCCAGCTTCCAAGCCATGGAGTAAACCTCCTGGTCCTTATCTCTACTATTCTTGGGTGTTAGTTCCCTATTCTGTTACTTTATATTCCACAGATGAGTGCAATCTTTCACATAACTTTTGAAAAGCTCAACTCACAACCCCTTTGTTCAATATTTTGATAAAATATTGCTTTCTTTGTCAATAACACACTTTTTTATATTTGCATTTGTTCAATTTCCTATAAAGTCAGACAAAACAATTTGATAATAAAAAGGAAGGGGATACAAAGAAAGAACAAGTACTAAGAAGCCAGGAAAAGAGGAAAGCTATTATTGAGACTAGAAAGTATACAGTAGACAAAGTTTGCAATCTTGAAATAAGACTTTTCTTACCACACAGTTCCTAAACACTGGCAATGTTGTCCCTTTTTTCTGGTTTAATCAATTTCCCTCACAAAATATCCTCCAAACAATTTGCCTATGATCTCAAAATGGACTTAAATACGTGGCATGAGCAATAGAGAAACTTGAAATAATTGAGCATCGGTTGTTTCTCCTCCTATTTTTCTTCCATTGCATCATTATACTTTCATCAGTACAATCAGTCAATATCTTTGAAGTTGATGCTGGTATAATCTAAACCAAACATCCTGAACTTGGACAGTTTCTTGTAATAACTCCACTCTTGCCCTGAAGTAAGAAAAATTGAGTCTGTCTCCTAATTCTAATTCTGATTCCTTCTTGGCTCTTAAAAGAAGAAAGCTTGGAAATATAGAATCCTATCCTATTGATGTAAACACACCAATGTCATTCAAAAGCCAGCACAGCATGGCCACATCTATTCTTTGGTACCACTGAGCTGATTTTGATTTTTCATCCATCTGTGAGATCATTACTATCCTGCTGTATAATTAAATTTTCTATACTAGCGTCGAGTTCTCAAAATGAAATCAACAGCAGTGGGTGAAAGTTTGTGCACAACAAGACAATTATTTGGATATGTTTATCCCCAACAATTGCTTTTGTAGAATGCTTGACTTACATTAGAAAATATAGTTTCATCTGGGTAACTTTGACTGGGTAACGTTAACTTAAATACTCCTTTCAACCTTCTTCCATCTCTCTATCATAGATGCCAAAAACTAAAAACCCAATTTTGGAATAGATGAGTTAGTATGTTGCAGTGTTTATGCATATGATTATCCCGATTTTTTTGATCTCTGTAGTTCTTTCATTTGGCATTTTTAAATATAAAATTCTCATTGACCTTGTAAGTACCAGCTGTCCTCTTGAAATATGAGTCTAGTAATGATGACACACAGCATTGATAATAACAAATGGTAGTTCATATTTCAGCTGAGTTGGGTTTTTATGCTCTGCTATTAGAATCAAAGTATTCAATATGGATAGAAACTATTAAATGTAATTCAATGAGTAGATCTCTTCTTTTTCCTATGGGTCAGGATAGTGGGAATTGAAACCTACATTGAGTCTGTTCACAAATCAGGTCAGGTCTGGCAGTGGGTTTAGGTGATTCTTTTCAACTATGAGGTGAAGTTCTTTTGGGGGGACATTAGTTGCTTTTTTCTTTTTTATCTTGGATGGAGATCATTTTACCATGGCTCTCAACTCTGTTATTGATTGTTGAGTAAATGCAACAAAAACATCGACTCTCCTACTTTAGCATAAAAATGTGGCCAAGCCAGTCTTGAAAATAGTAAACCAGCAAAAGAATAGCACGGTAGCACTGTAGCACTGTCGTCCTGTTGTTCATCTATTTGCTAGAGTGGGCACCAGTAATGTCTCCATTGTGAGACTTCTTGTTACTGTTTTTGGCATATCGAATATGCCATGGGTAGCTTGCCAGGATCTGCTGTGCGGGCAGGATACTCTCAGTAGCCAGGCTGTTTGAAAGGGGTGGAGGAATCGAACCTGGATCATCTGTATGCAAGGCAAATGCCCTACCTGCTGTGTTATCGCTCCAGTCCAATAAGTAAAAGAAATTTAAACTAAATTCTAAGTTAATTTTAAAGAATTTTGAACAGTCATTTTTACTATAAAAGATAATGTTTTTCTAACTACCTTGACTGAAATAATTGCTTTGGTTTTTTTTGTGGGGTGGGGACATTTTTGAGGAGGCCATTGGTGGTTCTCTAACTAACCACACAGATTAATCAATATGAGGGCCTGAGGATGCAGTGTTGCTCAGCCTCTGCATTGCTGGGTTTTCTGGTCACCCTGTTGGCACTCAGTGGCCTCCAGGACCTCACTAGTGATGCTTAGGTTGCTTTTGTATAGAGAATCAAGCCTGTGTTTACCCTGAAATATTCTGGTCAATTTTTCCTACACACACATACAGAGAGAGAGAGAGAGAGAGAGAGAGAGAGAGAGAGAGGAAAGAGAGAAAGAGAGAAAGAGTATAGCAGATAAGGCACTTACTTTTTTGCAGGTGGCCAATCCAGGTTTGATCCCCAGAATCCCATGTGGTTCCTTGAGATACCCTGGATCTCCCTTCAAGGAAAGAATTGTTTCCCTAACAAAGGAAATGATGTCCACAAAACATTTTCTATTATCAGCTCCTTCAGGAATTGTCCAGCTTCAGAGAGTTGCGTCCCCAAAGTCAATTGAACCCACAAGCCCTGAAAGAAAACTCACTCCAGTGGCTGAGAGGTAGACATAAGGTTGAGATGCAGTACAAGACCACTTACAAGTGTTATAGTTTCAGAGCATCCTGTGGCATAAGCCATGTCTGTCCTCAGGATGCATTATGACTTACTTTCTGTTTCTCTTCAAAGCTTTCATGCTCCCCTTCTTGTCACAAGTATGGACCCCAAAAGTGCCTAGCTAATAAATATTCTGTATATCTACTCAGTTTCAACAGTACCAAGAACTCAACCTACAACAATAACACTGAGAGAAAATAGAGAGGGTGAGGGGTAGATCACACCATTCCTAAAAATTTCTGGTGAGTTTCTTGGGCAAAGCAAGAGAGGAAAGCAGGATGTGGGTGTATGGTAGCATGTGTGTGTGCCTGTGGTGGTGGGGGGGAGTGGGTGGAAGGGTGCTAAGAACCCTAGAGGTAGTAGGACTGTCAAGACTCAAAGCTAAACATCCACAGATGCCGGAGGACCTGCTGTTCAACACCAGCTGTCAGTAGGAAGAACCAAGCCTGCAAGCTACCTCATTTGTCTTCAAAAGATCTTTGCTTCCCTCTAATGCTTAGTAAAACATTCTCTCTAATGTTGGTAAAAGTCTATATTCACTTCCAATAACCCAATTCTTTGTTCTCTTAACAAGAAAGGCTTCTGGGCAGTGGTAGAGAAAGAGGAACTTGGCTGGGAGTTGGGGGATGTTGCCCCCCCACCACCACCATCCACCTACTGTATGTTAATAATCTGTCTGTTTTGCTAAGGGTCAATTTTGCTATGCTCTTAAGGAGATCACAAATGTTTCCCCAGAGATACTTCCATTCAGGGAAAAGGCCTAAATGGCTTTGGATTTAAATAGGAAATAAAATTCTTGTGCTGTTTTCTGATTCCTGCCACTTGAAATCAGAAATGCTGAAATAAAAACCTTTGACCTTCTTCCTTTGGAATGAACATGCCTAGTGACCTTCGGGAAGAATACTGAAATATCATAAAATAGCTATTGTAGAAATGTTTGAAGAAATATGAAGACTATTGAAGAAAAGAGTGAAGGCAAAAAATGAACTATTCTATCAGACAGTCCAGTTGAATCCTGAAGTTTGCACAGGCAATGCATTAGGTCACATTACAGCATTCCTACTAGGAGAAAATTACTTTTGCAAGAAAGAAAAGGAATCAAAGGGAATATTTTGGGGAAAAATTCATTTAAATTCAACAAATACGGGGCTGGAGCAATAGCACAGCAGGTAGGTTGTTTGCTTTGCATGAGGCCAACCCAGGTTCAATTCCCAGCATCCCATATGGTCCCCTGAGCATTGCCAGGAGTAATTCCTGAGTGCAGAACCAGGACTAACCCCTGTGCATCGACAGGTGTGACCCCAAAAAGCAAACAATAAAATAAAATAAAAATTCAACAGAGTCTCTTGCCCGCATGCCTGGCTGTCTTCCCCAGGGCCCCTCGGAGGGGATGGGCTCCAGCTTCCCTCCCCACCCCCAGCAGAGCACCTGGAGGCCGAAGACCACTGGAACCTAGCCACAGCCATGCTAGAGGCCCCTCTCCACACATTCGGATAGGCCTCACACATGAAGGTACCGGCATAGGAACCCAGGTATGTCTAATTCCATCAACGGCTAACATCCAGAGACTTAAAGCAAGCTCCCAGAAGCGATATCTTGTAGCCTACTTCTCCCTCTGAGAGAAACTGGCAAGCTTCTGAGAGTTTCCTGCCCACATGGGACAGCCTTGCAAGCTTCCCATGGTGTATTCATATGCTAAATCCAGTAACAAGCTGGATCTCATTCCCCTGACCCTGAAAAGAGCCTCCAGTTTGACATCATTGGGAGGGTCCAGTTGAGAGAGACTTCTAAGATCTCAGGGAAAGGATGACTGGAGAGGTTACTGAACCCGCTTGAGAAATCGACAATCAATGGGGATTTCGTGATTTGTGATTCGGGAAAAATTCAACAAACACATGAAGCAGAGGGAGAGAGAATTTGTAAAGAAAATCCATTGTAAATATTGAGAATATTTCTTGAAAACCTTAAATGCAAGGTCAACAAATCCAAATAGTCAACTCATATAATTGTGATGATGCTAAAGATATCCCCCCAATTCTATAATATGGCCTTCTAAAATCTATGCCAAGTATTATTTTAAATTTTTTCTTTTATTTTTTTGTTTATAAAATGTTATTATAGTGTAGGGTATATGTTTACAATGGTGTTGACATTTATGGTCTTTGGTTTACACAGTTACCTCCATTTACCACCACCAAAATGCCAAAGAACCCCCTCGTCCATGCCCCTATGTCACTTCCAATCCACTTTATCATTCCTCTCCCTGTTAATCTGGTGTTCTAAACTCGGTAATCCAGTATCCAGTGTTCATTAAGAATTGATATTGTCCATACAATATACTCTGGCCAGAGCGCCTAGCTGACTTCCCTGAGGCCCCTCAGAGGGGGTGGGCTCCAGCTTCCCTCCCCACCCCGAACAGAGCTCCCAAGGCTGAAGACCTCCGAAGCCCAGCCATAGCCATGCTCAAGGCTCCTCTCCACATGTTCGGATGAGCCTCATGCATGAAGGTACCGGCAGAAGAACCCAGGTGTGTGGGACCGGGGACTGAGATCTCCAAGCCTGCTCAGACTGGGACTGGGCCTCTTCTTCCCAGATTTCCCACTTTCCAGTAGCTAGGCAGCCACATCAGGGACTGTCCCTGGCACCCTGTAATCCTATCAACAGCCAACATCCAGAGATTTAAAACCAAGCTCCCGGAAACGCGTGCCTGCTTTGTGGCCAAGCGACATCTTATAGCCTAGTTCTCCCTTTGGGAGAGACTGGCAAGGTGCCTAGAGTTTCCTGCCCACATGGGAGAGCTTCGAAACAAACTCCCCGTGGTGTATTCATATGCCAAACCCAGTAACAATGCTGGGTCTCATTCCCCTGACCCTGAAAGAGCCTCCAATGTGACATCATTAGGAAGGATGAGTTATAAGAGGCTTCTAAAATCTCAGGGCAAGGATGAATGGAGATGTTACTGAGACAGCTAGAGAAATTTGATGATCAACAGGATGATGATGATGATGATGATGATGATGATGATGATGATGATGATGATGATGATCTATACTGAAGGGTTTAAAGGAGGTTCTGGAAGCCAAACCCTGGTTCCTAGCCATAGGTGCTAAAAACAATTTACCAGGAGGAGTGAAATGGTTTAGGCAGAGCAAAGTCACTCAGACTGACACAACAGAGGCCTTCGAAGAGACACCTCCTAGCATTCTTTTTACCTATGCTGCTTCAGACAGGAAGTTTCTGCTTTCTATAGATTAGCTAGTATCGGAAGAAGTAAGCCAGAAACATCTAGTTTGGGGGGACTAAGTAAATTGCATATAAAATATTCTTTGCCAGTCACATAAAAAGAATAAACATACATATAGTAATGTGGATCAACTATGAAATGTCCTGAGCCAACAATATAAAGATAATAAAATAATTTTAACCTATCCTGAGAAGGGAGTAGTATGGTCAATTCTAGGAAAATTGGATGTAAGTTTTGCTGGGCCAAATTGATGTGGCAGGGATTCCTAGGCCAGTTCTAGACACTGTGGGGCAGAATGGAGTGATGAAGGGATCTGTAAAGCGTTCTGGTTATAGTTGATTATTTTAGCAAGAAGAGTCTCAGTTTTCAAGGTGTTTGAAATGCGGACTTAAGCTAAGGCATCCTTTTAGAAAAATTTACCAGACTACTTCACACGTCCTTGGGTTTTTCTCTATAACACGACAGCTGAGTGATATCATTTGGAGCTTGTCTTTGCCCTTTGGCTCATTTTACTCTGCATGATACCCTCTAACACATCCACATTGCAGAAAACTGCATAATTAAAATTTTCTTGTGACTTTAGTGTCTCCCATTGTGCTTATATACCATAACTTCTTTACCAGCTGACATTAGCTGGACATTTAGGTTGTTTCCATATCATATCTATTGTACAAAGTATAGCATGGAAATAGGTGCATGCATATTTTTTTGGATTAGAGTTTTTGTACTTTCTGGGTAGATACCAAGAAGTAAAAACACTGGGTCATAGAGGAACTCAATTCATATTTTCTTGAGAAATCTCCACACTGCTTCTCATAGAGCTGAACCAGATAACATTCCCATCAGCAGTGAATGAGAGTTTCTTTTTACCCCAAATCCTTGCCAACACTGATTCTTTCCAGTCTTTTATTATATGCTATTTTTACTGGTGTGAATTGATGCCATCATGTTGTTTCGATTTGCATTTCACTTAGTAGTAAGGTAGTATGCTTATTACCTATTTTTATATCTTGTTATCTTTTTGTATGTTTATCATCCTCTTCATGAAAGTGACTCATCTCCTCTCCTCATTTTTTGATAGGGTCATTGGTTTCTTTGTTACTGAGTTCTGTGAATGCTTCATATATTGATTTGTCCTTTATCTAATGTGTTAATGCAAATGCCTTCTCCATTTAGGGTATATTTATATTTAAGCCCACTTTATTTTTTAAAATTTTTTAAAAATTTTATTGAAACACACAAGCTTTCATGTTTGGGTTACAATCTCACAATGATCAAACACTCATCCTTCCACCAGTGCACATTCCCCACCACCAATATTCCCGGTATACCCTCCCTTTTCCACCTTCCCCTTGCCTCCATGGCAGACTATATTCCCCATACTCTCTCTCTACTTTTGGGCATCATGGCTTGCAACACAGACACTGAGAGGCCATCATGTTTGATCCATTATCTACTTTCGGCACACATCTCACATCCTCCAGCCATAATTTTCTTAGTGATCCCTTCTCTATTGCATCTGTCTTCTCCCCTCTGCTCATGAAGAAGGCTTCCAGCTATAGGGCAATCCTCCTGGCCCTTGTATCTACTGTCCTTGGTTGTCAGCCTCATGTTATGTTATTCTACACTCCACAAATGAGTGCAGTCCTTCGATGTCTCTCCCTCTCTTTCTGACTCATCTCACTTAGCATGATACTCTCCATGTCTATCCATTTATAAGCAAATTTTATGACTTCATCTCTCCTAACAGCTGCATAGTATTCCATTATGTAAATGTACCAAAGTTTCACTAACCAGTCATCTGTTCTAGGGCACTTGTGTTGTTTCCATATTTTGGCTATTGTGAACAATGCTGCAATGAACATATAGGTACAGATGTCATTTCTACTGTGCTTTTTTGCATCCTTCAGATCTATTCCTAGAAGTGGTATTGCGGGGTCATATGGAAGCTCAATTTCTAGTTTTTGAAGGACTTTCCATATTTTAGCCCACTTTTCTTGTCATATAGAAACTTTTAAATTTGATGTAGCCTCGGGCTGGAGTGATAGCACAGTGTGTAGGGTGTTTGCCTTACACGCGGCCGACCTGGGTTTGAATCCCAGCATCCCATATGGTCCTGTGAGCACCGCCAGGGGTAATTCTTGTGTGCATGAGCCAGGAGTGACCCCTGTGCATCACTGGGTGTGACCCAAAAAGCAAAAAAAAATTTTATGTAGCCTCATAATCTCATTTGTTTATTTTTGTTATTGTTATGAGATCCAGATCCTAGAGAGTTCTCCTTGTATTTTCCACAATATATTTTATAAATTCTGGTTAATCTCTAGGTTTTTATTTGGATTTGGTATATATATATATATATATATATACACACATACATACACTTAAATACAAGTATACATACATGTACATAGATAGATATGTATTTGTGTATGTATATGTAATATGTGTGTATACATGAATATATAAATATATAAAACCAGTGTTTCTTTACTATGTAAGTGATATGCATTTATTGAAATAGAAATAGAAGAGAGGCAAACCAACAACGCCTACCATGTTCTAGGTAGTTATTTGTTCTTCCTTTTGGTTTTCTATTGGATATATTCTACATAAATATTTTTTCTTACTTATTATATTGTGCAATAATTTTTCTTTAAGCTTCCATTAAGCCAGTCTATCTAAATATATGTTGTTCTTCATTCTATCTGTAAAACATGCTAACCCATGCTCATGGTAAGAATTGCTGATTAAGAATTCTATACTATTTCTAAAAACTGAAAACATGCAATCTTTTAATGGAAAACCAATTATTAAATGCTTCCTTAGTAGGGCTGTCTTTCTTTGGGGGAAACTCCAACAACAATAGTGAGTTTTGTGTTGCAATATGGAACGTAATCAAGGTAAAGAGAAAATGAAGTGAAATTCTTCAGTTATACAGTTTGGGGTGGGGGGGCGGGGGCGGTGGGTATACTGGGGATTTTGGTGGTAGAATATGGGCACTGGTGAAGGGATGGTGTTTGAATATTGTATAACTGAGACAAACCTGAAAACTTTGTAGCTTTGCACATGGTAATTAAATAAAAATTAAAAAAAAGAAATAAAAAAATTAAAAAAAAGAAATTGGATATAATTTATAAACAAATGTAATTATAAACTAAGTGGAGTGCCCAGACTCTTGTGACTTTACATCAAATTTTAATTAATAAACAATCATTTTCATTTATATTAAGTGAGAAAGACAAAGGTAGTGTGTATCATTCTTGAACCATCCCTGTTTCGATCTACTTTTTTTGTTAACTGAACCATTCTTCTTCTTCTTCTTCTTCTTTTTTTTTTTTTTTTTTTTTTTTGCTTTTTGGGTCACATCCGACAATGCACAGGGATTACTCCTGGCTCATGCACTCAGGAATTACTCCTGACAGTGCTCAGGGGACTGTATGGGATGCTGGGAATCGAATCTGGGCCGGCAGAGTGCAAAGCAAACGCCCTACCCGCTGTGCTATTGCTCCAGCCCCAACCATTATTATTAATCATTAAGAAACGTGCACTGGTGGAGGAATGGGTGTTCGATCATTATATGACTGGAACTCAAACATAAAAGCTTTGTAACTGTATCTTATGGTGATTCAATTTTTAAAAATCACTCAGAAAAAAATCTACTACCTTGTGATAATTTCTCTCCAAGCTCTTGTGTGACTGAAGCATCCAACTGAGGTGCAAACTTCTGAACCTAGTGAATAGCCTCAGTGCAGAACATTGGTGAGAGACGCCCAGAGAGATTCCAGTGAGCAGCTAAGGGACACAATTAGGTGTTCAGAGATTGGGAATGCCATAAACTGTAACTTTTTACAATAAAACTTTGTCTAGTAAAAGATTTAAATATACTTTCGTGTATTATCCCCAACATTTTTAGAACAATTTTTAATTCTTTAAAAAGATTAATAAGTGAATGTTCCTTTAAATGTAGTTTTATCTCATATGACTCAAAACACTCATCTTAGGGAATTAGTGATTAATTTGATCTATAAATTACAGGATTTTCTTTATGTTCATTTCACACTACACATTTTAGGAGTACAATTTTATGCCTCTTCAAAATCAAGTCAGTATTCTATGCCCACCATCAACACAACAATAACCAATAACTGTAGACCACAGTCTGCTGGTACCCTTTCATGCCTTCAATCCCTCTTTCCCACATTTTTTGTGTGGTCTGAATCTAAGAGTTATTTTGGTTTGACTTTGTTCTCTTGTCTTTTGGGGCACACATAGAAGTGCTCAGGGCTTGCTGCTTGTTCTATGCTCAGGTATCATTCCTGGGCAATGCTCATTGCCATATGTGAGGGATTAAACTCACGTTTGCCACATGCAAGGCAACTGCCTTACCTGCTGTACTCTCTGTTCCCTCTTGTCTTGCAACTGTATAGCTCACATATAAGTGAGACCATCCCAGCATTTTTCTTTCTTTTTCTTATTAATTTCACTTAATATGCCCTCTCTGGTTTTACTCATGCTGTTACAAACAGGAAAGTGTCATCTGTCCTAATAGTTGAGTTCATTATGTGGGTATACCACATTGTCTCCGCACCCCCTGTTGTTAGATACTTGTTTCCAGACTTAGCTATTTTAAGTAGCAATCCAGGGTACATAGGTTCACATGCATTTCTTAAGAACATTGGAAAGCTCATTTTATTTGCCCATTTTGCCTCAACTACCTGACTTTGCTAGTTTAAAGACTAGAAATTTTGAGCTCTTGATAGTGTTGGTTGGTTATTGCAGTATTTCTATCACTTGGGCATTTTCATACAATTTCCCTCCCCAAGTTTCTTACATTCTTTTAATATAATATAAAATAAATATGCACATATTTTACTTGACCATAAAAGAAATATGTCTACAGCTCCTATCCAGCTAAAAAACAGAAACAAGTTTACAAATTAAATAGTCACAAAACCATTAAAATTCAAATTATCAGCACTAATTTAATATAATGCATGATATTGTTTTACTGGAACTACATTGCTGAGGTAGGCTTTAATATATAATGTGGTCTCTCTCAGGTCAGAATCTCTATATAATCAATTTTAGATTTTTGACTTAGACATATTAATGCAAAATAATGTGTGTTCTGCTATGTGAGATTTTGTTTCTTAGCTTAGGGTAAATAATCTTCTTGTATAACTGAAACTCTTCCATTGAATCATGGTCCTAAAACAATGTTCCTGGAGTTCCAACTCTATAAATTATTTAAAATAAACTTAACAATTGTGCCATTAAAAAATCTTTGTAATGTACTTAATCTGATTATTAAAATAGTGAATACTGTATACCATATTTATTATTCATGAATTTTTCCCTATTTAGTATCTGAACAATGTGCCTCATTTTTAAATCAACCTGATGCCAGATGTTACAGGTTGGACTTCTTTCTTTCTTTTTTTGGGGGGGAGGGCCACACCTAGAAATGTCAGTGGTTACACCTTGCTCTAAACTCAGGGTTTATTCCTGGCAGTGCACAGGGGGCTATTTGGGATACTGGGGATCAAACCCTGGGTCAGCCATATGGAAGGGAAGCACCCTATCTGCTGTACTATTGCTCCTGCCCTGACTTTTTCCATTTCTTTTTAAAGGGAAATAAGTCACACTTCTATTATTCAGAAGCCAAAATGACAAATGGCTACCTGCCTTTGGAAAAGACATTAAAGAATACCAAGGTAGTAACTCTCCGCCTCATAGAGACGGCAGCTGAAGACGGACTCTATTGTCATGTAGCGCTCCCCCCAAAATCCTGTTAAATAAATCTTTGATTGATATGATTTTAAGTAATCATGGAATCTGTGAAGGGGTAGATGAAGAAGGACAAAAAGAAACACCTGGAGCTCCACACATACTGAGAATCTGGATGCAAATCAAGGCTGCCCAAATCCTTTTACTGTTTCTCTAAAAAAAAAAAAAAACCCAAAAACCATTTATAGATATAACTGTGTTTTTCTAAATATTTCATTAGTAATACTCAGTCTTGTAAATCTGGTTCCATAACAATCTATGATGTAGTTACTCCCATCTGACGGTCCAACAATCTGCATTGAAATAAGAATGAAATCAATTAGGCTCCCAATTCCACAAAATCCTACAGTGCAAAACTTTAATAAGGCCAAGGCAGGATATTCAAGGTAAAACCTATCTGCTCCCGACCATCCAAGAAAAAGAGACAGTGCAACTGCGACTTTGTATGAATAGCCGTTTACATTTTGGCAAGGTATGGGCTTGAGAAAACCAACTTCATTTCCAGTAAAATGTGTTTCATTACCACCAAAATTGTCTTCTTGCTGGACGTGGCAGTGGCTGCCCAAGGGCCCATGGGGATCAACACGGGCCACAGGATGCCCAGATGCTGGGCGGCCACTACCTCTGGGGCAGCCCATCCGGGGGCCCAAGCCACCGCCATGCTGGAGACTGGGCACTTTTTCCTTTTTTAATTATGTATCTATACCCCCTCATCTTCCATATGGTGACTCAATTTTCCCACTACCGTTCTTTGTTTTAATGACTTAGAAATATTATTAATGTCAATACTTCTTACTGACATCACAATCTCAATCTCAAATATAAACACAAGGATTACAAACTTCTGTTAATTAGTCTTAAAATAGTTATTTGGAGAGATTGCTCAATGGGCTGAGTGCATGATTTATATACAGGAGGTCTGGGTTCTCTCCCCTGAACCTCCTGGTTCGCATGGCTTAAAGTGACTGAACCCCCAAGCACAAATTTAGAAGTATACTTTAAGCACCACTAGGTAGGGCCTAAAAGAAGAACAGCTATTTTGATAAGCCATAGTATGTTCACATTCACTGTCACTGTCACTGTCATCCCGTTGTTCATGGATTTGCTCGAGCAGGCACCAGTAACGTCTCCATTATGAGACTTGTTACTGTTTTTGGCATATCGAATATGCCACAGGCAGCTTGCCAGGCTCACCATGCGGGCAGGATACTCTAACTAGCTTGCCTGGCTCTCTGAGAGGGACGGAGGAATTGAACTTGGATCAGCCGCATGCAAGGCAAACACCCTATCTGCTGTGCTATTGCTATTTTTAAATTTAATAGTAGGATAGAAACATAAAACAAGAAAATTTTTTCCATGGAACAAATCCCACCAGATTTTGGAAAACAAATTTGCAAAACCCAAGTCTGGAGCATGTAAGGGGAAAAGACCAAATAAATGAGTTGTAAATGGTGTGTTGATATACTTTCTAGAATAAAACATCAATTGCTGTACATTAAACACAGAACCAAACGCAAAAGCAAGATCAGGGGACAGAAAGACACATCAAAGCAAGTTCTGAGGCAAATGCTTGATATGAATAAGGCTCTGAGTTTGATCCCTGGTCCCACATAGTCCCTGAGGCAAAGTGTAGTAATGGTAACCATGTCACCAAGCCCAAGCACAGTTAGAGAGAAGCCCCAGTAAGAGAATGAAATTGGAGGTGATAAAAAGCATGGAAAATAAATATAGGTGAAAGTTGGTTTCTAAAAGCAGAGACTATAAACGAAAGGGAATCAAGAGGTAAAAACTGGGCTGGGTAGATAGAACAGCAGGCAAGACACTTGCCTTACATGCGGTCAACCCATGTTTGATTTCTGACATCACATATTGTCCCCTAAGTCCTGCCAGGAGTGATCTCTGAGCACGGAGCTATGACTAAGCCCTGAGCACCACCAGGTGGTCCATCCTACCCACATACACACACCCAAAACAGCTACAACACTGTACTCCAGATGAAAGACCCAAATGATGAGATATACTACTTTTTAATTGAATCACTGTGAGATACAGTAACAAAACTTTCATATTTGAGTTTCATGTGTTCAGTCATACAATGATTGAACACCCATCCCTCCATCAGTGCATATTCTCTACTACCAATGTCCCCGTTATACGCCCCCCCCCCGCCAGCCCTCCCCTTGCCTCTATGGCAGAAAATTTCCCCCATACTCTCGCTCTACTTTTAGGCATTATGGTTTGCAATATAGATACTGAGAGGTTATCACCTTTGGTCCTTTATCTACTTTCAGCACATATCTACCATCCCAGATGATCCTTCGAACCATCATTGACTTAGTGATCCCATCTCTATTCTAGCTGCCTTCTCCCCCAGCTCATGTGACAGGCTTCCAACTATGGAGCAATATTCCTGACTCTTGTGTCTACTGTCCTTGGGTGTCAGTCTCATATTATGTTGTTTTATATTCCACAAATGAGTGCAGTCATTCTAGGTCTGTCCCTCTCTTTTTGACTCATTTCACTTAGCATGATACTCTCCATGACCATACACTTATAAGAAAATTTTATAACTTCATCTTTCCTAACAGCTGCATAGTATTCCATGGTGTAGACATACCAAAGTTTCTTTAACCAGTCGTCTGTTCTCAGACACTTGAGTTGTTTCCAGATTCTGGCTATTGTGAACAGTGCTGCAATAAACATACAGATGCAGATGTCATTTCTGCTGTGCTTTTTTTGCACCTTGATGACATAAACTTAAGTTCAGCAGGATGAAGACGCTTGGTGCATCTACACAATGGGAATATTCCTGGCTCTTAGCTCTGTCATTTTGAGCTTGGCTTTTTACCCCTAGATACTAAGGATAGGTATAGATACCCTGTTAATTTTTCTTTATATTATAAACTCAAGAATCAGAACATTGCTCTATTGCCTTTATATTACCTCACAAAATTTCAGGAGAATAGTGGAGTTCAAGTAGTATCTATGACTGAATAAATAATATTGGCATTAGAAGGGATGTTTAAGACCCTATAGACCAATTTTTTTGAAACTTCTAACCTACAGAATCAGAGGTAAATATTTTACCTGCCTGTACTGTATTGCAGAGGTAAGACTCTATGGCAATGTTTATTGAAACATTTGCTCTTCAGATCTTGATTTCCTGATTCTAGAGATCAAATGAACATTTTATGTAATACTGCCAGAAAGTCTTATAATAATTAGCCAAGTTAACATATTTTTCAAAGATGAAAGATCCACAAGATGAGGTCAGGGATATGACTCAGAGGTAGAACACATGCCTTGCAGGTGAATAGCGCTAGGCTTCATCCCTCCCTCTTGCACTACTGGGAATAGCCTCCCAAATCCACAAGCTGGGCATCTGGCAGAGATCACCAGTTCTCCCCCCAATTTCTCATTCTCCCTTGACTACTCTGCTTCCCATTCTTCCTAGTTTCTAAATGAAAAAGCTAATTGAATTATCTTGCCACTACTCTATCATTACACGTTTTCTTTTTAATTGTATGATTGCCGTTCCAAAAAAGACATCTGGATCTGGTAAAGAGAGCAAAGCACCACAAAAAATCACAGAATTTGAGCTAGTTGCAGAAATAGGGTGATACTGATGTATCATTTCTTTTTCTTTCTTTCTTTTCTTTTTTTCCCTAAGAAATGCAGGAGCATTTTCTTTGCTTTTGGCTTTTTGGGTAATGCCTGGGGCAATGCTCAGGGATTACCCCTGGCTCTGTACTCAGGAATTACTCCTGGCGTATGCCAGGGATTGAACCCAGGTCAGCCACATACAAGGTAAGTGCTCTCCCCACACTGGCACTACCAGTGCAGTACTGCTCTGGCCCTGGATGTTTCATTTCTTTTTGGAGGAATAAGCATGTCCTGTGCATGGGACGAAGGTGAGTGCAGATATTTAGTGATCAACAGCAGATTATGCAGAGAACTAAGTGACCACAAGCTTGAGCTCTCTCTTTTAGAGTAAACTTGTCCCTACAAAAGATATTTTCATGGCCCTCTTACATCATGGCTAGGGAGTGTTTGTGATAATAATGTGCCCTGTCTGGGCCAGTGTTTTTAAGAAGTGTATGTAACTTGGCCCCTTGCCATTTCATTATTTCCCTTTTTGTTGTTGAGGGGCAGAAAATAACAATGAAGGCATAGAAGTTGATGAAACTGTAAGAAAGGAAGATTTGGGGCTGGAGCGATAGCACAGCGGGTTTGCCTTGCACGTGGCCACCTGGGTTCGATTCCCAGCATCCCATTTAGTCCCCCGAGCATTGCCAGGAGTAAGTCCTGAATGCATAAGCCAGGAGTAACACCTGTGCTTCACTGGATGTGACTCAAAAAGAAAAAAAAAAAGAAAAGAAGGAAAGAAAAAAAGAAAGGAAGAGTTACCTGCTGCTCAGAACCTTATTTTTTGTTGATACATGAGTGAGAAACTTAAAAGTTTCCCCTTGGGGCTAGAGCGATAGCACAGTGGATAGGGTGTTTGCCTTGCACACAGCAGACCGGGTTTGATTCCCAGCATCCCATATGGTTCCCTGAGCACCACCAAGAGTAAAAGGCCAGGAGTAACTTTCTGAGTGAAAGGCCAGGAGTAACCCCCCATGCATCGCTGGATGTGAACCCCCCCCACAAAAGAAACAGTTTTCTCTTGTCCCCTCTTTTGGTCATTGTTGCAATGGCCAGTGGTCATGTGCTTTGCACACTCAGTCTCTATGCTTGAAGCTCAGTCTTGGTGCTTTCTGGAGGATGTAAACATTTTGCTGAGTGCACATGTGTTTTCCAGCATCTCCTTTCCACACTTGTAGCTGTAGAGCTTGAATAATTCTGATTGTAGTGCTCACCAGGGTTTGCTGTGGTACTTACTGACATGCTCACAGGGACCACACGTGTTTGCACATCTTTAGTTATGGTGCATATACAGTCCTGGTTGAAGTCCCCTGGAGATCATATTTTATTGCTGTGCCAGGGATTCTGGACAGTAGAGTCAAAGGATAGTGCTCAATGTAGGTAGCACCAGGGATCAAACTTGAAGACAAATTGATGCCTGCAGGGCAGACACCTCTGCCATTAAGTCATCTCTAGGACCCAGAAAGGGTTCTGAATGAAATTACCATTTGAATGGGTACATTGAGGAAAGCACATTTGCCCTTTCTGTTGTGGGTGAGCCTCTGCAAGTCACTTGATTAGAATCAAAAGGTTTCTCCTGTTTAAACTGTGACTTTGGTCTTTTCCTATCTTTATGCAGGATTGAAAAGTCAGCTCTTTTTGTTTCTTGAACTCTTGGCCAACTTTCAGACTACAATTTTTGCCATTAGCTCTCCTAGTCCCAGCTTAATGGCTGCAGGGACTTCCCAAGTTCCCATAATTATGTGAGTCAGTTTCACATACTAAATATGCATGTATATGCAGATATAGACATATATCTAAACAGACATCATATAGGTTTTATTTTTGTTTCTCTGAAAATCCTATTACACATATATTTGTTTAAAATAAATATACATTCATTTAAAATTCTAATTTTTTTCTCTCCTACCTCCTTGGTTTTTATTCATAACAAATGATAAAAAAAAAGTTTTTAACTAGTGTTTTCTAGTTCCTCTAAAGGGCTCCTCCCTACTCAAGTAAGAATCTGCTATCAGCATATAAAAAAGTGGGCTCAGATATTTGCTCTTTGTGTCTGGAATTCATGCATAATATATTCCAATGTATTCGTTCCCCTGTACATAAATCTTTATTGTTCTATTCCCTCCCTGTAGGTCTCCACAGGGCAGTCTACTGCTCTGCTCCCAAGTCTTGGTTTTTCAAGCTGAATACGTATCACTCCCCTGAAAGTGATATGAATTACTAAATATGAACTACCCACTTCTATCCACCCCCACTTTAAATTATGCCCAACAGTCTATACCGACTACTCACATCCACATAAAGCTCTGCAAAAGCGCTGTATGCTCTGTGAATTTGAAAGTGACCATCTCCTACATTTAAATGAAGAATGCTAGATTCAAGGTCACTCTGAACGTTTTTGGGTGATATCTATTGGTAGGGAAACCTGTCTGCAAAAATAAAATATTTCCTTTTTCTGCATTTTATTTCCGCCCACGTAATCTCCTTGGTCCAACACAGCATCAACTATTAATATTTGTTTATTTTCTGTCACTTGGTCACATCTGTTCCTTCTGATTGCCTTTCAGTGCTAATTTGTTTTATAAATGTTGGTGGGACACTTAACATATACCTGGCATGGAGAGTAGAGCAATAAATAAAGGTAATTATTATATCTTCTTTCTGTTCCATTTGAATTTGAGTCCATTTATTGAGCATTTACTCTATACCAGGCACTTCGAGAGAAGATTTGTTTACATTTAACACGTGAAGCATGAAAAACTAATATCTTTATTTTACAGAAAGGGTAATTAAAGTTCATATAAGTCATTTCCCCAAGGTCATAAAATCAGAGGGCTGTAATTGGAGGACTTTGGTTTCAAACTGAGGTTAATGCTCATGAATCCTATAAAAATCCTGTGTTGGTTTCTCTTACAAAGCCATACCAATCCGTAGTGACGGGAATTAAAGTTCAGCCTCTCCTTCCAGAATAACAATTTTGTCCTATCATAAGCCCTTTAATGTGCTTGAGTTATCTGTGTAACTAAGCATTAGCTGAGCAAGAAGAGTCCACTGACTAGTATAGCTGGAGCCTTTTGGCTATAGACTATGCCATTCATTCCAACAAGCAACTCAAGTGATTTTGTGCCCCAGTTTCTGTTTGATTCTGTATCATCTGACAACACTTTGAATAATCTGATTTGACTAGAGTAGCATTTCCCCTCAGATCTTGGCATTTGTCCTCAGGCACTTTGCACCTTGCTGGTGGCTATGTCACATTTCCAGGTTCTCAGCACTGTGTATGAATAGCTTGGCAAACTCTTTGAACAACCTCCCCACCAGGGAAGATGCTAATCATATTTAAATTTTCTAGTTTTACCTTTTAAAAAACTGGTTTGGGAAAACTCTGATATAGTCAAGCTTGCTTGAATTTAATACAATTATAATAAAATTAAGCAGTCTTCCATTACAAGATGATAATATAGTTACTGTAGTGTTCTAATGGTATTGAGATACAAGGTCACTGCACCCAACTACCACAGAAGTGCTCAGAACCCCCACCACTGTCCTTTATGTTACCTCTGGCCAAATCTTTATGACAAGTTTCTATACATTCAGTGTGGAGAAATGGGGACCATTCCATTTATAAACATCCTTCATACTGATGCTAATAAATATGTCTGTGGTTTTTCCTAAACCCTGGGATCATTTGGAACAAATCTATTTTTTGTACGTAGCACTGTCACTTGACTATTATTGTTATCTGTCAAGTCCCTTGCTAAATCTCTCCTCTCTCATCCTTAAAATCTACTCTATCTGGCCAATCTCCCTAGTCCCTTCAACTTTCTTTTGTATCAAGATCTCTAGTCTCATCTCCTCAGGTCTTTACTTTTTAAGCATTCTTTGGTTTGGCTAAATCTCTCCTTAATCTAAGAATGGCATTCAGAATACAGTATGACCTTCCAGGACTCCAAAGCACAACTTTGTTTTTAAACATGATTTATAAAAATTCCAAACAAGTGTGTCCAGAGTATTATAACCGGTATCTATGTTTCTATCACCAAGTTTAAATAGATTATTATCAAATATATGAAGTATCCTCTAAAACTTCACCATTTAACCTCATCAATGGCCAAGATCCAGAGACTATAAAACAAAGCTCCCGGAAGAGAGCAACACAATTTTTCCTGGTGTACCCACCCACATTCGTGGCCGAGCGACCTCTTTATTTTTATTTTATTTATTTTTTCCTCCACATGACAGAGCCTGGCAAGCTACCCATGATGACATACTTGACATGCCAAAAACAGTAACGAGAATGTGTTCTTCATGTTCCTAGAGCAAGCAGATGCCATTGGGCTACACTAGCACACGACAAGAACAAATGAAGACATTACGGGATCCCCCTTGAGCAAATCAATGAACAACGGGATGGCAGTGATACAGTGATGCTGCCTATGCTGCATCTAACTCTGGCAAGTATCTGATAACCATCGATCTTGTTTCTATACTTTCTAGAAACAGTCTAAGTGGCAGCTTTTTACCTTTGCATCCAGCTTTTCTTCACAAGTGTTTTAATGTTTATCTTCAATTTTTACTAATATCAATTAAGGCAGGCTGGAGTGATAGCACAGCAGTAGGGCGTTTGCCTTGCACGCGACCAACCAGGGTTCGATTCCTCCGTCCCTCTCGGAGAGCCTGGCAAGCTACCGAGATTATCCCGCCTGCACAGCAGAGCCTGGCTAACTACCTATGGCATATTCAATATGACAAAAACAGTAACAAGTCTCACAATGGAGACGTTACTGGTGCCTACTTAAGCAAATCGATGAACAACAGGACGACAGTGCTATAGTGCTATCAATTAAGATACAATAACGTAAAAAGGACAATAACAGACAGGTAGTCTCTCTTCTGATATAACCCCTTTCTTATAATTTGAAGATATACTTGAAATCTATGCAAATACTAAATACCACTACTTTCTTTAAGGAAATTGTGAGCATAGAACTTCAAGGAAAAGTTGAAGGGACTTTTTAAAAACAAAACAAAACAAAGGAAACTAAAGTGCTTGCCTGGTGTTACCCCATGAGCTGAGCACTGTCCTGCACTTTTTGCTATTTGTTCCTCACAGTTCTGCTGTCTAAGATCATAGGAGCTGCAAGCAATTCTGGCTGAACTGCCTCCAAGAATGTATGAACACTGCAACTAAAAGGTTGTGTGGGATAGGAGAGGTAGTTCATGTTTTGCCTTTAGGAGACTGAATTTCAAACCCCCATCACCAAATGGTCCCCTGAGCACAGAACTGAAGTAGTTCTCAAATATTGACAGGACATCATTCTAAAAAAAGCCAAACAGAAACCACCAAGAGAAACCCCAAACAAACAATAGAGTAACATAAAACGGAGCTAGAGAAATAGTGCAGGGCATCAGATAAGATCCCCTGAATACCACCAGGAGTGATACCTGAGCACAGAGACAGGAGTAAGCCTGCACCACCCGGTATAGCCCAATCCCCCTCCCCAAATACAATAAGATAAAATGAAGTGAAGTGACATGAAATAGAATGAAGTGTGCAACTTCTGGTGAGCACTGCAATCAAAGAAACATGCAAGCGCTGTGGCCAAGAGTGCAGCCTGTGTGAGCACCAGAACTGTCCCCCTGTGAGTACCATACAGAATTTCTGATTACAATACTCAGGCACACGTGCCCTCCTGTTGCCCCGACCCACCACCACAACATCACCAGTGCAAAGGGGAGGTGGGGAAGCCTGAGGTCACTTTCAATCACTTTGGGCTCTCAGAGCGGTATTAGTTTAGGAGTCTGAGCCTCTCGGGAAGATTCAAATCACCCTCCCTTCAATTTTATGCTTCCAAAAGTTGGTTAATAGGTTAATTTCCATCTGGATTTAGCAGACATCTATATGTGAGCTTTCCTGCAGAGCACTAAATGATTGCACAAATAACAATATCTGTTCCAAAGTTAGTAAGAATCGACTAAACTTTCCCTTATTTGGTGATTGTTGATTCTGCTAGCATCTCAAATTCTTCAAAGGACTTAATCAATAAAATGGAGTACCTACAGAGGTGATTAGCAGCTCAGCATCAGTCTAAACACTGACGCTTCAGATATATTCTGAATATGTATTTTAAAAGAAAATAGTTTTAGTCTTATGACTTTAGGAAAGATTTCAGTCAAATGGTACTTGACTTAGGGGGGTTTGCCATGGAAATTAACTGCAAAGGTGTTTTTTTTAATCTACCAAAAATGGTTTTTACATTTTTATCATGTTACCAAGTGGATTCTTTCTTCGTTAGCAAGAAGGCAGTAGTAGACCATAAAATGTCAAATGAGTTACATAGATTCAGTATTTGTTTAAGGAAAGCTGTGGGCAAGAGCAATATTAGAGTGGGTAGGGCGTTTGCCTTGCACGTGATTGACCCTGGTTCCTCCCCCTGCATCCTATAATGGATCCTGAGCGCTGTCAGAAGTAATTCCTGAGGGCAGAGCTGGGAGTAACTCCTGAGCATCCCTGGGTATGACTTCAAAAAAGGCCAAAACAATTAAAATAATTTTTTTAAGTTGTGCCTTTTGTTCGTCCAAAACAGAAGCCAATAAATAAAATAAGACATTTTTAGAACAAATGAATTCAATTATCAGAGCCCCAAAACTCAAATAACATAGTTGAATAACTAAGACATTATTGTATCACTTGTATCACTTGTCTTCCCGTTGATCTTCGATTTGCTTGAGCGGGCGCCAGTAACGTCTCCATTTGTCCTTGTCTTGTACTAGTGAAGCCCAGTGATATCTAAATGCTGGAGATGGGAGTCTCTCAGTGGACAGTTCCACAATGAAATTGACCACATCATATTCAATTGAAGGTTTTGCCTGACTGATGTCGCTGTTGTACCAAAATTCCAAACGGGATTGGACCACTGTCTCCTTTGTGCAAAATTCTACTTCACAGAGCAGGGAGAGTTTAAGTTTAAGTTTAAGGGCTGCAAAGTTTAAGTTTAAGAAGGGAACTCCCAGAATGACCACCAATTGGGAGCTCTTTGGCATTATTGCGGCAACATGGGAAGATGCCGTCCTTGACAACATCAACGAGGAATACGATCAACTGGTTCAGCACCTCCATGACTGTGTGAAGAATGCCGAGAGTGAGAACACATTATTAAAATAGAGAAAATAATTTACCAAACCCCATGTATTTTATTCATCATCCCAAATTAGCAAATACTGCTTAAATTTTATCTTTTTTGCTTCCACTTTAAAATTTTTAAAACTTTCTTCCTCAACATCCTCTAACTGAGAATCATCCATGTCGATTAGTATAGAACTTGATTTGTAAATCTGCTTGCTTGTTTTGGGGGGTGAGTACACAAGGCAGTGCTTGGTGACTGATCCTGGCTCAGTGTTCGGGGTTGCTCCTGGTAGTGCTCAGGAGGTCATGTGGGATTGGGGATTAAACCCAGGGTGCTAGCATGCAATGTATGTATTCTAGACTCTTGACATATCTTTTAGCCTGGAGTTCTCACTTTACTTATTTATTTGTTTGGGGGGAAGAGGGTGTCACAACTGACTATGCTTTGGGCTTACAATTGGCTCTATGCTGAGGGATCATTCCTGGAGGAACGTGGGGGGAACTATATGTGGTGCTTGGGTCGAACTTGGATACGCTGTGTACTATGTGGCCCCCTTTATTTATTTATTGTCTGGTGGCCACACCAACAATGCTCAGGGATTACTCCTAGTTCTGCACTCAGAAATGACTCCTGGTGATGCTCTGAGAACTGTTTGAGATGCTGGGGACTGACTTCTGGTTGACTATGTGCAAGGCAAGTACCTGACCCACTATTATCCATCCGGCCCCTCACTTTATTTTTTGACTTAGTTTTAGCTTGGGACCACACTTAGAGGTACTCAGGGGTTGCCCCTGGAAGTGCTCAGAGAAATACCTGGTGCAGAGCATGCGCCCCAACCCTTTCAGCCATCTCTCCTGCCTGGGGTCATTCACTCTAAAAGCTGAATAGTGCTCCACTCTGTACCACAATTTACATTTTTGCTAAAAGAAAGTTGTTGCTTCTATTCACTAAGGGAAAGTAGGCTGCTATACACAACTGCACTCGACATCCTGTGTGTATGTGATGGAGTTTCTCCAGAAATGCTGTTAAGTGGATGTACTTACCAAAATGCTCTCCAGTCACAGCGCAACCCCAGAGTTTTTGTTTCTCTGCCCCCTCTCAAGCATACAGCATTGCCAGAGTAGCAAACATTTGCTATTTGTTTTGGCTATTCAGCACCAGAAAATCTGGAAGCACCATATGTTTGCCGGAGCACTGCCAAGGTGCAACTCTGAGCACCTTTGGGTGCAGTTACACTAAAGCTAATTAGATGAATAAAAATAAAATGAGTGGGTCAGAGAGATAACACTTAATCAACCTGCATCAATCTGCAGCACCATATATGGTTTCTGGAACCCCTCCAGGGAGATCCCTGATGTTATGTTTAGAGGGTCATCAGAGATAAATCTCCTCATCTGACAATAGACATAACACTCTGTCCTACCTTCCCCAGGCTCTGCTGATTAGATTCACCCCAAAAAGAATGGAAGACCAGGGAAATGGTAGGAAAACAGTTGTTGCTATCTTGTGGCCAGCAACAACATTTATTTGTCAGAGGATTCCAGTATTGATGACACCAACTGTGGCAAGTATTTCAAAAGCTGTAATGGATATGGACTTCCTTACTCTCTCCCCTACCCCCACGGAGTTGTGGATTTCTGATACACAGCTGGATGTAGCTCTAAAGAGGGTGAACTCTAGAAACAAGTGCTTTATGTTTAACCTAGTTTTAAAAAATTGATGCATCATTATTTCAAGATTATAGCATAACACTTCCATATATCTATAGGATTCTCCATACCCACCATCAAAACTCCACTGTCAAACCTAGCCATGTAAAGACCCCCCTATCCGTTTCTCCCTCCAATCCTCTCCTTTTCTTCTGGTAACCATCCTAGGGTTTAGTTTTATTGCTTTTGGGCCAGCTCATTTGCCTTAGTTATTTATATTCTACATCTGAGTAAAACAATCCAGCAAATGTCTTTCACATCCTGACTACTTTACTTCTCATTATTGCTTCTAGTTCCATCCATTTTGTTCAAATTGCACAACTGCATCTTTTTAACTGCAAAGTGGCAGTATTCCACTGAATATATACATCACAGCATTTTTATCCAGTGGTAAAATGGATAAAATTTAGGTATATTCATGGTTTGGGATTGTGAATAATACTGCTATGAATGTAGGAATGCAAATATCTCTTCAAGTTAGTATTTTCACTACTTTGGGTATATGCTGAGGCATAGTATTGTTATATCATATGACACATGCACGCTTTCCAAAAAAAGGAATTCTCATAACATTTTCCATAGATGCTCCACCAATTTACATTCCCACCAAAAGCATGTCTAAGATCCTTTTACTCCACACACTTGCTAATATTTGTTTCTAGTCCTTTCACTATAGTCCTATTGTGGTTTTGATTGGCATTTCCCTAACAAATGGTGCTGAGTGTTTGTTCATGCATCTGTGAGCTATTTCTATGCCTTCTTTAGAAAAACACCTATTCAGTTCTTTAGCTCAGTTTTTAATTGGGTTGCTCTTTTATTTTACTATTATTTTTTTGTTGTGAAGCTATGTAAATTATTTATATTTTTTGAACATCCACTTCTTGTCAGACTTAGGATGTATAACTTCCTATACATTTTTTCTACCCATTTTTTTATAGTTTTTATGTTACTTTCTCTGGGTAGTTTTTCTTTAATGTGATATATTTCCATTTATTTATTTGCTTTGGTTTCCTTGCCTTCCTCCTTAATAACATGTAGAAAGTAACTGCTCCTTCTTATAGCATTGTTTCGAGGATTAAATGAGAAATATGTAAAAAGCACTTAGAATAGTGCCTTATTGTGAACAATCCATAAATGTTACACTAAATACAGCCCTTTTTGGCTAACTGGGTAGGTTTACACTTGTTACAACTGCAGAACCCTGCCTGTTTTATTTGGATGTTTTTATTTTTTCTAATTTGATGGATAAGAAATGGCTTCTTATCAATTTTATGGCATTTCCCTTAAAATTGGTAAGTGTAATCATTTTTTCTCTGTTTACCGATCATTTGGATTTTATCTTTTGTGAGTTGTTCATTAGTAGACTCATTTTTAGATTGATGTTTTCCCTTTTTATCTTGAACTGTAGTCTTTCTACATATAATCTGAATACTAAATATTTGCCTTATGTGTCATGAATATCTTCTTATTTTTCACTTGCCTTTTACTTTATGGCATTTTTTTGTTCTTTTTTAAAAATCATGTTGTGGTTTTACATTTTGATGTGATTTAATTTATTAGATTTTTTTTAATCAGTTAGGCTTTTTGTGTCTCATTGAAATTCTTTCCTATCTTGAGGTTATAAATATAGCATCTATTTTTTAAGAGTTAAAAGCATTCTCTTTTTCTAACATTTTGGTGTTTATACTAAATGGGTCATGAGTTTTAAAAATAAATTATGAAAAATGCTATAGTGATAGTAACATTCCATTATTTCTCATCTATTAGTTTACTAACGATGAGTGTAGCAGGATTCTCTGTTCAAAAATTGCAGACGCATTTTACTAAGACACACAAAAAAAGGAAGAAAAGAGTGATGATACAAGTGTAGCTTTTTATATTTATTCTTTTAGGTTTTGGGGTCAAACTCGGTGATGTTCGGGGCTTCTTCCTGACTCTGCACTCAGAGTTTACTCCTGGCAATGCTTCCGTGACCATCTGTGGTGCTGGGGGTCAAACCTGGGGCAGCTGTGTGCAAGGCAAATGCCCAACCCATTATACTAGTTCTCTGGCCCAAAGAATCTAGTGGATATATTATATTGTTTGCTTTATTTATTTTTATTTTGTTTGTTTGTTTTTGGGGCCACACCCAGCAGTGCTCAGGGCTTATCCTCAGTGATCACTCCTGGTGAAGCTTGAGGCACTGTATGGGGTTGCCAGGGATTGAATCCAGGTCATATTCTATCTGTACTATTCCTACAGACCATATAGTATCCTTTGAAAGCCCTTCTAATCACATGCAAGCATGCATACCTCTCATTACTTGTAGCACTTGTCACTTGTCATCCCGTTGCTCATCAATTTGCTCGAGTGGGCCCCAGTAACGTCTCCATTCGTCCCTGTCGCATGCTAGTGTAGACCAATGGTGTCTGCTCGCTCCAGGAACATGAAGAGCCTTAAACCGTTCATTCAGGGTCTTGAAGAAGAAGTCTGACCGTCTCGTAGGTGGGTGGCCAGGCGTTCTTTTGATGTCCCGTGGAATCCAGTCAGTAACAGCTCTAGTCTACCGGTCACCTCCAAAACGCATACATGTCCAGCCCATCTGATTTTCGATGCCTTGGCAAATGAGACAGCGTCCCTGATTCTCGATCATCGACAGAGGAGATACCTCTATATATATGCACTAGAGTAACTAGAGGTCAACAATTCAAGAAATAGGACTTAAATGAAGCTTATATTAATGTTAGCTCCTCCTAAGGAAATTCTAGGATGAAAGAGTTGAAAAAAATGATGCAGGAGCAGCATAGGAAAAATCTTTGGAAGCTCTAACAACTGTGTCACTCTAACTCCTCATAGTCAGCATGAAGTCCGCTAGCCTCTCCGCTAAGGCCTGAAATGCATTCTGGCATTTCCTAGCTACTTTCCCCGTCTATTTTGGCCCAGAATAGAAATTTGGTATTGCAGATTCTTTCTGATACACAGTGCAAATTATTACTCTCTTTGCCTCCTTATCTCTTGCCCAGATAAGGAGTAAATTCAGTGTAAATTTGAATTTTGTGCACATACTATATTAATATTTCTTTACCTAGAACTTGTTGGTTTTGCTTAAATCTGAGCCTGGTTGAGGTGGTGGGGGTGAGCTACTCTGGGTTGGAAGGGCAGAGCTAAGTCATCTGGAGAGCTCTGCAGCCCACTGTACTAGTCTGTCCTAGGTTTGAAATCCTCCAAGTCGAAAAAGAAAGTTGGAGGGATTGTTTCAGTACAGATTCTAATCCCGAATGGGGGAGGCGGGAGGGAGGAACAGGGATCTGCATACTTTGTCCTTTTTTTTGGCATCACACCCAGCATGCACAGGGGTTACTCCTGGCTCTGCACTCAGGAATTACTCCTGGTGGTGCTCAGAGGACCATATGGGATGCTGGGAATCAAACCCAGGTTGGATATGTGCAAGGCAAATGCCCTACTTGCTATGCTATTGCTCCATGAGTAAGACCCATGAATCTCTGAGAAAATGTAGGTTATATTATTTCCTCCCTAAGAACCCTCTGTTGAGTTTTAAACACCTGAGAGCAGGTGACACTACTTACAATAGTGTGACTCACATCCATTTTGCTAGTCATTTATGACCCGGGGGGCGGGGCTGAAAGGCTGAAGTGAGGTTTGTCATTGCATGCTTATTTTAGAATAAGCATTCTCTGGAAAGAAGCTTTGGAGTATCAGAAAGGCAAACATGCAAGGAAAAACCCAGAAACAAGTGCAGAAATATGTCATGAAGAACAGCTCACCTGCTGATCCAACCACGTATAGAAACATGCCTTGATCTGAGACTCCTCTCATACTACATTCTCTCCAGAGCTATTCTACTTTAAATAGGTGACATTTCTTTTTCTTTATTTTTTTTCAATTTTTATGAGGTTGTTCATAATAATTTATTATGTCCAATATTCTAACACCAAATCCATCACCATTACACCTTACCACCAACACTATTTAGAATTTTTCCATCACCATGCAAGCCTGCACCAAAAGCAGGTCCTAAGTAATTTATTTTGTATTGCTTGTTAAGAATAATCCACTAAAAATGCTCCAAAAAGATTTCCTTAGAGGAAAGTGTATGAAGATTGTTTTATCTCACCTTAAAGCCATTGAGCCTTGTATAAGAGATTACTAACATGTTGTTACAGGTCGAGCTTGTGTGTTTATATATGTATATACACATATATACATATATAAGCACATATGTAGATAGACAGACAGATAAAGAGAGAGAAAGAGAGAAAGAGAGAGAGAGAGAGAGAGAGAGAGAGAGAGACACCAGTTGCCTTCTACTTTATGCCTCATCAAATGTCCTGTGCTATTCTTGTACATTGGTGGCATAGAGCATGAGATGTTGCTCCAAGAATTCTAAAATTTTAAATATGGTGATACAGCTTAAGTTAAATGCATCTTTGCAGCTTGTAGCTTTCTTCTCTGATTTACTTGTGAGCCCCTGGATCATGGCCATGAGCATAGATGGCACCTAGAGGCAGCTCGTGGGTAAAACTACTAGACTTCTGGAAGAACAGGGAAATGGGGGGAGGTGGTCCATTTCTTTCTTCATGTGAGCCTGAAGATTTTGGTCACAAAACCTGCATACCTGAGTTTTTCAGCAGATTCATTCTTATGCATGGGGGGCTTGTCTCAAGCCTGTGGAGATGAGCCCTGAGCATGGCAGCAATTGGGTTCTGGAGGTTTTTGGCTGCCAGGGCTCTATCAGGGTGGGTGGTGGGTTATTCTGCCCCCACTTTGAGGTGCCTGGCCAGGGGCATGGAGGCATCTTTGCAGCCTGTTTTTCTCTCCCGAGGTTTATTTGTGAGTCCTTCTGTTTGTTTTTGGTTGTTTGGGTCACACTCCACATGTGTTTAGGGCCTACTACATTCTCTGTGCTCAGGGATCACTAGAGAGAAGGCTCAGGGGACCATAAGTGGTGCTGAGGCTCAAACCTGGATCAACCCCATTCAAGGCGAATGATTTAGTTGCTGTATTATTGCTGTGGAAACTAGATCGGTTGAACCTAGATTGGTTTTTAGATATGTGCATTGTATCTTGATAAGGTGTGTGTTTTTAAAGCATCGTGTACAGAGCAAAAGACAAAATTAATGAACTCAAAAATTAATAAACACAAAAAGTGAACTCATTAAACAAATCAAAATAGGTCATATCCAAAATGAAGCACATAAAAATGAAAAGGAATAAAAGAATGAAAAAGAAAGTATAAAAGTTATGCAGAATTAAATCAAGAGACCTAACATATATGTGATTGGAGTTCCACCAGATGGGAAGAGAAGACAAAGAGTAGAAGAGTCTGAAAAAATTAATGTGCAGTATCTAAAATTGATAAAAGAAAATCCATAGATTTGCAAATCCCAGTGAATCCAAAACAATATGAAAGTAAGAAAAATTACATATTGTCACATCATAAATTGCTAAAACAGAAGATAAAAATGTTTTAAAATATTGGAATATCTTTTTCTTGGGTTTTGCTTATTGGTTCTGAAAAAATGGAAGGGAGAAGAGAACATGTTGAGAAAAACAGAATTAAGAGATAACATTCTTCTCATTGTCGGCAGATCTGTTTTCCGTCAGTTTTCAGTAGGGGTGAGAAATTATTGCTGCTGATTAAAAAGATAGTACAGCATATAGGGTGCTTACCTTACATTCAAGCAACCTGGGCTTCATCCCCAGTGTCTCATATTGTCCTGCAAAGCCCTTCCAGGAGTGATCCCTGAGCACAAAGTCAAGAGCAAGATTTTATAATAACTATACTGGAACTTTGATCATTACTCATACCATCCCTCCGGTTTGCTGTGTAGACAGAGTTGACCGTGACTTTTAGTTATAAAAGCAAATTTTATAAAATAAAAATAATTCCCTTTTTAGCAAAAATTAAAATTCACAGCACATGAGTTGAATTTTATTCTTTATAAATAATTTTCAGGTGTTTCTTTCAAAGTTCTGAATATTTGGCATATATTTTATACTTCCTTGCAAGGAAATTCAATCTGAATGAGTTTCTCTTTAGCCTTATTCTAAAGATGACTCAGAAGTAGCTCCAGATGAGATTATCCCTAAAACATTTTCTGTATTAGATACAACCACTCCTACATTTATTGCTATAGTTAAGGAATTTATTTCCAACAAAGTCCTTATTTTTTTTTTGGCTTTTTTTTCGGGGGGGGTCACAGTCGGCGATGCTCAGGGGTTACTCCTGGCTTTGCACTCAGGAATCACTGAGTGCAAATCACGGTGCTCAGAGGACCATATGGGATGCTGGGAATCAAACCCGGGTCGACCGCATGCAGAGCATGTGCCCTACCCGCTGTGCTATTGCTCCAGCCTCAGTAAATTTTCTTTTGTACACTTCTCTTAATAAGTTTCAAAAGATTAAAAGACCATTAGGGGTAAAAAATAATCTTTAAGTTAAAAGAGATTTTTAAATTTTGATTTCTGGGTTTGGAAAAGTGCTGAGTACTTAGGTTCTTCAAATGATTATTTTCTTTCAGTATAATTTTATTCCCCAAACTCTCACTTAATTGTGTATTCTTGCCATGATTACCTTATTTAGTATGTGACAGTACTCTTTGAAGTGAACAAAACATTTTAAAAATGCAATTCTCGTGTAGCTGAATGTCTTTATAAATTCTTTTGAAGAGATAATGATGGCTATTTTTGCTTTGTGGTCAACACGGACGATTCTGTAACTTGTGGTTTATCTAGAATCTTAACCATAATGATGTTTGAGAATTAGTCAGTACCACCTTCCTGGGGAACGTTCCAACCACCCTATAGAGATAAGAGAAGTGACGAACAAATCTCAGATAATAGCACTCGCTTCTGAAATGTTGCTCCCCTAGAGAAAAATTGCCACTGCCTAATAATGCAGTGTGATGTTGCCTGCCATTTAGAGGAAATAAGCAAGCAAGAAAATACAGACACTTTTCTGACAACTGAATAGGAATTCCATATAGTTCATCTATGTACCCATAATTTCTGGAGGACCTCAGGCTATGACTTAGATCTCTGTACTTTGTGTCCAATTGAAGTGGAATGGATACTTGCTTGAGCTGGTCGAGTGTCAGAACCTATATTAAACTAGACTCCATCTAAGACATAAAGCTGAAGCCTGTCCTTTGGAATCTGTATACGGAATGGTAAAGCAAAGATGGACATTTTAATTCGAAAGATGAAGTGGAATAAAAATTCAGGCTATTTTTGGCCACTTTTTAAGTAAACATTATTTTCTTGTTCTATCAGCTTAGAAAAAAAGAGGGCATTCACTATAAATTGAAATTCCAGTGTGAAACAATGAAATGTTCATGGTGGTAGACAGCCTCTGAGATGATGCCTAAGGAGCTCATATCCTAGTATTTGCACCTTTGTGCAACCTTCTCTTTACTGCAGGCAGCACTTGTGATGTGCTAGGGACTAACTAACAAAATAGCAAAGATGTCAGCACATCACCCCTGTATGCAGACCTGCTATCACTGTATTAACATACTGGAGAAAGGTTTTAAGAGGTTTTTTGTTGTTGTTGTTGTTTTTCTTTTTGGGTCACACTCAGTGATGCTCACGGGCTGTAGGGAGCCATCTTACAGAGTCCGGCTCTTATCGTCTAGTCAACCGGAGGCTGCTTGGGATTCCTGTGATCTTATCATTTCACCATTTGTCTCACTAGCCAAAGGCCATGCCTGATCAACATTCTACTACTGTTCCTATGGGGGTCTAAGCATGCATACCACCCCCCTCCCACCAAGAGGTATAAGTATTGTAACTGCTGTGAATAAACCTCTCTCTCTCTCTCTCCTCCTCCTTCTGGCTCTGCGTCTGTTCATTCGGTTACGTCCCCTCCTTAGCCCCACGAGGGGTCCTCCCTGCGGGACAGGATGGGACCCCACATCTGGCGCCCAGCGTGGGGCACGAGGGGACCACCGAACGCCCGGTCAAGTTCACGTCGGCCGACGAATTCACGGAAAAGTGAGTGTCTCTGAGGGTCGCCTCTCTCTTGGCGCACACCCTGGTATGGGACCGGGCTTGAATACAGTCTCGTGTTGAGGACGAGACGGTCACTGGCGGAAAGGCTTGAATTCCCTTGTCTTGTGTGTATGTGTGAGTGATTGTGCAGTCTTGGACGTCCTCGTCCTTGTACTGAGTCTGTGGCTCCACGACTTGGCATCCTTAAGATCCCTTTAAGGTTACGGAGTCCGATTGGGCTGTCTGCGATTCCACGAGGAACATATGGTCTAGGGTGGTGCTGGTTTAGACACCGGCCGCAAGTCACCTCTCAGGCTGATCCACTATGGCTAAGTTCCTCACCGGCCAGACATGCATTTGAGTGGTTTGTTCTTGTGTCTTTTGTGTTTTCATTTCGGTCGAGTTGGCAGAAACTACCTCCCAGTGTAGACAGTCACTGGTGGGAGGTCGAATCCCTTTGTCCTGTGTTTTCATTTCTGTCGAGTTGGCAGAAACTACCTCCCAGTGTAGACAGTCACTGGTGGAAGGTCGAATCCCTTTGTCCTGTGTTTTCATTTCTGTCGAGTTGGCAGAAACAGCCTACCAGTGAAGCAGTTACTGGCGGAAGGCTTGAACCCCTTTGTCCTGTGTTTTCATTTCTGTCGAGTTGGCAGAAACAGCCTACCAGTGACCCTTTCTTTTCTCTTCTTGCTTTATTGTCTGCTTATCCTCTGTTTCCTTCACCTGTGTTCACCCTTGGGAATTCCCCGTTTGTTGCATCTTTATTCTAGCTATCTTTATCCTAGCTGCTATTTCCATTTTTGAACGGTGCCTTTTCCAATTCCGCCCTTTTACTCCCTAGAATTATGGGACAAAAACCTTCTAAACAGGAGCTCTTTATCAATAGCCTGAAAGACTCCCTTAAAGACCGTGGAGTAAAAGTAAGGAAAAAAGACCTAGTGCAATTTTTTCTCTTTATAAAAGATATTTGCCCCGGGTTCCCTCAGGAGGGGACTATTAGTAAAAATAAATGGGCCAGAGTAGGTGATTGTATGGAAGATTATTATAAATGGTTTGGTCCTGAGAAAGTCCCTACTTCCGCTTTTTTTTATTGGAACTTAATAAATGAGACTCTTAAGCCGCAAAAAAGACAGCCGGAGAATCAGCACCTGGTTTCTGAATCCAAGACCTTTCTAAGGAAAAAGTATAAGAATTTCAAGGCTCCCTTAGTTTGTGGGGATGAGGTCCCCTCCATGCAGAAGGCTGACTCCTCAAATTCTACTAATGTATACTCTGACCATTCTGCCCCCCTACCTGAGCCCTCCCGAGCGGAGGCACCTCCAAAACTTTATCCTGTGATTTTTGATATTCCTGATCCTTCTCCTCCCGAACCCGAATCCTTACCCCCAGAGGACGGGGCTATCCAGGAAGATGAGGTAGCGAGGAATCAGCCCTCAGCCCCTTGGCCCTCGTTGGAAAAACAGCCACCCCCTTACCTGTCCCATGCCACTGCCTTTTTTAATTCCCCACATAATACCAGTGAAGCAGTCCGCCAGCTCACCCGGGACACTGCTGCCTTACGCGCAGTCCTCCAACAGAAGCAGGAATATGTCCACCTTTTGACTCAAATAAGGCAGCTAGATAAAGAACTAGTAAGTGCCCAGCAGCCTTCTGCCCCCTCTCAAGGACCTAGTAAGAAAAGCTCGGTCTCTCCTTCGCCCCGCCACACTTTAGCGTTAAAACCCGTGGCTGCTTTTCCAGTTACCAGGTCCCATTCTCGGGCCCCCAATTACCCCACCTCCGCCACGGCTCCACCCGATGATGATTCCTCAGATAGAGAAGCGGAGGAGGCCGATCTGCCTGAAGAAGGGGCACACACTGGAGAGGAAAATCCCCCTAAGGACGTAATTCCTCAGGCACCAACCCGCCAAAGCTATAGTAGATTAAAATTTGGGGACCTGAAAGATTTAAAGGCTGCTGTTTCTTCTTGCGGCCCTACTGCTCCCTTTACGCTTGGCCTTTTGGACTCCCTTAGTGAGGGATGGCTCACGCCAAACGACTGGTTCTCAGTCGCTAAGGCTGTCCTCAGTAGAGGAGACTATCTCTTGTGGAAAGCAGATTATTCTGATCAATGCCAAGATATGGCGCTCGGCAATGTCTCGGCAGGAGGCTCTTCCTCATCCTGGGTCTTTGCTAAATTTCAGGGTCAAGAACCATTTGATTCTAACGAGGTGCAGGCTCAATTTCCCCCAGGGCTACTTGCTCAGATACAAACCGCTGCCCTCCGGGCCTGGAGGAGACTTCCCTCTAAAGGGTCAGTCGTAACATCCCTAGCCAAGGTTCATCAGGGAGCTAGTGAGCCCTATAGTGATTTCATTGGGCGCCTCACAGAGGCAGCTGAAAAACTTATGGGAAGCGAAGAGACAGATAATGAGCTGATCCGCCACCTGGCCTATGAGAATGCTAACCCCACCTGCCAGGCCGCACTTCGCCCCCATAAGCGTGGGAAGACCCTTTCAGAATACATCCGGCTATGCTCCGATGTCGATCCCACCGCCCAAAAAATAGGGCTTGCTATAGGGGCGGCCTTCAAACAGTTTGCCATTCAACCAGTGAACAGCCAGGACAGGCTGTGCTTTGGCTGTCAGCAGCCTGGACATTTTTTAAAAAACTGTCCCAATAAAAAATCACAGCCCAGGCCTAAAACTCTTTGCCCTGAGTGCAAACAGGGCTTCCACTGGGCATCAGAGTGCCGCCAGAAGGCCAAGCCGGGAAACTTGATTCGGGGCCAGCCCCAGGCCCCGCAAAACCAGGGGATGTTCCCAGCTGCAGCCCTTCTCCCCAGTGTGGAGCTTCAGAGCTCCAGTCAATAGATTCACTACAACCAGCCACTGCAGGGAGCAATGTGTTGGATATTCCCTGTCCTGATACAGTTACCATTTGCCCCACTCAGAGTCCCGACATATTAAATTCTGGTGTAAAGGGACAAGATTTGAGCCCCCAGGTAGAAAGGGAGCTTGCTCAAGTGAACCTTGCAAGCAGCACATCAGGTTTTCATGGTTGTCTGGAGGATTTCCTGACAGTGAAGGTAAAGGCGTCGCCAATCTCTGACTCCACTCATGGAGTGCATCTAGAATCTCAGCGACAAGCAGCTGAGTGCAGGGAACAGGAAGCTATCCCGCGTATGGGATATGCAGAGCTGAGTTCTGTACCTAATGGGCATCAGGTTTTGAGCCAGGATAAAAGTAAGGAAATTTGGAATCAAAGAGTTGTGTCTATTGGTGAATTTGCACTGGCAAACCAAGCAGAACTTTGTATAAAAGGGCTCAGCTACCCTGAGAGGCCTCAGTCAGGTCAGAGGTGGAGAAAGCCTTGTCTAGTTTCTAGTCTTAATTCCAAAGACCATCAGTCAGGAACTCAGTCTGGACAACTGAATCTCAAGTTTTTTATCAGAACCTGTGGTGATATGCTATTTCCAAAGAAGATTATTCAAAAATTCAGGCTGGTACAGTTTTATTTTTGGGGAAGTGAACTTCTACGTCTAGTTCATGAGATGCCACCTCTAGGAAAACGGCTTCAGGGCCAGTGGGTACGTGGTTATTCTCCCACTCAGCAATTGCTTATTGACCCAGGAGGCACAGAGATGCCTCATTCCTGGGTGCTCACCCACTCAGCCACTACAGATGCTGAGTCTGGTGAGGGACAGAAGGCATTGTCACTAGGATACTACTGCTTGTGTGTGTGCATGGTTATGAAGCAGGTTATTTTGGATACCAGAAAAGAGCTTCCAATGAAGGCTGTAACTTGCCACATTGGTTTTTTCATTGCCCATGTGCCAGGGCTGGCTAATATCATCTCAAACTCAGTTTATGCTGTTGGTTTCTTCCCTGGTATTATGACTATGTCTCTAAATGCATCAAACACTATAGTTCAAAAATTGCTTCAGCAGCTACAAGCTGTTTTACAAAAGTGCTCTGAATTTTTTTTTCCTTTTCCTTTATTACTCTTATCTGATCTCATTCTGGTCTGACTGGATCTATGACTTGAGCACAGTTTTTTAAAAAAAAAAAAAAAAAAAAGGAGGTATGCCCCGTTTGACTCCTTGTCCTTGACACTGTTCACTTTAAACCTTTTAAATTTACCTTAAGGAGAGCCATATGCAGCAGCTGAAAGGCATTTTCAGGAAAATGCACAGACTC
Organism: Sorex araneus; assembly: GCF_027595985.1. Classification (NCBI taxonomy): domain Eukaryota; kingdom Metazoa; phylum Chordata; class Mammalia; order Eulipotyphla; family Soricidae; genus Sorex; species Sorex araneus. The sequence continues at coordinate 9,519,213 of NC_073311.1, read as the reverse complement.
AGGAAACTACTAATTCTCCTATGTGGATTAAAATTGACAAATTGGATAGCAGGGAGACTCCTCACTCCAGGAAAAGGCTATGTTTTTTTTTTTTTTTTCAACAGACAACCCCACCAAGAAACTTTGGGTCCCGTTTTGCATTCCATCAGGAGCCGAATTCATCTGCCTGCTTTAACTTTCAGAACTCTGCAGTTTTATAACCCTCCAAATTCCAGCCACAAGCCATCACCAAGCTGATTTCAGCTGGAAGCCACAAGGAAACCAGAGGAGGAGTTTGCATCAGAGGGCCTACAGCAAAGGCCTCTAGCTCCTCTATCATATCACAAGGCCACATTAAGAGCATTCCTTGTATCCTTCTTTTACAGGTTGTAGAATGGAAAACGCCAGGACCCCATATTTTGGATTAATAATTCTTTACTTTTACCCTTTCCTTGGAATTCACAGGTGCCTCAGTTTCCAAAGGAGGAAGGAATGACTTTTAACAGGAACACCTTCTCATTTCTCTCTAGGATATCCATTTGTATTGGAGCTTTTCCTCTGTCTCTTTATCCACAGGCGTGGAGATGTACCAAACCCCAATGGTCGAAGCCTCTAATAACTTTAAAAAGTATTTTTTCCAAACATAAGCTAGGTTGCACAGATATGACTGCTAGTGAACCTGACCAGAGAATGGCTGCATCCCTCTGCTGAAGGACTCCTGACAGAAGTTGTGATGCTCCTGTTCCAGTGCTCCCTGCCTGATCCAGTACTTCATGAAATTCATCAGACTCCTATAGCTGCTCCTCTAGGACTCATTGCTGTGACCACTACTGCTGCTGCTGCAGAAACAACTCTTCAATTTTGATCCAGACACTTCATTTCTTCAGAATGGGACTAACTGACTCTCATCATTGGTGACTTGCCTCACCCTTGGACAGTGCAGGACAATTGGACGCTTTACTACTACAAGCACTGCTCTGGCCAAGGGTCGGACTGAAATTTTACTACAATTTATAAGACTGTATTGTGTTTGGAATTGTTCCTCTTTCTATTTCAAATTTTTGTAATTTTGTAAACAGAAAAGCGGGAGATGTTGGATATCATTGGTTTGTCCTTTCCCCCTTGCCACTAGGAGCTTAGGTTTATCAGTCACATCCATCAAAGTGCTCCCGAGTCACTCCCATTCCTTTGTTTATCTGTGAGTCCTTTTCTCCCTTGCTATGAAGACTTCAGCTTTATTTGGTATTAAAGTCGAGCCTATATAGGTTCACTACCATTGGCTTGATTTGCAGGACGCTTATATCTCCGTTCAGATTCAAACCTCATCCCCCCCTAGTTCTCTACCTTGAGGATGCCGGGCTCCCAGGGATTTATTCTTGTGGTTCAGGTTGCCAGGCAAAGCACTGCAAGGGAGGGCTGATACCCGGGCCCGGCTCCCTGTGAGGTATTCCGGTATAGCATAGAGGTTGCTCCAAGACCAGGGGACTGATAGGGCCTGTGAGGAGCCCCCTGCATAGACCTGATCATCCCTTCCCTCCTCTCCCTGCAAAAATGGAGTTTTTGTGTCACAAGGGATACCGGACAATGCCTCCCCTGACCACATTTAATTTAAAACAAAACAGGGGGAGATGTAGGGAGCCATCTTACAGAGTCCGGCTCTTATCGTCTAGTCAACCGGAGGCTGCTTGGGATTCCTGTGATCTTATCATTTCACCATTTGTCTCACTAGCCAAAGGCCATGCCTGATCAACATTCTACTACTGTTCCTATGGGGGTCTAAGCATGCATACCACCCCCCTCCCACCAAGAGGTATAAGTATTGTAACTGCTGTGAATAAACCTCTCTCTCTCTCTCTCCTCCTCCTTCTGGCTCTGCGTCTGTTCATTCGGTTACGTCCCCTCCTTAGCCCCACGAGGGGTCCTCCCTGCGGGACAGGATGGGACCCCACAACGGGCTACTCCTGGCTCTTCGCTCAGGAATTACTCCTGGCAGTGCTTGGGTGACCATATGGGATGTCGGAGATTGAACTAGGGTTAGCCAGGTGCAAGGCAAACGCCATACCGGATGTATTATCGCTCTGGCCGGTTTTAAGAGTACATATATATGTACATATATATTGAATATATTATATCAAAGAACCTAATTTAGATGTTTATGATTACAGTATAGTTTATACACAGTGTACTTCTTTTTAAAAAGAAAGTTTTGTAATGTGGCACCTAGCATTGCTTGGCCCTGGGAGGAGCTAAGCATGTGGTTGCATTTGAGGCACTTTTTCAGGAATTTTACTTAAATATGTTAATTTTATCCACCCCATGTACATATTCTATTTTTATCAATATTCTCAGTATTGGACTTTCTGATATTTTCTTTCTTTTCCCTCCATTTATATTTGTTACCAGCATGGATTTATTTTTTGAATACTTAATGAATTATTTTTTAATTATTATTTTGATGCTCAGTTCTCCCAAACTCAGGAGTTCCTTCAAGCAGTCTTTGTGTCTTTTTGTTATAATTCATAGTTTCAAAGCATCTCCTTTTCACATAAGATAAACTAGGTTCATACTACTCTCCTTGCCCTAGACCACTCCAAGTTACCTTAGTTGTTTTTGTTTTTTGGATTTTGTTGTTGCTGATTGGTTTTTCTGTACTATGTATGGAAATGTGAGCTTGGGGATCATTCCCAGCAGTGCTTGGGGGATTATGCAGTGAAGGTTTGAACTCAGGTCTCCAGTATGCAAAACATATGCTCCTGCTTTTTGTGCTATCTCCTTAGTCTCATTAATTTTCAATAGTAAATGCTATCAGAAACCAAAATTTAGATATCAAGTGTGGTCATTCTTACTTGGGTTTCCTTCGAGAACAGAGATGCAGAGATATAATATTTTACAGTCACTGGAAATAAGAGAACTAAGTCAATAAACAGAGCTTCTCAACAATTCTATTGCCTCTTTACTTCTGAATTCCTAACCTTGCTACTATATACCCTGCCAGATCTTCCCACCAAACATAAAATGCAATTACATAATATTTTGGAGTTTATGAGGCACTTTCACGGACATTATCTCCTTTGATCTTCATAACAACTCTCAGATACAGCCAGGGCAGTACCATCATTATCATCAATTTAGAGATGAAGAAACTAAAACTCTCAGAAATTAAGCAACTATGGTTCATGGGGCCTAAACTTCCAAGTTTTAGTGTGGTTGACATGACTCCTCACTTTCCAAGCAGGAAAGTATACTGCTTATTCCTCCCTTATCTCTTAGTTGCTTTTGAATCGACTAGGGACTCCTACACAATGGTTTCAGAGCTCACGGGAGATCCTACACTTGCTTGTACTGCTCTTGTGTTTTCACTAGGATTGTAATCCAGGATCACACATTTGATCACACATGTAACTGTCAATTGCCCATAATTAGTGGAGATGTTCCCACTCAGTGCTCTTCAAGTGGCATATACTCAGCTGTGGTGTGCAGAAACTATACACTTGTTTATTGCACTAGGGATTCCAGCTAGCAGAGGTGCTTAGATCATTAGACCACACTTAGCGTGTGTGTGTGTGTGTGTGTGTGTGTGTGTGTGTGTGTATGTTAGAGAGAGAGTGTGTGTGTATTTGAGTAAGTGGGGTTCCGGCCTCACTGGCCTCAGGCTTGCAAGGCAGGTGCTCTCCCACTGAGCTGTCTCTGGCACCAGTTCTTGAACGTGTCTAGACACTGCTCAAAACAGGGAATTTACAAGGAAATAAAGAGTTGACTTGCTCTCTACGAGGACTCACTTCCCAGTTTCACCACACCTATAGATGTGAGAGAGTTGAGTTGTTTTAGTTTGAAGCTTTTATTCAATAATAGTTTTCCCCTCCTTCATTTTTCTCAAAATCATGTGGTAAAGATGTAACACTGTGAAATTTATCATTTTGAAGACAGGCCTACTCGAGAGCTAATGAAAATATGACCTAAATAGAAAGGCAGACAGTCTGCATCTTTACAAAATCTTATCAGAAAAATTCTGTTTAATCATTTATGAACTGAAGAAAACCCTGCCAGAAATACCAGTTATATGAATGCTACATTTTTTTAGCATAGTCTGTGATACATGAAAATAGTTTTAGGCACTGCGCTAGTTTGGAGTACAGGTTTTCCCCTTATCTGAAAGTAGAACATTCATACAAAACCTTTGGAAACTAAAATGGCATAATTCAAAGAAGCAATTACTATTAATTTATATGGAAAATATTTTTAGTGTTCCCAAGTCCGTCAAAATGACCTACCAAATCATACCAAATTACACCTTAAACCTAAATTACTTACACTGAAACAAGAATGAGATATAAGAAGCAGACTGTCCGAGGGAAGAAGGGAGCTGGGTGGGGTTGCTCACTGCTCTGGGCTCCTGTTTCCTTGGAAATGGCTGCTGTAAACCAAACACAAGTATGCACTTCCCTTTTGTCAGAAAATCACAAATCCTCTGAATTTCCTTAGATTAGCAAACACAGCTACTAAGGTAAGTCTTTCATAGTGATGCGACATGGACCTTCAAAAAGCAAAGGATACCTGCTTCTTATCCAATCTCATTCTTGCTACATCGCAATCACAATCACAATCACAATATTCCGTTAATCACCGATTTCTCGGGCGGGCTCAGTAACATCTCATTTAGTCTTTTCCCTGGGATCTTAGAAGTCTATCTCGACTTGGCCCTCCTAACGATGTTGCACTGGGGGCTCTCCTGGGTCAGGGGAATGAGATCCAGCTTGTTACTGGAGTTAGCATATGAATACACCATGGGAAGCTTGCAAGGCTGTCCCATGGGGGCAGGAAACTCTCAGAAGACTGCCAGTTTCTCCCAGAGGGAGAAGTAGGCCACAAGATATAGCTCGGCCTAAAAGTGGCTGCACGTTTCTGGGAGCTTGCTTTTAAATCTCTGGAGTTGGCCGTTGATGGGATTACACACACCTGGGTTCCTCTGGCAGTATCTTCATGCATGAGGCCTGTCCAAACGTGTACAGAGGAGCCTCCAGCATGGCTGTAGCTAGGTTCTGGTGGTCTTCAGCTGCCGGGAGCTCTGCTCGGGGTGGGGAGGGAAGCTGGAGCCCATCCCCTCCAAGGGGCCCGGGGAAGACAGCCAGGCGTGCGGGCAAGAGACTCTGCTACATAAGTGATATTAAATCATTTTAGCGATATATCCATAATTATTTCTTATAAACCCTGACCATGTATGCAGAAGTGAGATAAGGATAGCAGTGTAGGTCATGGGCATTTTGGTGATGGTGGTAGTATGCAATCGTTTTGTATATCAATACTATAAAGTTTAACATATTGTAACAATATTACCTAATCAATAATTAAAAAAACATTTTAAGTAGCATTTTATTTGGCAGTAGTGAAAAAACAAACCTTATTATGTTTGTGTTACATTTCTTCTATGAGGAGAGCCTTCATGAGCATGAAATACTATTTGATTTACCTAAATAATAGGACAAGTTACAAAAACTCAAGAATTTTTTTTATAGGAAGAAGTTTATTTACAGAAGACTATGCCTGAGGAATCAGAATCTTAGACTGTAAGTAGTTGAGATAATTGAGCTGTCTGTGTGTCCTGGTGTATAGTGTCATAAACTATCAGCTATTCTACCCCACCTTTAGACTAGCACTCGTGGTGAGCACCATGTTCAAACTGTGCCTGAAATTTCTCATCATTTTTTTCAATCTATCTAGCAGACATCATCTTTTCCCAAATATTCTGCATCTTCCCTTGTTAGTTTATATGTACTTTCAAAGTTTAAAAAGGGAACATAGTTCAAAAGGAACAGGGAAGCACTGGGACTTGGATTAGGTCTTCACTTAACTCAGAAATATCTGTTTCTTTTTTTTTTTTTTTTTGCTTTTTGGGTCACACCCAGCGATGCTCAGGGGTTACTCCTGGCTTTGCACTCAGGAATTACTCCTGGCGGTGCTTGGGGGACCACATGGGATGCCGGGGATCGAACCCGGGTCGGCCGCGTGCAAGGCTAACGCCCTACCCGCTGTGCTATCGCTCCGGCCCCAGAAATATCTGTTTCTTTTAAACCCACTTTACTTGAGTGGATTTCAGTTACCCATCCTTATAACTCACACTTTCTTCCTCCTTTTTCTTTCTCCCCTGCCTCCTTCTTCCTTTTCTCCACCTCTTTTTCCTCCTCTTCTTTATCATAATAATGACACCTGAAGTTCTTTAAGCTTTGAAGTTCTTGCTTCTATTTTAAGAACCAAGTTTAACAGTAACTAGTTTAATGAGAAGAGTCCCTTCCCTCTTATGTCTGCCTGCACATACATCAATGTGAGGTTCAGATACAGTTGAAATTATGAAGCAGACAGGGAATCTCAATGGAAGCATATTTCCTTCATTCATCAAATTCTATTATGGTCTTTCCACGAGATCTTTCCATGAGCAAAAAAAAAAAAAAAAAAAGACGGTCCAAGGATTGTGTTCTGAAGGAGATTTCCATTTTAGAATGTGGAGGAACCAACAATAAGCATATGAAAATAGAAGAGGAAAAAGACTATATCAAATGAAGATCACTGCCACTGTCATCCCGTTGCTCATCGATTTGCTTGAGTGGGCACCAGTAAGGTCTCCATCCTAAGGCTTGTTGTTACTGTTT